>NW_023425471.1:35857471-36304971 GCF_014108245.1 Pipistrellus kuhlii
TAAAGCATTTGATATTCTAATGGGAAATCCCTTGTTCATAAATTTCTGTCTCTCTCTTGCAGCCTTAGATTCTCTCTTTGTCTTGAACATTTCCCATCATAATTGTCATGTGTCTTGTGTTGGTGTTTTTGGGTTCATCTTGTTTAGGACACTGTGCTTGTGTGACTTTTTTCTTCCCCACATCAGTTTTCTGGCATTATTTTCTCAAATAGTTTTTCTAACCCTGGTTACTCTTCCTGTTGTTCTGGCACCTCTATTATTCATATGTTGCTTCATTTCATGTTGGTCTATAGCTCCCTTAGGCTTTCCTCTTGTCTTTTAATTTTTTTCTACAATTGTAGTTTAGTTTGGGCGTGTTTTCCTTCCCCGTCTTCTAAGTCACTAATTTGGTTCCTGCTTCTCTTACTCCGCTGTTGAAACTTTCCATGGTGTTTTTTATTTCAGCTATATAACTATTTCCTCTTGATTCTTACATAAGTTATTAATTTTTTTCATCCATCCAGTTTATTAACTGTATTACCCTCATTGTGTATTTTTTTTCTAACATATTGCATTCCTCTGTTTCACTTATCTCATTTTCTGGTGATTCCTCCTTTTTGTTCCTTTTGGGGTTTCTTTGTCTACCCATTTTTCATTTCACTGACTGATCTAGATGTTGAGTTGTGCAGGAGCTGATCCTTATGTGGCAGTCGCTCCTTGGGCTGTGGTTGCTCCTTGGCAGTCATGGTAGCAGCTGCTCCTCAGTTGGCAGTGGCTCCTGTGGTGGGTGCTGTTTGCAGCAGTGGTGGCTTCTCTGGCAGTTGTGGGGAGGCTGCTCTCACAGCTGCTGTTCCTCAGATGGGAGTGGACTTATCATGAGGCTGCTGCTCCTTGGATTGGGGGGATGGGATGCTCGCATGGCTACTGCTTCTTGGCTGCCCGCTAGCTGTGCACGGCTGCTGCTCCCTGGACAGGGAAGGCTGCTCATGAGACTGCTTCTTCCTTGGACATGTGCAGGTTGCTCTCAGGGTTGCTGCTCCCCATATGGTGGCAGGTTTCTCATGCTGCTGCTGTTCCTTGGATGGGGGATGGGCTGCTTCCAAGGCTGCTGCTCCTCAGACGTGAATGAGCTGCATGTGGGGTTGCTGCTCCTAGGACAGGGGTGGGCTGCTCACCCCATTGTTGATTTGCATGTGGCTGCTGCTCCATGGATCAGTTCAAGCTGTGCAGGGCTGCCGGTCCTCAGATGTGGGTGGTCTGCTTTTATGACTGCTGCTCCTCAGACTAGGTCAGGTTGCTTGGGCATCTGCTGCTCCTCGAATAGGGGAAGGTTGCTTGTTCAGCTGCTGCTCCTTGGATGGGGGCATGCTGCACAGGGATGACACTCATCAGTCATTGGAAGGCTGCTCATGTGGCTGCTGCTCGTTGGATGGAGCGGGCTGCTCATGTGGTTGCTGCTCCTCTGATGGGGGAACATACTGACCACATAGCTGCTGCTCCTTGAACAGGGGCAGGAGATGTGAGCTGCTGCTCTTTGGTCTGGGGCAGGCTGCTTGTGGGGCTGATGCTCCTTGGACAGGAGTGGGCTGCTCACATGTTTGGTGCTTACATGGTCACAGTGCCATGGACTAGATCATTGGTCTGGCCAGAGGGTAACACACTTTGGAATTTACAGGAGCCTGACTCTGGGACGGCTGGAGACTCAGTGACTGTGGGACCACAGCTGAGGTAGCAGGTCCCTGAAAGTAGTGGCTGTAGAGTCCCAGGTGTTCTCTGAGGTCAACCTGGGTGGAGGTGAGCCTGGGTACCCAGTTACAGCAGATCTCTCCCTCAAAAAGGCGAGGCCTCTGAAAAATGTTGGCCTCCTGGTACTGTTTGCAATGGTAGCAGAGGCTGCCTAGTTAGGCTGAGCCCAGTTATTCTGCCCCCAAAGCTCCTGCAGGACCTAACTGTGTTACACACACACACACACACACACACACACACACACACACACACACAGATACCACACAACTACACACTCTTGTAGTCACATTCTCTCCCTCACTGCCGCCTTCTTTCTGCCTCTTTAGTTGGGTCTGAGGTGTTATTGACCTATTCATGGATAGAGTCCTCTCTCCAGGTCTCTGGTTAATGTGGCTCACTCCCTAGCACATTTGCTGGACAGGTTAAAATCCTCCTTGACAAGACACAGCACAAAGGGAACAAAACACGAATGTATTCACAACACAGATAACACAAAATAAGTGAGCACCTGAGAAAAGAGAATTAGGGGAGAGAAAAGAGTGCACAATAACAAAGATAAGAGAGAAAACAAAAAGAAAGAAAAAGGAGAAATATATATTGATATATAATCTTCACTAATAAAAGGGAAATATCCAAATTGACAGTACCTCTGCAAAGTGCACCAGCCAATTAGGAGTCAGTATGCAACTTAACTGAACAAAGATGGCAGGCTAATTTGCATACACAGGCTTGGAGCAAAGACTGTAGGCTCCAGAATGAGTGAAGACTGAAGACTGAAGATGACTGAAGACTAAAGAGCTTGGCTTCTCTGCTTTGTCTAGAGGAGAGAAGCCTTGAAGAGTGAAGGCCTGGGTCCCAGGTGCCAGAGCAAAACTGGTTGCTGGCAGCCAGGGGAAGGAAGGCCTATTGCACAAATATTTGTGCAACGAGAGATTTTATATATATATATATATATATATATATATATATATATATATATATATATAATCTCAAAACAAACAGATAAACAAAAAAACAAAAATGCAAACACCAAACACCCAGCAAAGAGGGGGGCAGAATCTGTAGAGGCTGAGCTTATATACAGAAAATAACTTAAGAATTAGATGAATATGGAGATGACCTCAGTTCAGTATAGAGGAAGTAGAAAGGAGATGAGTGGGTAAGAAGAAAGAGAACGAGAAGAAAATAATAATAATAAATTTACAAAAAAATGATTTAAAATGGTATAAAATAAAAATAGGAAATAAAGAAAAAGAAAGAAATAAATAGATGGAAATAAATAGATGGAAATAAATAGATGGAAAGAAATAAAATGATGGAAAAAGAATGTGAAAAGAAATACAAAATAAAGCAACAAACAAAAAAATGAAAATAAAGAAAAAATAATTAAAAAAAACAGATAAAAATTAATAAAATAAAATGAAAATGAAAATGAAAAAGTGAAGTGTTGTTCTTTGGCTAGCTTAAGATCCCAGTCTTCTGTCTACGATTTCTGTTTCCTTTTGTGGGACTAAAGGTCTCTATTTAGGCTATTCCCTTTGGAATGGACTCTTAGGGAATATTCAGATATTTTTTTCTTGTGACTTAACTTTTTTAAAAAAAGTTCTTTATCAATTATGGTGTTACATATGTGTCCTTATTCCTCCATTACCTCTCGTATCCTCACCTCATACCCTCACCACCCTGTTGTCTCTGTCCATTTTTTAGGCTTATATGCATGCATATAAGTCCTTTGGTTGATCTCTCCCCCTTACCCCCACCCTCCTCTACCTTCCCTCTGAGGTTTGATGGTCTGATGGATGTTTCTCTGTCTCTGGATCTATTGTTGTTCATCAGCTTATGTTGTTCATTATATTTCATAAATGAGCGAGATCATGTGATATTTATCTTTCTCTGACTGTCTTATTTCACTTAGCATAATGCTCTCCAGATAATGCTCTCCAGTTCCATCCATGCTGTTGCAAATTGTAAAAATTCCTTTTTTTTTAACCGCAGTGTAGTATTCCATTGTGTAGATGTACCACAATTTTTTAATTCACTCATCTGCTGATGGGCAAATAAGCTGTTTTAAAATCTTAGCTGTTGTAAATTGTACTGCTATGAACATAAGGGTGCATATGTCCTTTCTGATTGGTGTTTCTAGTTTCTTGGGAAATATTTCTAGAAGTGGGATCACTGGGTCAAATGGGAGTTCCATTTTTAGTTTTTTGAGGAAACTTCATACTGTTCGCCAAAGTGGCTGCACCAGTCTGCATTCTCACCAGCAGAGCACGAGGGTTCTTTTTGCTCCACATCCTTGCCAGCACTTGTTGTTTGTTGAGTTGTTAATGATAGCCATTCTGACAGGTGTGAGATGGTACATGATTTTCATTTTGATTTGCATCTCTCGGATGATTAGTGACTTTTAGCATGTTTTCATATGCCTCTTAGCCTTCCTTCTGTCTTCTTTCAAAAAGTATATATTTAGGTCCGTTGTCCATTTTTTTTGATAGGGTTGTTTATCTTCCCTTTATTAAGTTGTATAAGCTGTCTGTACATGTTGGAGATTAAACCTTTATCAGTGATAACATTTGCAAATATGTTCTCCCATACATTGGGATTTCTTGTTGTTTTGTTGATGGTTTCTTTTGCTGTGAAAAAGCTTTTTATTTTGATGTAGTCCCATTTGTTTATTTTCTCTTTAGCTTCCATTGCCCAGGGGCAGTATCAGTGAAGAAGTTCTTTTGGCATATATCTGAGATTTTGCTGCCTGTGGATACCTCTAGTATTTTTATGGTTTCCCGTCTTATGTTTAAGGACTTTAACCATTTTGAGTTTTTTATGTGTATTGTGTAAGTTGGTGGTCTAGTTTCATTTTTTTGCAAGTATCTGTCCAATTTTCCCAAGACCATTTATTGAAGAGACTATCTTAACTTCATTGTATGTTTATGACACCTTTGTCGAATATTAATTAAGCATAGTTGCTTTGGTTGATTTCTGGGTTCTTTATTCTATTCCATTTATCTATACGTCTGTTCTTGTGCCAGTAAACAGGCTGTTTAGAGAACAGTGGCTTTGTAATACATCTTGATATCTGATATTGAGATCCCACTTACTTTGTTCTTCTTTCTCAGGATTGTTGCGGCTATTCAGGGTCTTTTTTATTCTAGAGCAATTTTTGGAAAGTTTGTTCTAGGTATGTGGAATACGCCATTGGTATTTTATCTTTATTTATTTATTTATTTATTTATTTTTTTAGATTTTTATTATTTATTTATTTTTTTTAATTTTAATTTTATTTTATTTTCCCCCCTCCCTCCCTTCCACCCATCCCCTCCCTCCCCAGAGCTTTATGTCCATTGGTTGTACTTATATGCATGTATACAAGTCCTTCAGTTGATCTATTATCTCCCCCAGATCCTCCTCCCCTCCCCACTGAAATTTGACAATCTGCTTGTTGCTTTACTGTCTCTGTATCTATCTTTTGGTTCATCAGTTTATAATGATCTTTATTATCCACAAATGAGTGAGGTCATGTGGTGTTTCTCTTTCATTGATTGGCTTATTTCACTCAGCATGATGGAGAACAGTGTGGAATTTCCTCAAAAAACTGAAAATGGAACTCCCATTTGATCCAGTAATCCCACTCCTAGGACTATATCCCAAGAAACTAGAAACACCAATCAGAAAGGATATATGCACCCCTATGTTCATAGCAGCACAATCTACAATAGCCAGAATTTGGAAACAGCCTAGGTGCCCGTCAGCAGATGATTGGATCCAAAAACCATGGTACATCTACACAATGGAATACTATGCTGCCATAAAAAAGAAGGAATTCTCATCATTTGCAGCAACCTGGATGGAATTGGAGAACGCCATTGGTATTTTAATGGGGAGTGCTTTGAATCTATAGAGTGCTTTGGGTAGTATGGACATTTGAAGGATGTTGATTCTACCAATCCATAAACATGGTATGTTCTTCCATCTGTTTATGTCTTCCTGTATCTGTTTTTCCAGGGTCCTGTAGTTTTCTGCATATAAGTCTTTTCCCTCATTAGATAAGTTTATTCTTATGTATCTTAATTTTTTTGGTGTGATGGTAAATGGGATTGCTTTTGTATAGAAAAGCCATAGATTTCTTGGCGTTAATTTAGTATCCTGCTACATTGCAGAATTCATTTCAGCCCTTTAGGCTTTCCACTCTGGGCTCAGTCTTTTGTGACTGTGGACTCAGATCTATTGTAGAATCCCCTGCCATTCAGCAGTCCTGCGGATCTCCTTTCCACAGTCAGATGCTGTCCCTGTGCCAAGGGACACAAATCGGTGCTGTGTGGTTTCCCTCTGACCCTTTGGGCTCAGAAGGCTGGCAGATCTCTCCTGCCTAGATACTTGATTTTACCTTTCTCCAGGAGTCCTTTGTCTTTCCAGATTGCAAATTGTCTCACCAGCTGAGTCTCCATCAATTTGGGGTGGATGTTATTCATTTCACCTGCTCATTCTATCTGCTCTGGGACAAGACTTGGGACACTCCCCTTTATTCTGCTGCCATTTTATCCTCTCCCTCTATCTCATCATTGATGTTTCCATTTCTATTTCCCTCTCCCTTTTTCTCTGAAATTAGTAAAAACATACTTAAAAAATAAAAGGAATCTTATACACTGAGTGGAGTCACATATCGATACTGTGTTTAATCATTCAAGGATCTGTCATATTGTTTTTCAGAGACTCTACACCATTATACATTCTCACCAGCAATGTATGAGGGTTCTTATTTTTCCACATCATCACAAACACTTATTTTCCAATTGTTTAATTAGCCATTAAAATGGGCGTGAAGTGATATCTCATAGTTTTGATTTACATTTCCTTGATGACAGGTGATTACTTTTTTTTTATGTGCTTATTGGCAATTGGTACATCTTCTTTGGAGGATTATCTATTTAATTCCATTAACCATTTATTAATTTATTTATTTGCCTTTGCTCCTGTTGAGTTGTAAAAGTTCTTTGTATATTCTAGATACCAGACTCTAAAAAAATAGATATTTTATTGAATTTTTTACAGTGGGGATTGGAGAGGGATAAAGGGTTAGAAACATCGATGAGAGAGAAAAATCGATCAGGTACCTCCTGAGGATGTGCCCACAACCAATGTATATTCCCTTGCCCAAAATGGAACCTGGAACCATTCAGTCCACTGGTTGACACTCTATCCACTGAGCCAAACTGGTCAGGGCTGGATACCAGACTATTAGATATACTAGTTGCCCTGTGAGTGAACCCCTGTGCCAGTAGCTTGCCAATAACTCACTGCCACCCTCCAGTAGGTCTTCGTCCACTGCCCCACCCTCCTGTAGCTCCCCTGTCCCCCACTACCCACTGTCAAAGCTTGCTGCCCTGCCACCTTCTATAGCTCTCTGCTGCCTGCTTGTAGCTTGCTGCCCCACCCTCCTGCTGATCCATGATCTGGTCATTATATGATCAGTCATTATGCTTTATGCCATAACGACCATTTGCATATTACATCTTTATTATATAGGACTAGAGGCCTGGTGCATGAAATTTGTGAACAGAGGGGGTGTGTTTCCCTCAGCCCAGCCTACATCCGCTCCAAACTGGAACCTCTTGAGAGATGTTCTACTGCCCATCCTATTGGGACCGGGCCTAAACGGGCAGCAGGTCATCCTTTTCACAATCCAGGACTGCTGGCTCCTAACTACTCACCTTCCTGCCTTCCTGATTGCCCCTAACCACTTCTGCCTGCCAGCCTGATCACCCCATAACCACTCCCCTGCCAGCCTAATTAATGCCTAACTGTTCCCGTGCCTGCTTGTTTGCCCCCAACTTTTCACCTTTGCTAGCCTGGTCACCCCTAGTTGCCCTCCCCTGCAGGCTTAATCATCCACAACTGCCCTCCCTTGCAGGCCTGGTCCCTCCCAACTGCCCTCCCCTGCTGGACATCTTGTGGTGGCCATCTTATGTCCACATGGAGGCAGGATCTTTGACCACATGGGGGCAACAATCTTGTGTGTTGGAGTGATGGTCAATTTGCATATTACTCTTTTATTAGATAGGATAGATGTTTGGTGAATGGGTGTGGGCTAGCTGCTTTGCCCTGAAGGGTGGTGGTTCCCTTAGGGTGTGGGGTAGCCTTGGAGAGGGGGGCTGTTGTGTATTACAGGCCAGCCACCCCTGCCCCAGGCAACCCAAGCAGAGGTCCTGGTTTCTGGAATTTATTTATCTTCTACAATTGAAATTTTGTAGCCTGAAGCGGAGGCCTGGGTGAGCCTGCATGTGCAGAAAGCTTGGATTCCTCCATCGTCTGGAAACCCAAGCCTTCCTCCTGCTCTCTCCCTGGCTGTAGCCATCTTGGTTGGGTTAATTTGAATACTCACTCCGGAATGGCTGGTGGGTGTAGTAGAGTGATTATTAATTTGCATATTACTCTTTTATTAGATAGGATTATTTACAAGTACTTTTTTCCCTTCTGCAGGTTATCTTTTCACTTCCTTGATAATGTCCTTTGATGGCCAATCCATTTCTCTAAATTATGTTATCCACCTGGCAACTATAGTCAGATTGATATAGCTATTGTACATGTGGATTATTAGCATAGTCATGACATGAAAATATATTTGTTATATTAACTAACAAATGCAGCATACTGAATGACTCCATTTGTGGCAAAAGGGGGTTATCTGGGAAGATGTTTAAATGTGTATAGAAAGTATTTATAAGGCACCATGAGAAACAATAGTAGTTTTCAAGTGAGTAGGATCTTCATTTTTCAATTTATATCTTTTTGTACTGTTAAATTTTATGTAGCAAGTATGTGTTACCTTAATAAAATATTAACTAGATTTTAAAGCCCATGCTACATTACCTTCCCCATAAGTTCCAGGTGACTTTAGTTTATGAACTAGAAACTTTATGAGAATAGTGGTCCTATTTTTCAAACCCACAATTGGAAGACATGGTCTAATAAAGTGCTGAATATACATACAGGAAAACTGAGTTAGAATATTTGAAACTGGGTCTGACATATAAGAATTAAAAATTGAGATTGCCATGTAAAATATTATTTTCACTCTATTGCATTTAAAAAAAATTGAGATATAATTGACAATGTATTTACTTTTGGCTTTATAAATTAATCATTTGATATAATTATATATTGCAAAATGATTATCACATTAAGTTTACATCTATCACCACACATGGGTACTTTTTTTTTTTCTTGTGATGAGAACTTTTAAGATCGCTCATCAACTTTCAATTATACAATACAGTAGTTTTAACAGTAGTCACCATGCTGTATGTTGCATTTCCAGGATTTAATTATCTTTTGAATGGAACTTGAACTTTGTACCTTTTGACCCTCTTTATCCATTTCACCCAATCCTACCCCACACCTCTGGTACTCACCAATAACATTCTTTGCATTCATGAGGTATGGTTTTTTTGTTGTTGTTTAGATTTCATATATAAGTGATATCATACAGTATTTGTCTTTCTTTGTCTCACTTATTTTACTTACTATAATGCCCTAAAGGTTCATCCATATTGTCACAAATGGCAGGGTTTTCTTCTATTTCATGGCTTAATAATATTCATTTTTTTCTTTATCCATTTATCCATCAATGGATGCATAGGGTTTTTTGTTGTTGTTGTTGTTAGTTTTGTTTTTCATGTTTTGGATATTACCTATAGTGCTGCAATAAACACAGGGGTAAAGGTATCTCTTTGAGATAGTCATTTTATTTCCTTTGTATAAATACCCAGAAGTGGAATTGCTGGATCATATGGTAGTTCTATTTTTAAAGAACCCCCATATTGTTTTCTATAGTGGTTACGCCAATGTACATTTCCACCAACAGTGTACAAAGGTTCTGTTTTCTTCACATTTTCAACAACACCTCTTGTCTTTTTTATAGTAGCTATTCTAACAGGCATAAGGTGACATTTTATTATGGTATTGATTTGCATTTTCCTGATGATTAGTGATGTTGAGCATCTATTTGTGTGTGTATCTGTGTTTTGTTTTTTAAAGTGTGAGTTTATTTCTGGATTCTCTATTCTTTTCTACTTATCTAAGTTTTTTCATGCCAATTCCATACTGTTTTGAATACTATAATTTTGTAACGTAGTTTGAAGTAATGAAATATATGTCCCCCCCACACACACACTTTGTTCTTGTTTCTCAAGATTGCTATGGCTGATTAGTGTGTTTTGTGGTTTCATACAAGTTTTAGGATTATTGTTCTATTTCTGTGAAAAATGTGATTGGACTTTTGATAGGGATTACATTGAATCTGTAGATTGCTTTGGGTAACATGGACATTTAAAAATATTAATTCTCCAATTAATAAGCATGGAGTATCTTTCTATTATTTCACTATTCTTCAAATGTTTTTTCATCAGTGACTTGTGGTTTTCAGTATGTACTAGTAGGTCTTTTAGCTCTTTGATTAAACTGTAGTTTTGTATTTAATTCTTTTGATTTTATTACAAATAGGGTTGTTTTTTTCATTTCTGTTTCTGAGCATTTGTTATTAGTATACAAAAATACAAACTCTTTTTCTGAATTGATTTTGTATCCTGCAATTTACTGAATTTGGTTTTAGTTCAAATAGTGTTTGGTAGGATCTTTAGGTTTTTAAATATATAACACTAGAGGCCTGGTGCATAAAATTTATGCATGGGGGGTGTTTTCTTCAGCCCATCCTACACCCTCTCCAATCTGGGACCCTTTGAGGGATGTCCTACTGCCCATTCTACCGGGATTGAGCCTAAACAGGCAGTAGGTCATCCCATTCACAATCCAGGACTGCTGGCTCCCAACTGCTCGCCTGCCTGTCTCCTGATTGCCCATAAACCCTTCTGCCTACCAGCCTGATCACTCCCTAACCACTCTCCTGCCAGCCTTATTGATGCCTAACTGCTCCCCTGCCAACCTGTTTGCCCCTAACTGCCCTCACCTGCAGGTCCAGTTGCCCCCGGTTTCCCTCCTCTGCTGGCCTGGTCACTCCTACTGCCCTCCCCTGCAGGCTTGATTGCCTCCAAATGCCCTCCTTTGCAGGCCCCATCCCTTCCAACTTCCCTTCCCTGCTGGCCTGATCTCCCAAAACTGCCCTCCCTTGCAGGTGTGGTAACTCCCAATTGCCCTCCCATGCTGGACATCTTGTGGTGACCATCTTGTGTCCACCTGGGGACAGGATCTTTGACCACATGGGGCCAGCCATCTTGTGTGTTTGAGTGATAGTCAATTTGCATATTACTCTTTTATTAGATAGGATAGAGGCCTGGTGCACAGGTGGGGGCCAACTAGTTTGCCATGAAGGGTGACCTGGATTAGGGTGGGGATTCACTTGGGGTGTGAGGATTCCTGGGCAAGGGGCTTGTAGTGGTTTTTAGGCTGGCCATGTATCCCCAATAACCCAAGCGGAAGGCCTGGGATCTGGGATTTATTTATCTTCTATAATTGAAACTTTGTAATCTTGAGCAGAGGCCAAGGCAGGCCAGGGTTGCAGAAGCTTGCCTTCCTCCATCTCCAGGGGCAACTCAAGCTTCCTAATCTCTCCAGCTCTGTGACAGCCACCTTTTTTATTGAGATTTATTTATCTTTTATAATTGACACTTTGTAACCTCTAGTAGAGCCCTGGGCTGACCATGGTGTGCAGGAAACTTGGCTTCCTTCATTGCTGGGGAAGCCCAAGTCTCCTGTTGGCTCAGTGGCCACAGCCATTTTTGTTAGGATTTATTTATCTTCTATAATTGAAACTGACCATAGTGTGCAGAAACCTTGGTTTCCTCCATTGCTGGGGAAACACAAGTCTCCTGCTCTCTCTGTGTCCACAGCCATGTTGGTTGGGTTAATTTGCATACTCACTCCTGATTGGCTGGTGGGCATGGTTTGTGGGTGTAGCAGAGTGATAATTAATTTGCTCTAAAGAGTGATAATATTACTCTTCTATTAAATAGGATATCATTTGCAGTGACAGTTTTACTTCTTCCTTTCTAATTTGGATGCCTTTTTTTTCTCTTTCTTGCCAAATTTTGCTGTATATGATGTCCAATACTATGTTGAATAAAAATGGTGAGAGTAGGTATTCTTATCTTATTCCTCATCATAGAGGAAAAGCTTTCATCTTTTCACTGTTGAGTATGAGGTTGGCTATAGGTTGTTATGTATGGCCTTTATTATTTTCACTCTATACCTACTTTGTTGAGAGTTTTTATCATGGATAGATACTGAATTTTTCAAATGCTTTTGCTGAATCTATTGAGATGACCACATAAATTTTATTCTTCATTTTGTTAATGTGGTGAATCACATTGACTTGCAGATGTTGACTAATCCTTGTGTCCCTAGAAAAAATTGCACTTGATTATGGTGTATGCTGTTTTTAATGTGTTATTGAATTTAATTTGCAAATATTTTGTTGAGAATTTTTGCTTCTATGTTACTCAGGGATATTGGCTTATAATTTTCTTTTTTTCTGGGATCTTTGAGTGATTTTTATATCAGGGTAATTTTGGCTTTGTAAAATTAGCTTAGAAATATTCCCTCTTCTATTTTGTTGGAAGAGTTTGAGATGGATTAATACTTGTGTGTTAATGTTGTGTGGTTTTTTTGTTTGTTTGTTTTGTTTTTGTTTTTTTGGCAGAATTCAAACACTGAAGCCATCTGATCCTGGACTTTGTTTATTGAGAGTTTTTATTTTATTTTATTACTTACCAATCTCAGTACTAGTAATTTATCTGTTAATCTTTTCTATTTGTTCCTGATTCAATCTTGGTAAGTTTTATGTTTCTAGGAATTTATCCATTTTTTTCTAGATTGTACAATCTCTTGGTGTACTATTGTTCATAGTAGCCTCTTATTTTCTTTGTATTTCTGTGGTATCAGTTATAACATCACTTCTTTCACTTCTAATTTTGAGTCTTCTCTCTTCTTTTTTTGGTGAATCGGGAGAAAGTTTTGTCCTTTTTGTTTATATTTTAAAAAACAGCTTTTAGTTTCATTGATCTTTTCTTTTGTCTTTTCAGTTACAATTTCATTTATTTGCATTCTGATCTTTGTTATTTTCTTTCTACTACTAATTTTAGGTTTAGTTTGTTCTTATTTTTTAGATTCTTTTTAAAAATACATTTTTATTTATTTCAGAGAGGAAAGGAGAGGTAGAGAGAGATAAAAACATCAATAAGAGAGAATCATTGATTGGCTGCCTCCTGGATGCCCCCTACTGGGGATTGAGCCTACAACCTGGGCATGTGCCCTTGACTGGATTCGAACCCAGGACCTTTCATTACTCCGGCAGATATCTATACACTGAGCCAAACCAGGTAGGGTTCTAGTTTCTTGATATAAAAGTTAGGTTTATTTATTTGAGCCTTTTAAAAAATTTCTTTATTGATTAAGGTATCACATATTTGTCTTCAACCCCTCATTCAAATCCCACACCCAACCTCATGCTTCCACTCCCCTGTTGTCCTTGACCACTGGTTAGGCTCATATGTATGCACACAAGTCCTTTGGTTTATCTCTCCCTTTTATCCCCACCCTCCCTTTGAGGTCCAACAGTCTGATCCATGGCTCCTTATCTCTGGGTTTGTTCTTGTTCATCAGTTTATGTTGTTCACCATTTCCCCTAAATGGGTGATATCATGTCCTACTGGAAATATACTTATAAGAATCAAAAATGAGACAAGCAATAATCGTTATGCTGAAAGGCATATGAATCAGTCTGTAGTGAGTTTATTTTGGGGCCAGGAGTTCTTTTGAGATCCAATTTCAATGTCAAACAGTTCCTTATTTGTAAATGTTAGCAATGATATTTCAGTTTTGGATGGTGGACAAATGGTGGTAATGCAGGTCTAACCCTCTCTGGATTGGTCCTGGGCAACCTGCAGTGATAAACAGCTACTGACTGCTACTATGGCAAGGCGTCGTCAGCGTCTTCCATCTCTGGACTGCTTCTCTTGTCTTTTCATTGTTGGAGTAGTCCTCTCTGTTGCCAGAATCCACATGGTCTTCGAGTTGTTTTCTGAAAATATACAAACATATTCTCAACAAAAAGTTAATAAAGAAATATTTTCTATAAATTTGACTTGGGATCCTTTTTTATTTTTTGCCCAAATGATTTTCCTCTGGCTTGTTTTGACACCATGTGTGTTTTTCATGAGTGTCTTGCTGTTATCATTACAATTAATTTTCTAAAATACAAATTTTCTAGACGTAATTTACTTACAGGATATTTTTCCTTACATGATATTCTTCTACTTTCCCCCTTTTTTGATTTAAATATTGAGGCTTTTGAAAATTTTATAATGTAGTCTTGATAGCTTTTAAATTTTATTTTTTTGCACTATAATATGAGTGCTTTAGGTTAATTTCCTGTTGTGAGATTTTATCATGAGATGAACTATCAATAAAAATTTTAGCTAACAATTTAGGAAGAGCTTTTTGTCCAGTGCAATTATTTTTTTCTAGAATATTCGCTTATTTTAATTAGCCAACTTAAATTAGCCTGAAAACTTGTCTACTATTTTACTGTCAAATTTATTACTCTAAAACAATCTTATTTTACCATGTAAATATTAGGGGAAAGAATTATTTGCTTTCCCCCCCTTAATATAGGCATATATCACTATGAAGTGGACATTTTGAATACTATAATGTGGTAAATCTAGAAATCAGTATTGAATACTATACTGTGGTAAATATAGAAATCAATTTTTTTCTCCTTCCTCAGATATTTATATTGTTTCTTATTGAGTGATACAGTGTTCCACTTGTTCAGGAGTTACCTCACCCTCTATTACTATAATGGGTAGGCCTGCCTACCACAGCCTATGCCAGGTCATTCTACTCTTGAGTCCAGCCCCTATGCAGCCCTGCATAATGTGCAGTATCCTTTTTCCCCAGGAAATGTATGACCAATCCACTCCTGTCAATCTCATTTGTCTCTCATGTTGATGTCATGTGTTCAGCCATCTCATACTAATTAGGATGGGAGACTCTTTCCTTTACCCATGGGATGAATGGGAGGTGGTTAGAACAATATGGCTGGATAAAAATTATTATTGTGGTAAACTTATATACATTAAAAACATGTACCTATTTTAAGAGTACAGTTTAATAAACATTGATCAATAACTCACTATTATCCCATTATATGAATATATACTAATTTATTTACATATTAACTCATTGATAGACATTTGTTTATTTTTCCATTTTTTTAGTACTACGAATGAAGTTGATATGAACATTTATATACAACTCTTTTCATGAATATGTATTTTTATTTCTCTTAGGTAATGCTTAGGGTTATAATTGTGGTATCATATGATAATGTATAATTAAATTTAGAAGAAAATGTTGCCCAGCAGAATGGCTTGGTTGGTTGGGTATTGTCCTGCACACCAAAAGGTTTCCAGTTCGACTCCAAATCAGGGCACATACCTGAATAGTAGAATTGGTACCTGGTTGGTGTATGTACAGAAGGCAACTGATCAGTTGTTTTTCACATTGATGTTTCTCTCTCTGCATCCCTCTTCCTTCCTCTCTCTCTCTCAAATATATTTTTTTAAAAATAAGAAAATGTTAAACTATTTTTCATGTGTTGGTACCATTTTACTTTCCCACCATTAGTGTTGCATGTATATGTTTAACATATTCTAATAATCTGTTTTTTTATTTAATAGTAAATTTAGTGCATTTTTATTTCTTACATAACTAATATATTTGGTTATATTTATACCATCGTATTTTGTGCTTTTTACTTTCCATGTTTTTCCCCCCTTTATTCTACCCTTTTATTTGAATTATTGAGTTTTCTTTTTCTTCCTGTTCCATACTTTATTGCCTTGGAAGTTAAATATTACATTTATATTGTTTTTGTCATTACCTTAAATTGTCAATATGCATAATTATCAAAAATTAATCATCATCTCTACTCTTGTCCCTGAATAGAAGGGACCTTACTCTATTTTAACCTTGTTTAACCCTTTTCCTTATTAAATGTTAGTTTTGTCTAGTATTTTAGTTATACTATTGAATATGTTGGAATTTAATGATTTTTAAAAAAATTATCTTTATTGTTGAAAATATTACAAATGCCCACTTTTATTTTTTTGGTTGTTGTTTTATTCCTCATTGACCCCTTTTCCCCACATACACCCCCCACCCAACCTTCATCACACTATTGTCTGTGTCTATGGGCTATGCATATATGCATATAAGTTCCCTGGTAAATCTCTGCCTCCTGCCCTCTCCACACACACCCCTACACCCATCTTTCCTCTAAAATTCATCAGTCTGTTCATGTTCTCTGTCTCTGGAGCTATTTTTTTCATCTGTTTATTTTGTTCATTAGATTCCACCTATGAGTGAGATCCTGTGATACTTATCTTTCTCTGACTAACTTATTTCTCTCAGCAAAATATTCTCCAGATCCCTCCATGCTGTGGAAAATATATAGTAGTCCATTGTGTAAATGTACCATAGCTTTTTTATCCACTCATCTGCTGAAGGGCACTTGGGCTGTTTCCAAATCTTACCTATTGTAAGTTGTGCTGCTGTGAACATAGGGGTGCATATATTCTTTCTAATTGGGGTTTCAGGTTTCTTTGGGTATATTCCTAGAAGTGGGATCACTTGGTCAAATTGGAGTTCCATTTTTAATTTTTTTAAAAGTTTTTGAGGAAACTTCATACTGTTTTTCACAATGACTGCCCTAGTCTGCATTCCCACCAGCAGTAGTTTCACCATCCTACTAAAAGAGTAACATGCAAATTAACCATCACTCCCCTAAGACAACAAGCCATGCCCACCAGCCAATCAGGAGTGAGTATGCAAATAAACCCAACCAAGATGGCTACAACCATAGAAAGCAGGAGGGAGGCTTGGGTTTCCCTGGTGATAGAGGAAGCCAAGCTTTCCGCACACCCTGGCCATCCCAGGCCTCCACTTAAGGCTACAAAGTTTCAATTACAGAAGATACATTCCAACAGAAATGGTGGCAGCCACAGAGGTGGAAAGAGCAGGAGGTTACCCTTGTCCCCAGTGATAGAGGAAGCCAAGCTTTCACTTAAGGCTACAAAGTTTTAATTATAGAAGATAAATTCCAACAGAAATGGCTGCCACCAAGGAGCAAGCAGAAGGCTTGGCTCCGCTCTAGGCTACAACATTTCAATTTAGAAGATAAATAAACCCTAGATACCAGGGCCTCCGCTTGGGTTGCTGGGGGTGTGTGGCCGGCCTGCAAACCACCACAGGCCCCTGGCCCAGGCTGCCCCACGACCCAAGGGAACCTCCACCCTGATCTGGGACTTCCTTCAGGGCAAACCAGCCAGCTCCCACCAGTGCACCAGACCTCTATTCTATCTAATAAAAGAGTAATATGCAGATTGACCATCACCCCAACACACAAGATGGCTGCCCCCATGTGGTCAAAGATCCTGCCTCTAGGTGGACACAAGATGGTTACCACAAGATGTCCAGCATGGCAGGGCAATTGGGAGTTACCAGACCTGCAAGGGAGGGCAGTTGTGGGCGATAAGGCCAGCAGGGAAGGGAAGTTGGAAGGGATGAGGCCTGCAAGGGAGGGCATTTGGGGGCAATCAAGCCTGCAGGGGAGGGCAGTAGGGGTGACCAGGCTGGCAGAGGAGGGAGGTTGGGGGCAAACAGGCTGGAAGGGGAGCAGTTATACATCAATCAGGCTGGCAGGAGAGTGGTTAGGGGGTAATCAGGCTGGTTGGCAGAAATGGTTAAGGGCAACCGGGAAGTCAGGCAGGCAAGCAGTTGGGAGTCAGCAGTCCTGGATTGTGAGAGGGATGCCCAAGTGCCCGTTTAGGCCTGATCCCACCAGGCAGTTGGACATCCCTCGAGGGGTCCCAGATTGGAGAGGGTGCAGGCTGGGCTGAGGGACACCCCCACCCATGCATGAATTTTGAGCACTGGGCTTCTAGTGTTATTATATCCTTAAATCTAGTCATTATCTTTTTTTTTCTTATTTTGTATAGTCAATTTTGTCTATTTTAGGGATAATTGTTGAACACTTTTTAAAACTATTTTTTCTATTGCTTTTTTAAAAAAAATCTTTATTGTTGATGTCCCTCCCACACACACTTTTTTAAATCATCACTATAGGATGTTGGACACCCAACCAAGATGGCTATAGCCACAGAGAGCAGGAAGGAAACCTGCTTATAGAGAGAATGAAAGGGAGGGTAGGGGAGAGAGAGAAAAACAGAAACATCTGCTGTGAGACACATCTATTGTTTGCCTCCTGCATATGCCCAGATGGGGCTGTGGATCAAACCTGCAACAAGATGCATGCCCTTGACCAGGAATTGAACCTATGGCCCTTTGGTCCAAGAGCTGACACTAACCACTGAACAAAACTAGCCAGGGCAGATGTCCCCCCTTTTTCTCTATTGATACTGTCCACCTCATCCCCATGCCCATTCACCCCCAGACCTTCACTGCACTATTGTCTGTGTCTATGAGTCATGCATATAG
This sequence comes from Pipistrellus kuhlii, assembly GCF_014108245.1. Classification (NCBI taxonomy): domain Eukaryota; kingdom Metazoa; phylum Chordata; class Mammalia; order Chiroptera; family Vespertilionidae; genus Pipistrellus; species Pipistrellus kuhlii. The sequence goes on from NW_023425471.1 coordinate 35,875,706, forward strand.
GCATTTATGTTTTTGCTGTTGCTTTTAACAACTCAGTTTAAAAAAAAAATTGTTTCACTGAAATAATATGCATCCCTTATTGAAAATCTGTTAGTTAATATACATTTGTCTATATTTGAAAATGTATTTACTTCTTAGCACCCTTTTAGGTAAATATTTAACTGAGTGAAAAGTGAATGGCTCAGGTTAGTAAGACAAACATAATATTGCATAGTCCTTGCCCTGGAAGAGGATGAGCTTCCAGAGAGTGTTGGACAGGGTATGGGTTGATGCATCAGGACTATACTTTTTATTATTAATTTTTAAATAATAAATTTGATTAATAACATAAATAGATTTCAACTGTAAACTATATAATACAGTATATTGTATTGAGTGCCCAACACCCAAAGTCGTCTCCCTCTGTCACCATATATTTGACCCCCTTTACTCTCTTCATCCTCCCCCAACACTCTTTCACTTTGGTAGCCACCATACTATTGTCTGTATGACTAATACTCTTGAAAAGGCACTCATCTTCTTGCTATTTTCTGTTGTTAGATTCTAACTTCTGGAAAGCAGGAGGTAAGGTTTGCCAAGAGCAGGGAGGATATGGTGACATGAGAGACTTGAGGAAAAAGCAGATTTAAAATCACTACTGTGGAGGCTGGAATAGAGGTGTATGTAGAAAAACCATGAAATGTTATTAGACAGCAATAAGATTTCACTTGAAGCTGGAGACCATACATTTATAGTGCCACTGATTTTCACAGTTTCTTACTTTTCTCCAGTAACCAGATATAGTCCTGGACACATAGATCGATCCATGATTGATGTATTGCCAGTCAGATGATACATTAGATCTGTTATAAAAGGAATATTGAGATTTAGGCAAGAGACTGCTTAATGTGATGTAAGATGGTTAAGGAAAAAAGTAGCTGTGTTTATATGGCAGAAGAACAGAGGAGTACATGATTGAGGAAGAAGAATCTATACTGATCATATACAAATATATAAATTGAGCATACATTGGCAATTCCCACAATCAGGAATGAGTATTCATATTAACCTGACAAAGATAGTGGGCCTGTGAGCAGCACACACATTGCAGGCACTGAGTGGCCAGCCGGGGGTGGGGTAGGACATCCATCCACCCTCCATGTAGCCAGAGCCACGTGGTGGGCATCCGGAATCCCACCAGCTTAGAGTCTGTGGCTGGGGCGCATGCGCTGGCGCCTAGCAGCCAGGGTCCCGGGGGTGCCACTGGAGTGTCCAGTCCTGTCAGCCTGGTCTGGGAGTGGCTGGAGTTCGCAGTTCTTGGTTCGTGCAGCCCCTGGACCGGAAACAGAAACCAAGAGTGCAGGGATCACCAGGAATGCTGGGAATCATAGTTCTGGTGGCAGACAAGTTGTGGTATCTCCTAGACTTTAGATTAGGGGTGTCGAACTCAATCAGAGAAGGGGCCAAAATCTAAAATCCAGCCTAAATCGCGGGCCAAATGGTTTACTGAACAGTCATAAACTGTCATTGTGATGGAAACGCAGCGGAGTGCAGTGATGACAGCGTGGTGCGGGCCACATTGCGAGGCCTGGCGGGATGGATTTGGCCCGCGGGCCTTGTGTTTGACACATGTGCTTTAGAGCAAAGTGAGCCTGGAACAAGTTACTGTTGCGGTGGGGGATGGAGGGAAAGCAAAGGAGAGAGACATAAGTAAAGTCAAAGTGTCGAGGAAAAATTAAAGGGAAGATATACTGCAACTTCTAGGAAATCTTCATCAATGGAGCAAAGAATAAAAAAAGACCTCTATTATTCTGTGAGCACCAAACCAGACTGGGTTGGGGTCTCAGACAATTTGCTCATGTGATTGCAAAGACAGACAGAAACTCCTGGATTGGAGATGGCTCCCCTGAGGGGTCCTCCAGATTGGAGAGGGTGCAGGTCAGGCTTACACAATAGAAGTGCATGAATCTTTGTGTACCAGGCTATAAAAATACAGGAGTGGACAAAAGTAGGTTACAGTTGTTCATATGGGAAGATACATAATACAAGAATAAATAATAATGATATAAGAATAAACTGTGTTTTTCATACTCACAACCATAAATCTACGTTTGCCCACACCTGTATAGAAAATGTGATATTTTAATATAATATTTCAGGGTTCAGGAGTTCCAGGAGATCACAAGTCTAGGGTGTGCCTGTGGAGTGGTGAGTGAACTAAAATGGAGATGAAGACGATTAGAAATAAGAAGCTATTGAAAGCTTGAGGAACCTTCATGTCACAGGCTCTCTGCTTTGAGGAATATGCTGACACAATAGAAGCCAGAATAACCTTTAATAAGTTGACTTACATGTGAAATTAACTGAGCATCATAATTGTCTCTACAGGAGGTATATATCTCTGCCTTCTTTTTCATGCTCATCTATTATGGAAAAATAAGCATCAGAAAATAATATAATTCAAATGGCATAAGCTTTAATATTGTGTGCCTTTTTTCATTCTTTCGTTTCAACATTCAGGGGTATGGATATTCATACCTAGAAGTGAATAATTCCAGGCCTGGTCAGTGTGGTTCAGTTGGTTGAGCATCATACTATCCACCAAAATGTTTCCAGTTTGATTCCAAGTCAGGGCACATGCCCTGCTTGCAGGCTAGATTCCCAGGGGCCTGCAGGAGGCAGTAGATCAATGTTTCTCTCTCACATGGATGTTTCTCTCTCTCCCTCTCCCTTCTTATCTCTCTAAAGTCAATAAAAAGATATAAAAGAAGTCAGTGACTCCAAGTATCTTATCATTCCTAAATGAACTAAAGGAGTGTGAATGATTATTTTCAATATTTAAGTAGAATTTAATTTTATATGACAATTTTGATCAATAAGGATAAAACAGAATTTTGCTACAATTTATGAGTAAAATTTCTAAAGTGTTCATAGCATCTAGTATTCATCTCACGTTTTTTACATTATAATGAACAAAACAATTCTATGTATGAGTTATAAACCCTATGAAAATCATTTTAAAACTTGAGATAAAAGTTGTTTTTTTTTAATTGGGAAGATTCAATCTCAATTAGTAGCTGCAAAGCTTTAATCACGGATTTTGAATCATTTGGGTCTTAAAGCCCAGCTTTCACATTAGATCATCTTCAGTCCAAAATAGTCAGAGGAATAATAACTGATAATTTTGAAACTCTTTTCAGATAATAAAAATCCAGTCATGAACAGAATTATTTTTATTTTATCACTCAGCAATTTATTATAACTCTCTTTAGAAAAATGTCAAGAGTATTATAATTTTTGGCTTAATTTTCCGGCTGTAATCTTAGCCAGCACAGATAAAATGAATTCATCACAAGTTTTAACATTTGATAAAATTATATTTATTAATCCCTCAGTCAGGAACTATATTAAAAAATGTGAACAGATACACAATAGAATTAAAGTTTAATATTAAATATGACTTTAATTTCTTCTTCCCTTCCTCCATCTCTTTCTTTCATACATTTGTTAATTGCTACAGGAAATTTAGGGGATGGACTAAGTACTACACAAAGAATAAATTAGTAAATTTACTATATTTTGTATATATCACTGTATTACTTTTGCTATGCTAATCAAGAGAGGAATTGCACAAAAGGAGCAAGATTTCTCAGGATCTTAAATCTAGGACCTTTACTCCCTGTTTTGATATTCTGAAAATTTAGAAGAAATCTAATCTCACAGTGTAGTTGATAATAATCAACTAATAGTTTCAATAGTGGGCTCAAGTTCTCATGTAGTAATTACAAGGTTGGTACTAGCAAGTGGTTATTTATGTCATGCAGACTAAGTGAACAAAAATTTGTTGGATCAGGTTGAACTGACATGTTGCAAGGAGTCTGAGTAATCATTTAATGTAGTCTCTTAACATTCCAAACGTTCCCTGTAGGCCTCTGTATCAGAAATTATTAATTTCTCCACATACAATGTGATATTCATCATCTATTGTAGAAATGTATTCACTCATGCTTATTAGTCCCGATTAAAGTTACTGTTTACCTATTTTAGAGGATAATGGTTAATTAGACTAGGATTTATAATATAATTAGGATAAAGATTTAGGTTTCTTGGAATAATTCATTTTAGTATGAAAAATGGAAATATAAAGAAAAAATCTTTGAGTTTATTGTAGCATCTTATGCTGAGAGATGTTAATAGTTAGAACATAAGACCTACTTGTTAAATTAAGAATTTGATGCAATGTAGCAGATAGAATTTTGAGAAATAAAGTAGATTCTAAGTTAGATATACAGGGTGAGGCAAAAGTAAGCTTACAGTTGTTTGAATGGAAAGTAATACCATAAATAATAAATAACTTTATAAGAATAAAGTGTTTTGCGTACTCACATCTATAAACCTACTTTTGCCCCACCCTGTATTTGAGAGACAGAGGAATTAGTGATGGCTCTATATATTTACAAAGAAAAGTCAGTTTGCTTTAGGTACTTAACAATAAGCCAAACTCAGAGCTAGAAGACCCTTTATGGTCATCTAAAATTTAAACATGCATGGATATAACTAAGGTGATTTAAGTGATGGGGGTAGGAAGAGAAAACTATGAATAATGGAATTATCTAATTAATGTGGTCTTAAAAATACTCTTAAAATTTGAAATTTATTTTAGAGTGAGAGGAAAGGGGAGAGAGAGAGACAAAGAGAGAGACAGAGAGAGATGGAGAGAGAGAGAGAGAGAGAGAGAGAGAGAGAGAGAGAGAGAGAGAGAGAGAGAGAGAGAGACTGATTTGTTGTTCCCCTTATTTATGCATTCATTGGTTGATTCTTGTATCTGCCCTGACAGGAGATCAAACCTGGAAACTTATTTTATCAGGATAATGTTCTGACCAACTGAGCTACCCAACCATGGCTTACTAGCAGGGGTGGGGAACCTTTTTTCTGCCAAGGACCATTTGGATATTTATAACATTATTTTTGGACCATACAAAATTATCAACTAAAAATTTATCCTGCTATATTTAGTCAAACATTTAATTAAGTCAGCCCTAATACCTTGGCAGGGCCAGACCAAATGAATTTGCGGGCCTTATATGGCCCTCAGCCAGATGTTCCCCACCCCTAGCTTAAAGAGACACTTTTTGAGGATTAGCCTCCAAAACATAATTTTAGGTATTCCACCCAATTGAATTATTGAATAGAAAATATTTTATTTGTGTGTTTTTAGTTTAGTTTGTTCAGAATGCTAGGCTCAGTTCTCTGGCTTTATGGTACTTGTAGAAGCACAAATGCTATGAGGACAATGTTCTTCTTACCCATATGATAATAAAGAGGATTTATTCTCACCCATATTATTCCGTTGAGGTACAGAAACATGAATTTGGAAGATCTGTGAAATGCTGGATCAGCACAGAGATGTTGACAGCAGGATTGCTTTCATGGAAGTATTTAGTCCGAAATTTGAATTGAACTAAGATATTTTCCTTATAAGAAATCCAGGTATCCTAAAGATAATTGAAAATTTTAATACTATGTATGAGAGTGGAAAAAATATAGAGTAACCAGCATCTTCTCTTCATTAGCTATTCAATTTTGGACAAGAAGTATAGAGGGCAATGGTTTTAATAATAATATTAACACACACACACACACACACACACACACACACACACACACACATATAGTCCTTCTTTTCATCCTACCACTTACAAATTTTAATATATGGAGTATCAACTTTTCTGGGGTTTTGTTGCCTCACCATAAAAAATCTTCATAGTAATATGGTAATTGTTTAAAGACAAGAGGTTTGGAGAGTCCTTTCTAGTTCCAGATCTTTACTTCCATAAATGGCAAAGTGGTATGGGATCTCATTAAATATAATTTCTCAGGATCACAATGTTATAATACCAACAATTCTATTGAGAAACAGCATCCTGAATTATCATGTTTAACGAGCAATTAACTGAAAGATGGAAGCATGAATTATGGCTTCTTTATATCTAAATAGAAAGGTAATATTTTCAATGGTGATAATAGAAATAATTCTAAAATGCCATGGGTTTACATAATATTTTCAATGATTCTTGTTATTTGAGGTACCCACACACATAATCATTAAGGTACTTACACACAAAATTAAAAATAATAATTTTGTCTTATTTTTATTAAAATGTTACATCCTCTTTAGTTACTAGACATAAAAGACAAGATTTGCTTACAGCAAAGGTTGAGATAACCCTCGAGGCTCAACATATGTCTGTATACAACTGATCTACCTGTTTTATGTGAGCATCTGTCCAATTTAGTAGCAAGGAAGTTAGTGAATGGTTTTACCCATATCTTTCCATGAAAAGATTCTATTATCATGGTAATGCCTACAGAGAGACAGAAGCTTCTGAGTCGATGCCCATTTTGCTGCCATGTAAATTTTGTAGCTTATTGGATCAAACTGATGTTGTATTGAAAAACATTCTATCATGGCCCTAGCTGGTTTTTCTCAGTGGATAGAACTTCAGCCTGTGGACTGAAGGGTCCAGGGTTCAATTCCAGTCCAGGTTGAGACTTCATCCCCAGTAGGGGGTGTGCAGGAGGTAGCTGATTGATGATTCTCTCTCATCATTGATGCTTCTATCTTTCCCTCTCTCTCTCTGAAATCAATAAAAATATATTTTAAAAGCACACATACACAAAATAATTCTATCATGGCTCTACCATTTGGAGTATTGATATGGAAGTTCAATAAAAAAATCTTCAATAAACATCTTCAATGATATTTAATTGAGTTGATGGGCATTGTAATTTACAAATAACCCTACACATGCATAACCCAAGATGAACTAATTTTTTCCCCCTCTCAAACAGTTCTTTTGGATCTGTTCAGCCACTCATTTAACAAACATGTGTTGACTATTTCACTATGAAGTAGACACTATGGTAAAAAAATAAATAAATAAGGTATATAAAAAAATTAGGGTTACAAAACGTAGGTAAGATACAGTCCATGCTCTCAAGTACAATGAGTAAACTTTCATGTAAATAGACAAGTATAAAAACATGACATTCTGTTGACCGCTTTAGTCTATATATTTCTTTATCACATTTCACTTAGGATGTCTAACAGACCTTAAACCCAGTTTGATTTCCTATAGGGTCAAAGTGCATGTTTATTAATTGGTTGAGTTCAGTTAATGTATTACACAGGGTTAGAGCAAATTTCCTGATATTCATTTTTGATACACTTTATTCTCTTTTCTAAAATCTTTGCCACTTTTATTACAGTGTACTATATTTGATTAATATGGGTACATAGTCTGAAAGACAAGTAAAGTGCTACTCATCATATGTTCAGTTCTGTTGTATTTATTATTTAAAAGACAGTTAACTAAATGCTTTATTTAAACAAAAACAAAACAAGGTCTTGTTTTGTTTTTGTTTAACTTTCTAAGATAATGGAGACCTGGGTTGGCATTTATTTTTGTTGTTACTGGTTCAACAATTTTTATTTTGTGGTAAAATGACATTATAAGGTTATAGTCCTATGAAATCATAGAATAATACATATTGGTCATTTCATCTAAGTTGCAAAAGTGAGTTAATGATTTATTTCAAATATTTAGATGTTGTTCCTTGCTTGATTTAACTGACTCCCAGACCTATTAGTTGCATATAATAGAGTCAAACCAAATTAAACAACATGATCCAAGACAATGAACTTAATTTCAAGAGTATTTTTCTCCTACATCACATCCAATAGTGGAGGCAGAACCTTTTAATTAAATAAGATTTCTTCTGCTTAGGTTCCACTTTACTACCAATTATCTTTGTGCTTCAGAGTGGGGTTCAGGTTATTTACTTAAAGATGTCTCTTAGAATTATTTGGTATTTAAAATTAAGTTTTTTTCCCTCTACCCTATAACTTATTATGCTATAACTGAAGTACTAGAATTGACATCTACATAAGACAACATAGCATTCACCAGGGAAAATCTTTCTCTCTATATATAAAAGCATAAGTGATCAGCCAACTAGCCAGTAGCTATGATGCTCACTGACCACGAGGGGGCAGACGTTCAACGCAGGAGCTGCCTAGCTGCCTAGCTGCCTAGCTGCCTAGCTGCCTAGCTGCCTAACAACAGCAACTTTGCAGGGTGCCCTCTCTTACTTTGGGATCCCTAGGGGGATGTAAGACTGAGGGTTTCAGCCCAATCCCCACAGGCCAGGTTGAGGGACCCCACCTGCCAGACCACACTCTACAGACACTCTTTGAGCCCCTGCACCACCCCAGGTATGGCCAGCCAGGAGGGACTGTGGGAGATTGGCTCCAGGGCATGTCCAGCCCATCTTGCCCAGTCCCACCCAGTTGGACACCTTCTAATTAATTTATTTTCAATGTGCACAAATCTGTGCACTGGGCCTCTAGTCTATTTATAAGTGACAAAGAACCCTAGAACCTCCCTACTATTACACAATGACTTTCCACAAATGTCATATATCTTGCTGGATGGAGTCATTGGCCAGGCCTTCATGCCTCTTTCCAAATTAAGTAATCCTTAAGAGGACAACCCTCTCTAGTATGAAATCATCTTTAGAAATATTTGCTTTCTACATACTTACTAATCAATTTTATTTGTTTTTATTTTAAAATATGTTTTTATTGATTTCAGAGAGAAGGGAGGGGAGAGAGAGATAGAAACACCAATGACAAGAGAGAATCCTTGATTGGCTGCCTCTTGCAAACCCCCTTCTGAAGAGTGAGCCAGAAATCCAGGCATGTGCCCTGACCAGAAATCAAACTCTTGGTTCATGGGTCGATGCTCAACCACTGATCAACACTGGCTGGGCTCATTTGTTTTTACAGATATAAACCCAGAAAAATAATTTCTATAAACCTATCATAATCAAGATTCACTCCAGTAGTTTTACTAGATTAATTTTCTTGGCTAATGATAAGTATAATTCCCTTCAATGTACATTATGATGGGAATAATTAAGGGATCAAAGTTTCTCTGAATTAAGCATTTCAACCTCAGGGTTAAGAAAGTCTGTAGATATTTAATCTTAACCAAATAAATTTTAATTACAAGATGAGACTATCACCCTGCAATAGTGAGAAAGATAATCTTGACCTAATTAGTTTTATATTTATAATTCTGTTCTTAAAAGATGTTTTTGGCAGCACCCAAGTTGGAAGTAAGAGCAATTTCTATGATGGAAAATTATGCATATGTCAAAAGCTTTGTAGATCACAGAATCCTTCGGCTTTCCAATGATCACTGAACTAGAATAATTAGTAAGTGAATTAAGCCACTGAGTTAAAATAAAAATGAAATGGCTGGCTCATTAAAATTGCCATCTAAAGAAATCACAATGCTTCAGTAAGCCTCTCAATACAGTCCAGATGACAAAAATGGATCAGTAAATCTGCTCAGAGGAGCACTACTGGAATGGCTTCACTGCCAATACTTGCTCTAGCCATATCAGAGAACTTGATTTTTGCTATTACCTACTTCTCAGAGGAACATTTCCTCAGATAACAATACATATAATCTCTTAAGACTTTGGTATTCTTATGCTTCACTTAATTAACAACTGTCTGTCTTGACTTTATCTTTTAATTAAGCTGACATGAATATATATATATATATATATATATATATATATATATATATATAATATTTGTAATATTTGTAATAATAGATGACTTAGGAGAAGAATAAAATAGAAATGACATTTTTTTCTGCTATGCACTAAATTATGTACCGTATTTTTCGGCGTATAAGACGACCCCCTAATTTTACACTTAAAACATAGGTTTAGGCCTATATTAGCTGTATAAGACTACCCCCCACCTCAAAGAAAAGACTTACTTTGCCATCAAGATCTGCAGGTAATTTTTGTGCAATTTTTGTCTTTTGCCCCCAATTTTCGGTTGACTTTTTTTCATTTCAAGGTCGTCTTATACACTGGAAAATACGGGTACTCTCAAAATGCATACCTTGAACCCTTAATTCCAAATGCAATGGTATTTTGAGATAAGGCCTTTGAGTGATCATTAGGTTTAGATGAGATCATGAGGGTGGGGGCCTAACAAGGGATTAGTGCCCTTATAAAAAGAGACACCAGAGTGCTTGCATGTAGTCTCTCTCTCCCCCTTTCCTTCCATTATCTGCTGTGTGAGGACACATTGACAAGGTGACTGTTCACAAGCCAGGAAATAAGTTCTTATTAGAACTCAACCATGTTGGTGGCTTCATTGTGGACTTCTAGCCCTCAGAACTGTGAGAAAATATTTTTTTGTTGTTTAAAGCACTAACACTGTGGTATTTTGTTATAGCAGTTGGAACTAATACCTTTTCAAAATAGGCATACATTTTATTTATCTAGGAATTGATATATACAGGTAAATAATTGTAGCAGTAAAGTACAAAAACAAAAAGAAGAAAACATTATATATAAATTTTAATAAGCAAATAGTGTGAGAAAATTGGAATTTAGAATCTGTTTTGAATTCTCAAACTCAAGATTGTGATCATTTGGGAACTTACATTACAGAGCTATCTTTCATTCAGTGCTTTGAAGGTCCTGCTTCTCCAGTGGTTTTGTCGTCCATCTCCCTTCTTTCCTTCTGCAAATTCAATGTCAATTCTACCAAGTTGTCATCTTTATCTGAAATATTTCACTCTTCACCAAACAGCTTGCTGACTTCAAAAGTTCTTTACACTGTCACCAAAAGAAGTCGGTAAGTTCAGGAAGTTTTTTTTTTTTTTTTTTTTTAATCTTAAGAATGAATGAATAAATCCTTTTGACCATAGCACTTTACTAAATAGACATTTTTTACAATTGCATTTCACATGAGAGCCTATTGAAGGTAATGTCCATTTCATATTTTTAAAAGTATATGTTTGATTAATGTCCTTGATACTTGCATATCTTACAATGGGGAGTGATTTTTTTTTTTGAGTTGGAGAATGTCTATCATTGTCTTCCCTCTATTTCCCCTACATCTGGTCAACAGCTATTTCTGGAAAATTTCTTGTCTCACTAGCATCATTATTATTATTTTACATTAATATTTTTATCTAAATTTTGTTTTTATGGTAGTGTATTTTATCACAGACATGGTCTTATACTGTTAAAACTTAGATATAATAAATCTGTTTTACTTATTTTATATTGGATTAGACAGGTATTTTCTAAATTATCTGTATAAAGATAATGGTGATGATCAGGAAATTTCTTGAACTATACTAAGAAGTATATCTTTCATATTTCACTCTAAAGCATTTATCTGACATGTAAAGAGCATCATTAATAGTAACATAATATTTAAACAAGAGCACCTTCATAATTTATGCCCTTGTTTTAAAGATTTGCCTCCCCCCTGCCATCATGCAAACACTTAACATGCCATGCAATTAAAGTAGGAAAAAGTTGTTTTGATCTGGCTATTACAAAAAATGCTATATTAATAAAAAACATGGAATAGTGTAAGCAAATATTGCATGATGAGCAGCTGATTCTGCTCCTTTATAAATACATGGAAAAATGGGCAAAAATTGGAACAACTTTTACAGAGCCATGGAAATTAACCAACATTTGCAACATCTAGTGAACACTTATTAAAAAAAAAACAAAAAAAAACAGTGGGCCCTTGCCAGTGTGGCTCAGTTGGTTGGAGTATTGTTCCATGCACCAGAAAATCACAGGTCAGGGCTCATACCCAACTGTGGGCTCAATCCCCAGTTGGGGCATGTGTACTGGCAGCTGATCAATGTGTCTCTCTCTCACATTGTTTCTTTCTCTCTCTCCCATTCTCCCTAAAAATCAACAAAATAAATAATTATAAAAAATATGGCCAATGGAAATATACACACACACACAAAAAAAAAAACCCAGTGGATTTTAAGTAAGGACAATAAATGTAGTGGAGTTTTCACTTAACCTAGCCCCATTGATTGCTCCCCAGCTCAGCAGTAGCTATGGAAATACAGCCCACATTTTGGGTATCTGAGGGAGCATAACAGACCTCACTCAGAAGAACTGTAATTGATTATTTGTTCTGACCTGTCTGGCAACTCCCTAAAGGACCATGTCTCCGAAGTCTTGTCTTTATTTCCCCTTCTTAATTCAGAATTGGCCTAGTGCAAAAACTGCTTCACAGGGGGCATTGGTTGAAAATATTTACAGGTTCATGTGTTAGTTGCTTCTGACAAAGACCAAGTGGTATTTTATGGAATACTAAAGGCTCAGTGCACAAATTTGTGCACCAGTGTGTTGGGAGCCATCAGAGTTGAGACAAGCAACTCTGTCTTAAGGAAATAGAATTAGGTTTCTTCTAGCAGAAGTTATGCGGTGCCCTGAGGGTTTGGCAAGAAGATAAGATTAACTTGCTGCTTAGCATCTTTGCAACTTCCCCTTCCTGATCCTTCCCCATAGCTAGCCCTGCATTGGAATGTTACACCTTGGAATGTTACGCCGCCCTGGCAGTTAGCCAATCCTGTGTTGCCAGATACCTTAACACCTTGTCACTCAGTGCCTAAACCAATTATACACTGCCAAAGACCCCTCTGCATAGGCAACCCTGCCCCCCTTTGTTTCTGCTGTATATATACAGCCATTTCAAAAAATAAAGTCGAGGCTTGATCAGAACCTTGTCTTGCCTCCATTCTTTCACGTTCCTTGTTTGTTTCATTCTCTTAGGTGGTTCCTGCGTACCCCCGTTGTTGCCCCGCGGGTCAGGACACCAGTGGGGTCCCTTGGCCTGGCCTGTAGGATCGGGCTAAAACTGGCTCTCCGACATTCCCTGAGGGTCCTAGGTTACGAGAGGGTGCAGGCCAGGCTGAGGGACCCCACCAGTGCACAATTGGGGCTGGGGAGGAATGTGAGAAGGTGGTTAGCCAGGGAAGGACACTGGAGGGTTCCAGGGCATGTCTGGCTCATCTGACTCAGTCCCTATGGGCAGGACTCCAGCAGCAAACTAGCCTACTGGTAAGAGCATCTGCCCCCTGGTGGTTAGTGCATGTCATAGGAAGCAGTTGAGTGGCCTTAGCATATCATTAGCATATTATGCTTTGATTGGTTCAAGGGCAGACTGGTCAACTGGACACTTTGCATATTAAGCTTTTATTATATAGAATTTAACATCCTAGGAAGATGTTTACAATATAATGTTAAAATGCAAAATATTTTCTATAATATCTGTTTTATGAAAAGTAATGGACTAGAATGAAAAATAACCAAATGTTTATAGAGGTTATATATGAATAAGGGAATGATGGTTCATTTCCAAACTTTTTCTGCATTGCTGTATTTTTCAAATACAGGTGTTGTATAAGTTGTAAAAAAATTATGTGTTGTTTAATATCCTGGGTTATTGTTTGGATACTTGAGGCAGATGTAGTGGGTAAAAGTTCTGAGTTTATAAACTTTGGTGAGTCATTATTTTTTCTTCATTTGAACTTAAATTCTGATCTCTGGTCTTAATTAGGTGGGTTATAGGAATAATCTCAACAATACAACAATCTCAGTCATTGCAAAATCCATATCTCTCTCCTTAATTTTTTATTTTTGGTGAGTCGTCTGTTTTTTTGTCTTCATTATCTATCTATCCATATTGATATGATTCCATTCTGTCATGCCTTGGCCCATGAAGATCACTGTAAAGTCTTTCTCATCCTTATTACAAGGAACTTTTCATCTAGTTACTTTCCTATTCTTCTTGAAAACCTGGACAACATGTGGCTCCTTCCCATATCTTTTAGAAAAATGGGAAACTCTGAGGTTGATAGAAACATATTTTTTAGACTCTGAATGTAGCCATCTTGATTTTCTGCTTTTATTTCCTACTAGTGGAGAGGACATGGAAAGACAGGCATCCCAGAAAGGGACACATTGAACATTTCTGCTCTTCTATTCTTCAAGCTTTTCTGAAGTTTCATCTCCCTAAACCATCAAATTTCATCTAGTGGAAAGTATTGCTTAGGGCCATTTTTTCTGGGACCCATTATCATCTCACTCTTTTGCTTTCCTGCTGACTTGCTCCCCAGATTGTGGGATCTTTAGTTTGGGATAGGAAGATTGGCTCTTACTCCAGAACTCCTATTTGTGGCATAAACTTTTGAAATTTCAATTTTATCAGGATTGAGGCTATGGAAGTTCAACATCCCATATTTCTGTAACTAAAATTGTTTTAAAATTCAAAAGCTATGATTTGAATCTTTCTCTGTTTCCCAAAGCAGTGAGAGGCACTGCATGAATTGGGTAGAAGGGAAATTGAAAAGAAATAAGAAAATATAGGAAACATAGTTTCATTTCTTGATATGTCATCTCATCACACAGGGATAAAAATTTCAATGTTATTTTCAGTCAGTCCCTCTTAATTATATCAGAATTCTTTCCCTGAAATATAAATATGGATATTACTTTTCTAAAAACCTTCAACAAATCCCCATCATGTATATTAATAGATTAACTTTTCACATATTTGGTCTCAGGGTCTCCGTGGCTTTTCCTCCTGCTAGTCCTTGCACTCTGTAATAAAAGATTGGCTTGTTATTCTCCAACCATACCATTTCATTTTATGCTGCTGTGCCTCACTTGCCCAGCCCACCTTCACAGCGAGAGAAATAATACTCATACCTCAGAGCTTGGCACCAACATCTGACCCAAGTCTCCATGAAGTCCTCTCTGAGCCCATTCCCACAGCATTGCCAACAGTTTAAAATCAGAGTTTGACAGCACTGCACAAAGTAATGAAAATGCTATTTTTATTAAATATTGGTTCCAAAGCCTCTTTATATTTTACAGTCTCTCTGGAGATAACCATATTCATACCTGTGGCCTCAATTATGCTGCACATGCCCCCTCCTCCAAATATTTTCAACTGATACATTTCAGATGCCGTACAGACCCGCAAATCCAACTTCTTTTTAAGTCCATGTGTATGTCTCTCAAACACCTCAATTTCAAATGTTAAAAACTGAATTTAGGCCTGGCCAGTGTGACTTCGTGGATTGGGCATCATCCCAAGAGGTCACTGGTTTGATTCCCAGTCAGGGCACATGCTGGGGTTGTGGGCTCCAACTCCAGTAGAGGCCGTGCAGGAGGCAGCCGATCAATCCTTCTCTCTCATCAATGTATCTCTCTCTCCCTCTCCCTTCCTCTCTCTCTAAAATCAATAAAAAGCATATTTAAAAAACAAACTGAACTTAGATACTCAAATATTTATTGAATGTATGATTAAAGTAGTACCCAAATTGCTGGTTTTCTAATGCAACTTGGGTTGCCATCACCATCTGATTGTATATAATCAGGTTGACACTATCATATTACCATTCTATAAAATGTTGATATGTTTACACTCTTTCAAACATATAAAAGGTGCTTATTTTACTATGTGCTTTAGCAGCCTTTGAGAATTCTTGCCAAGGTATAGCACTGTAATGCAAGCTTTGGAGTAAAGCATTGCTGTGTTTACATTGCAGGTACACCACTTACTAGCTGCATGACCTTGAGGAAATTAACCATTCTTTATGAGCTTCAGATTTGTCATCTGTAAAATATGTGAAATAATATGCAGATCACTGAGTTGTGGGGAACATTTAAAGTAATATGTGTAATAGTACCCAGCACAGGCGTAATTCAGGGAAAGTACTCACTTATTATTATTTTTTCTAGGTACTTAGAAAATAATTCACTGTACTTCTAGTTTTGCATTTATTTCTTTATTCTTTTTTAAATTTGTATTTGTCAAAGTTCATATTTTGTCTCTGACTAGGTTGTAAGTTTCTTGAGAGGAAAAAATATTGTTTATCTGGAAAAACTCACATAATGGTTTAATAAGTGTCCTTGAATGAATGAATGAATAAAAAAATAAAGACAGCCGAAACCGGTTTGGTTCAGTGGTAGAGCGTCGGTCTGCGGACTGAAAGGTCCCAGGTTCAATTCCGGTCAGGGGCATGTACATTGGTTGCGAGCACATCCCCGGTGGGGGGTGTACAGGAGGCAGCTGGTTGATGTTTCTCTCTCATCCACATTTCTAGCTCTCTATCTCCCTTCCTTTCTGTAAAAAAATCAATAAAATATATATTTTTAAAAAATAAAGACAGTAGATTTGATTCAGTTTTAGCCTTTGTTGTAGTAGAGCTTTTCCTAGGTTTCTGATCAAATAAGTATCTTACTTGACACAAAATCAATTTATTTACTTGCTTTAATGGATTGTAATAATATTTTATGTGGAAAACTGGGAATTCACACACATTTTGATCTTGGGAACTCAAAGAGTTTTACAAGAAATCCCAAGTGGTTAACATTAATCCTGAGGGGATTGTCATAGATTCTCAAGTTTCATGACCTTTTCCACCTTACTTTGGGTTTAAAATTGTGTCTTACTGCAGCACTCTTTGGAAAGACAACCTACTGCATTATTGACTTAAAAGTCAATTAAGAATATTTGTAAATCATGATATATCACTTCTTTTTAAAAATATATATTTTATTGATTTTTCACAGAGAGGAAGGGAAAGGGATAGATAGCCAGAAACATCGATGAGAGAGAATCATAGACCAGCTGCCTCCTGCACACCCCCCACCGGGGATGTGCCAGCAACCAATGCACATGCCCTTGACCAGAATCAAACCTGGGACCTTTCAGTCTGAAGATCGATGCTCTATCCACTGAGCCAAACCGGTTTTGGCATGATATATCACTTCTTATTCCTAAATTATGGCCTATTAATTCCTAACTATGACAGTTACTAATCTTGAAAGTTGTCCCAACCTTTACTGAGGTGAAATTCCACTATATTCCACTGAGAGAAGAGTCTCCAAAATGAAGTGTATGAATTGTGTGACTTTTTGGCATCTATTGTCCCCATTAACTGTAATGTAGGGAATGAATGCCAAGGCATATATAACTCTAGCCTCTTGACTACATGATTTACTCCAATGTTTTCCCAGAAACGCTGATGGACTGTAAAAAGCAGAAGACACCCACTGAAATTTATTAACAAGCCAGAAAGCAGCTGCAAACAAAAGCAAACGTGAAGCCATTGAACAGCCCTTTCATTTTTTGTAGTCTACTACAAAAGGGCTTTATTATAACCTTAGCTTTAGAAGTTTGCCTTCTTTAAGTTGAAAGAGATTCCCAAAGGACAGATGGAAAAATTTGTAGTTAGTAGTGATTACCATTGTAGAGCCTTGGGGTGATCATGTTTTTTCCTTCATTTATAAAATGTTCCCAAAGGCATTCTGTAAATCTGAAGTCACTCATTCAACATCTCCCAATATTGGCTGTGGACATAAAGGAAACAGCAAATGTTGTAATGCAAAATGAAGAAGGGATTGTGTAGAATTCAATCTGGCTCATCAAGTATGTTCTAGAAGGAGACATTTATAGTCACATTGACTGTAAGGAATTTAGAGAAATGCTCTTTCTACCCATTTTCCTCAAATCAGAATCTTTAAGACCTGGGTTTTTGAGCCTCATCTAATTATTCCAATTTCTAATTATCTCCCTTCTCTGAACACTTATAACATACTGTTCACTCATTCTACCATTATGTGCAACCTCATATAATTATTCAAATATTTCAGTATTCATATCTCATCTGTCTGATAAAATTATAAAGTCCCTGCTTCTCAGGATTGTATCTTAAACATTCTTATCATATCTATCATATTGTTTTTCATATATATATATATATATATATATATATATATATATATATATTTATATCAAAGGTGCATTTCTACTTCTTACACATTGTAGGTTACAGGAAATGTATGTTTATTGACTGAGCTACCAGGGTAACTTTACTATTTCAGCAACAGACTATATTATTCAAGCAAATTAATAATATTTGTTCTGGTAGTAGATTTTTTAAATGACCATTCTTTCTTTAAAGACTTTAAGATGTTAAATGTTAGAAATATCATTTATACCCTGAAGAATGGTGTAAGGACTGTCAAATCAGTTTTAAGGTGACTCTAAAACTCTCTTGCTTATATAACAAGCTTTCTTCCTTTGGAATTTACTGTCCTCTCAAGAACTCTCTCCTGTCTGTGCCACTTAAACCTGCTTTCTAGGTCATGCCTGGCACTGGTGTACACCTTTCATTTTGGATCATTTCTTGTGTTTTTTGTTTTTTTGGTTTTTTTTGTCCTCATCCTTTGCATTTTCCACTTTGTTCTAGCCTTTAGTTCTTGAACTGCCTTATTCCAGGAGGAGTACTGCACAGCTGTATGTTGGCCCAGGCAGCCTCTCCATCTATAGCTGACTCCCAGACTCTTATCTCCAGAAGAGGCCCTGGGCACTATTTGCCTGGGAGGAAGGTAGAATAATAAGGGATAAAGTAAAAAATTGTTATATGAAAAATGCCAAGATACTATGGATAACAAAATGCTTGAAAAAAATCTGTATTTGGAGCAAGAACTGAAAAGATGGGGACAGACAACAATAGAAAAAATGAAGTCAGTCAATTCGCATTTTACATCTCGATACATTTCTCAACATTCTTCTCAATCTCACCTCCCTCCAAAGTTCTTCCTCTGTACTCCAGTCCACATTGATTCCTTTATGCCATTTCTAAAGCCCCATATTATTAATTGTATTTACAATAATTATGCCTTGTGGATAAATATTATATGTAGTTTTAAATCAACCAAAATGCAAACTCTCAGTGGAGGCAAGTTTCCAGGGACAGAAAAATTACATCTTAGGGTGATGAAATATGAAAGTGTGATTTTAGAATCATTTTAGAAGTTTTGAGAATTTATTGGGCAGAGATAGGCATGAGTACAACATTTGCAACATTTGTGACAACATGAATGGACCTTGAGAATATCATGCTAAGTTAAATGTCAGTCAGAAAAAGTTAAAAACCATATGATTTCACTCATGTGGGTGTAAAACTGAAAGCAACAAATGAACAAACAAGAAAAACAAACAAACGAAAACTCATAGAAACAGACAGCAGTATAGTGATTACCAGAGGGGAAGGGGTTGGGGGGTGGTAAAGAGTAAAGTGGGTCAAATATATCGTGTTGGAAGGTTTGATTTTGGCTGATGGGTACACACTGCAATATACAGTTCACATATCATAGAAATGTACACTTGAAACCTACCTAAACTTATTAACCAATGTCACTGCAATAAATTTAATTTAAAAATATAAAAATAAAAGAGAGAAAAAGATAGATTCCTGACAATACAGAACTATAATCTAGGCATGTTTCCCTGGCAAGATTCTAGGATAGATTGTGAAATAAATGTCTTATGCATACTAGGAAAAGAAAATGGTAATCACCAGAAAGCAAATGGTTTCCTCTAGGAATAAGTCATCTAGAATAACCTCATTTGATTTTTTGTTGTATTATTAGTTTGCTAGACAGGAGACTGTCTCTTGTTTCTGGCAAACATTAAAAATCTTTAGCATGTTATTCATTTAGAACAAATAGAGATATGCGGGCTGGGTGAAAATAAAGTTAAATAAGTTTTATA
Source organism: Pipistrellus kuhlii (assembly GCF_014108245.1). Classification (NCBI taxonomy): domain Eukaryota; kingdom Metazoa; phylum Chordata; class Mammalia; order Chiroptera; family Vespertilionidae; genus Pipistrellus; species Pipistrellus kuhlii. The sequence goes on from NW_023425471.1 coordinate 35,895,174, forward strand.
ACTGGTTGACTAATCCTAAACAAAATACATTGATTATTCAACAGGTGGTTTCCTTTATGGATTCCCTATGGCCTGTTCTTATCCATGTTCTGATAAACAATTTTTATCAAAGATTTCTAAAAAGACATCCTTATAAAGTATGCACCTTGTGGGAATAAAACTTGATAGTTGACTGTAAGCTCAGACTGCCTCAAGTATTTGACGTGGCCGAAACCGGTTTGGCTCAGTGGTAAAGCGTCAGTCTGAGGACTGAAAGGTCCCAGGTTCGATTCCGGTCAAGGGCATGTACCTGGGCTGCAGGCACATCCCCAGTAGGGGGTGTGCAAGAGGCAGCTGGTCGATGTTTCTAGCTCTCTATATCCCTCCCTTCCTCTCTGTAAAAAATCAATAAAATATATTTTAAAAAATTATTTGACATGACTAACAAGCCAGTTAATGCTATTCAGGTTTTCAGTAGAATGATAGTATTTTGATTAAGGGAGAAAATATTCCCTCTGTAGTATTTAGGCTACATTAAGGAGACTGAGGTCAAGGGGGACTTTGATTTTCCCACTGAAGGGGAACAGCAATGGCGAAGAGTCAAAAATCTGTATCACAGGATAAATTACTTAATTAATAATAATAAATTAAATAATTAAAATCATTCTGCTAGAGAAATACTAGTAAGGTTTATGGGATTGGGATTGGTAGAAGATAATGAAGGGAGTTGTATTTCCCCCTAAGCTGCTAATCATGGGTAATTTGAAACAGATAAAAAAAATCGAAAGACTAGTATAACGATCTCTCAAATACCCATCACACAGCTGCACAGTTATCAACTTATGGATAACCTTGTATTATCCTCCTGACTGGATTATTTGGAAGGAATTTCAAAATTATGTCATTTGATCCATAAATATGCTGCTATGGATCTTTATAAGAATTTTTTTTGAAAAAGCATAACTAGAATACCATGAACACTCCTATAAAATTAACAGTAACTTTTTAACATCATTAAATAACCAGTTATTATACAAATTTCCCTTTCTCTATAGGTCTCACAAACTATTTTGGAGTTTTTTGAATCAGGATCTAAATAAATCTATTATATACACTGTAATTTGTTGATCTGACTTTTCTTTCCATTTATCCTTCTCTTTTTTGATCCATGTTACTTATTAATAATTTGTCCTATAGATATTTTCAGAATATGGATTTTGTGGCTTGAATTCTGTGGTGCAGTTTCCCCCATCTGACCTTTGTATTTCCTATGAATTGGTAGTTGGATCTTGGCAACTGGTTAGATTAGGCTTAAATTTTTTCCAAAAGAATGTTTTATAGGCAATGTTTATTTATTCGGTCAGGAGACACTTCATTTCTGGTTATATTTCTCTCTCTCTCTCTCTCTCTCTCTCTCTCTCTCTCTCTCTCTCTCTCAATTTTAATTCTCAATCAAGGATTTTTTTCTATTGATTTTTCATAGCTATAAGAAGGAGAGAGAGAGAGAGAGAGAGAGAGAGAGAGAGAGAGAGAGAGAGAGAGAGAGAGAGAGAGAGAGAGAGATGAGATGAGATTAGAGAGAAGTATAAATTGATTGCCTCCCTTATGCTTCCAGAACAAGGTTGGAACCTGCAACTTAGATATGTAACCTGACCAGGAACCAAACCTGCAACCTCTGGTGTATGGGACGATGCTCCAATCAACTGAGCCACCTGGCCAGGGCTATTTTCTCTCTCTCTCTCTCTCTCTCTCTCTCTCTCTCTCTCTCTCTCTCTCTCTCTCTCTCTCTCTCTCTTTTTATAAAAAAAATATTAGCAGCCTCTAATAAGCATTACCTAGGCTGTGTTGTTTTCCAGTAGGGGTTGAAAAAATGGTTATATACTCTCATTCCTTTTTTCATTCATTAGTTGGAATATTTCTAAAAGAGAAAGTTCCCCTCAATAACTTTTTGAATGTGATAACTTTTTTCAAATAGATGTGTGTTACCTTCCAAAGGTTATGCTGCATCCTGGAATCCGGGTAGGTTCAGGGAGGTAATGGAGAGCTTGAATTAGCTCCTCAAACACATCTTCTTTCACCCTAAAAACCAGTGGATGTGGGGGAGGTGGGTAGGGGGGCATCTGTAATACTTTCAACAATAAAGATTCATTTTTTTTAAAAAGAACCAATGGGAGGTGATAGCTGTTTTCAAATGGTAAAAATGATTTAAGGTGGAAGCTCATTCTATTTAGCTAGAGAGAACAGCATTAAGACTGTTTGTGAGAGTTAAGGAAGGGCGGTTAATCTATATTGAATATGAAGAAAATTCAGCTAACAATTAGAACAGCCCCCAAATGGAATGGATGGATTACTTCACAGAGCACATAGCTGTTCAAATGGGGGTTAGATGAGTCTTTCGGGGACACTGTAAAAAGATTCTTATGCTGGGTAGAAATTTAAAAGTCTTTTTCATCTCTGAGTTTCCATGATACTAAAATGCTCCTGAGGAACCAGAGAGAAGAAAGGCATACAGGAATTCCTCCAGGGTGACAGAAGGAATCAGTTTTGAATATCTGTGGTGGAAATTTTTGATAAAAAACAAAACAAACATAAATGTGCCAACACAAATGCGTTTCAGAAGTTAAAAAAGGGTTTTCTTGGTGTGCTCCTCATATTCTGTTTGCTTGTTAACACCTTGTAACTCCTGACCTTTGCTTGTACAGATGTGATAATTCCTTTGTTAACAACTCACAGCTTGTTCCCACTTGAGGACTTTGCCCCACAGATCAGATCTTAACTATGGTACTTTATTAACAGATGCCACAAGACCTGCAGAAACCTCAAACTGTGTGTTTTGCCACTGGAGAGGGATTCTTGCACTCAGGGTGATATTTTGAAAATATGAAGCTCAAGATCATAAATAATCTTTTGTGTTCTTGTGTTATCCTATGTCATTTTTCAGGGCAGTAGATCCAAAATATAAGTGGCTGCTCAACCCCACTGTGCAAGAAAAAGTGGGTTCTGTGGTCAAAATAATTGAGAAAATTCTGTTTGTTCATTCATTCATTTGTCCATTCACTCATCTATTTTTACACCAATATTTCAGAAGTCTAGAGAATGCTAATTGTATTATTAATATTCATGAGGCTGATATACAATAATATCTAGAATTTCCCAAACTTACCTGATCACAGGATTTTTAAATAGAAAAATGTTATGGGACTGTTGTTCTGTGATCCAAATTCAGTTGTGAAAGAAACAAATACAAATTTGAAATCATCGAAATCCTCACTTTCTCTCATCTCAAATCTAGTCCACCAGCAAATTGTTTTGTATATACCATCCAGAGTCTGACTCTTCTGATCGCCTCCCAATACCATGAACCCAGTCACACATACTTGTTTCCAATACCATGAACCCAGTCACACATACTTGTTTCCATTCCCTTCTCCCTACATTGCTCTTTCCTCAGGTATCTTCATTGCTTTATGTCACCTCTTTCAAAGCTTTATTCAAATGCCAACTTTTCAATCTATATAATAGTGAATCTCTCTCTCTCTCTCTCTCTCTCTCTCTCTCTCTCTCTCTCTCTCTCTCTCTCCACCTTTTATTTTTCAACATAGTGCTTATGATTATGTAACACACTACTTGCTTTTCTTTGCTTATCTCATTATTCCCTTTGTTCTCCCATTGATATGTAAATTCCATGACTATTAGGGCTTTGTCCTGCTCTTGTGGTATCTCTAGCATCTAGAATTGTGCCAGGACATAATAGGTGCCAAATGAATATTTGTTGAATAAATGAATGAGGTAGCTGACCTGCAAATGCTCCCAGCAAGAGGACCTCTGCATCACAGTGTCCTGTAAGGAGCATTGGCTTTCCAGTTAGCCAGATAGGGGTTTCTTTACTGGTTCTGCCACTTATGTACTGTGAGGCCTTCAACATACTACTCGTTAGCTCTGTGGCTTAGCTCTATGACACATGGGAATAATGATGCATATGGGTTAGATTTATTATAATTTTTGGCAGCATATTAAATTATATATGCTATGTCCAGCTGGTGTGGCTCAATTGTCAATTTGATTCCCTGTCAAGGCACATGCTTGGGTTGTGGATTCTATGCACAGGGAAAGCAACCAGTCAATGTCTCTCGCTCTTTCTCTCTCTAAACATGTCTTTGAGTGAGGATTATTTAAAAAAATAAATAGATAAATTATATATGCTATGTAACAAATCAAAATGTTAAAAGGTATTTAAAGTACCTAGTGCATATCTGGCATGATTCTTTGCAGATGGCCCAGTATAAGTTCTGAAAGTTTCCTATAATGGATATGTTTAGTCACCTTTCTCTCTATTCTTCATTCAAAAATCCCTTCAGACTTAGGGTGGATTTTCCTCCAGTTATTCTTGTTAATTCTTGTTATCTGCAACATATTTATGAATTTGTGTTAAGGTGAGGTCTGTGAATATGAAGAGATTGTTTTTCCCTTTGTTTGAAGGAAACAGACCTTAATCAGCTAGATCTTGACAAGCTTTGTCCCTTACTCAGCACAACTAATATCAGATGGATATTTGCTAATGGAAAATTAGAAACAACAGTATCAGAGAGAATGGAAACCCAGCAAATATGTTATCTCTAAACTCCTCCTATGGAATTGCATTTGCAATCACATTGTGAGTTACATCAGATGATCAGTTTCATCATTTTATAGTCACACTTAATTTTTGATCACTCACCTTGTTCATGAGATATGACACTGAATGACTTTTAGCTATTTTAGAAAATCTAATCTTCCCCCAGAGGACCAAGATTTGCTATCAGTAAGGATAGTCACGACAGTGTGTTTCACTCAGACTCTCTACCTAATCCCACTGAGTAATTCTAGAAATGTTTATGTGGTAACTTTGTTAAAATAAGTGTATGACCATTCAAAGAGCAATGCTCATTGATTGTCTCAATTCTGTTATGTTTATAGGAAAATTGGTCCCAAGGGTCATAGTTACAACTTGGATACACTATTATATCACAATACTTTCAAGTCTGTCTTTATTTTCCCATGGCCCTCTGATTTTTCATCCACATACTAGTTTTATATATATGATGAAAGCATTGGAATGGAAACCAACAGAGATGGTATTTTCAGCCATTTTGATGGATTTAGATCAATGGTTCCATTACTGTGATAGTAATCTTATATTTAGAGATCACTTTTACATTGATCTATAGAATGGCTTGATATTATTACATATAAACATAATGTCATCTTCATGTAAATACTATTCTTCCCCCATGTATGCCTAATCTTTTTTCCCCCTCTATTCCTCCTTCCCTATTTATTATTGTACTAGTTGCCCAGTGCACAAAATTCATGCATGGGAGAGTCCAGCCTGCACTCTTTCCAGTCAGGGACCTTTTGGGGGATGTCCAACTGCTGGCAGTCAGACATCCCTCTGGCAAACTGGGATGGCTGACTCCTAACTGCTTACCTACCTACCTGATCACCCCAAACTGCCTCTGCCTGCCTTCCTGATTGCCCCTAACTGCCTCTGCCTGCCTGCCTGATCACCCCTAACTGCCCTCCCCTGCTGGCCTGGTTGCCCCCAATTGCCCTCTCCTGCCGGCCTGATCTTTCCCCCACATCTACTGACCTGATCACTACTAATTGCCTCTACCTCAGCCCCCACCACCATGGCTTTGTCCTGAAGGAAGTCAGATGTCCAGAAGATGGCAGGTCAACCCAATCTAATTAACATATCACCCTTTTATTAGTATAGATATATTATATAGGAGAGGATTGCTTAAATGGGGGGGGGGGCTTTTTCAGCAGGGAAAAATGTTCTTGGCAGACAAAAATACATAATCCCTATATCTGGACTGATAGCCAGCCATATACTGCCAAATGAGTCATTAAAAAATTGAACCACTTACTTAGACCTTACACCAAACAGCTGTTGCCCTTAAAACCCCTCCTCAGCCCCCACATTAGGTTCTGCCTTTGCAGTTCACCCAGATTTGGCTCTGATTGGTAAGTTTCTATGCTAGTCAGCATCAAAAGCTCTGCCTCCTAGGCAGCCTTCTTGTGAGGATGTGAGGGTTAATTTGCATATTACCTCTTCATTACATAGAATACACATTTTATTCCTCTTTTGTCACATTGTGTACAGTTCTATACAAGTCAGTAATTTTCAGAGATATCTTGTATATTGGGTGGTGATTAGAGGGTTATCTCAAGTGAACATATCTTTGTTACTGAACAATATGACTGGACACAAGAACAAGAATAGGTACTTTGGCCATTTCTGCTCATCCCTTTTGCTTGGCAGAGTTTAATTTCTTACTAAGGTTTTTTTTTTTTTTTGTTTTTTTTTTGTTTGTTTGTTTTTTTTGTTTTGTTTGTGTGTGTGTGTGTGTGTGTGTGTGATTGTGTGTGTATGTGTTTGCGCGCAAGCGAGCGCTCGTGCATGCATGCATGTGCATGCTGAAGTGGAAAGCTAGAAGCAGAACAATCTCATTTACTCCAGAAGCATATAACCCCATATCACATTATCTCTGTGCACATCTTCCTGACCCCCTTTGTTCTGAACTTTATGTTAAATACTGTTAGCAGAGACACATTTAGTTTGAAGCTAGAGAAGCTTAAGCTACAGTGCTCCTTACTTGCACTGGCCCTTCCAAGATCCCATACTTCATTTTGTACTTGTAATTGAGTATCATTTTCCTTAAATTACTCCCCCCTCTAGCTGTATAGGGTTTAGGCCCTAAAATAACTCTGACACTGCCCTTGAAAGTAAGTGCCTCTTTGGTCTCTTGTACTCATTTCCTCTTGAAGATTTGTTCCAAACATTACACTGCTTCTGTTGCCATTACTTCTGTCCTAGATCTCTGTTCAGGGCAAATTGAAGACCAAACCTTAACTATCATGTGGGTTCTTTTACTCTGTTCAATGCTAATTAATTCTAGAGAACTGAGAAGGCTTTGGCAACACAACGATGGCTGTGATCCTGAGAAAACTCAGGTAGACTTGAGTTCTATGAGGGCATTGACATTAGTTAATATTTCTGCCCCAGTTTCCCCATCTGCAAAATGGAAATAATAATATTTACTTTTTCGATTTTCTCTGAGGATTAAACCAGAAAATCCAGGGGAAAGAACCTTATTCAAGAGCTTGGCGTTTACTCGGTATGAACACATTTAAATTCTATTTCCTTTTCATTCAGCCATAGCATGACACAGCAGAGAAAGATTGTTGCAGACAGAATACTTCCCATCTGTATTTTTTGTGAACCTATTCTAATCTACAAGTGCTAAAAAAAATGCATGTCGTTAGTCTAAAAAGGCAAGTGAGCCCCCAGGCATGCACAGAGGGAGGGAACCATTGTTCTATTTGAGAGAGTGGCAGAAGACAGAAAGGGTATGGACCACAGCATCCTCAACTTCTAGAGTCTGTTAGGCTCTGATAAGAGAGTGTACATCCTTCCCATACCCTGTGTGATACAAGTTTGCTTTTCTCCTCCTTTCTGTATTGCTTCCTATGATTGCAGAGTAAACATTTGGTCTTAAAATAAGAGAATGAATCTTGCCTGGGGGTGCAGAGATAGCATAGAATTTCATTTATTAAATGGGCACTTTTCAGATGTTTTTCTGAAATAATACTAAGAAAAGGCAGAGGACAGCTAATGGTGCTACAGGAAGCTATTGAGTCAGGATGCCTGGGTCCTTTCTGTCTTTTCTGAGCACTTTTCTGTCAGAATATTTATTCATTTTGAAAACTCTTAGCACCATTATTTATAGGTCTATGTTGAACAATTGTATAATTTCTTGTCTTAAAATCTAAGAAAGTTAACTACCTTGTAGGTATTTGACCCTAGGCAATAGAGAAAATTTATTATAAGTAATACTGGGTAGATACATTATGCTTGTGATCTTGTTGGGGATGTTTTATCCCCAAGTTATGTGGACATTTGTCTAGTATACATTTTATCTGTGAAGGAATATAATGGAAAGAGCATCAGACTAGAGGTGAGGCAACCCTGTATTCTAATCTACACTCTACATCAATCAAAGCTGTGGCTTTTAGGCAAGTCACTGCGTTTCTGTGTTGTGAAGAAAAATAAGATGATAAATGCAAAAGTTTTATAAGTCTAGGGGAAAATGGACAAATTGATAATAGTAACTTCTCATATTAACATAATGATTTAAGTATAAGGTTGAGGCCCTTAATAGTTCAGAGTAAAAGAAAATATAGAGAAATGGTTGGTTAGTATGAACTAAGATCTCTGAATCAAGTTAGGTCACCACTTACCTGGCTGTTATTAATGTCTTGGTAGAAATGCCTTAAGACAATTATAATTTATTATTATACCTAGCTTTTATAATGATATATTTTAAAAATATCCAGTGGAAAAATTCTTCTGTAAGAACATTGCCTCTCAGGTTCAATGTTTTTTATATAAAGGGGTTTAGGAAAAATTCCTCTAACGATTTAGTTTCAGGCAAAAACAACAACAAAAATCTGTATACAGATGAATTGGTATTTTTAATAAAACAATAACCACTACATAATTGATCATATTTACATTTTTGCCTTGACTACTAGGGATCTCACAGTTAAATATAATGATGGATTATAGCTATTAATTAACCTCTATGTAGTTTTCTTATACAATTGTCTTTTTCCTCAACCATAGAGTCTTTTTGTATAGGTGCCATGCATAGCAAAGTGCTTCAAATATTTTATTTTTAAAATAGTCATGTGGGTGAATATTATTTCTGTATAAATAACATTTGTGGTTAATCATTTGGTTTGATCCCTATGTAGGCAATTGAATATTGGTCTACTCAAAGATAATCTGCATTGGCTCTAACTGTGGGTGACTACATGCAAACCTTTGGCTACAATGAGAAACAGAAAAAAAGGTACCAATTAGAATTAATTCATTACTTATATTATAAAGGTAATTAAAACCATATGCCATCAGTGATAGTGTAGTAGAAATGAACAATAGCAATATTTTGTTATTGATCACCTATGGCGAGTTAATATTTTGCCATTGTTAAGTGAATAATGCTTATTGGTCAAGACCTGAGATTCCATTTTCTCACCTCATCTTATCATGGCATCAGAGTAGTAGAATAAAACTCTGTGTGTGTGTGTTATGTTTAGGCACATGGACCACAGGCACACTATTTTATGATCATTCATGAACCAGCAGCATCAGAATATATTAATATATCACTTTGAACTCAAGAAAGTAATTATAGAGACATTGGGATACTCCTAGACACTGATGATTTCAAAAGTACTAGTAGTACTGGTGGGCAGCATATTTGAAAGCTCACTAAAGAAGCCCTTTAAAATTTTACTTAGATGCAGGATACTGAGCAGAAAGTTGGAAGAGAGGGTCTAATGCAACTTTGTGAGAGCTTGCTGTTGAGGTCAATGTTGCCCTAAATTTCTAAAAGAACTGAACCTCCGCCTGAATAGGGGAGAATTACTCCAGTGGAACAAGCTCTGGCTTCCAAAACTCCTTTAGACCTAAAAAGGGCATTCTCACAGTCACCTGAGGCATTTCAGAAAGGCTGAATGAAGCACATAGCAAAGCAAGAATGAGAAGAGGAAACATTTTAATATAATTACTAAGAGATTAAACAAATGAAAGCATCCTTTCCTTCCTTCCTTCCTTCCTTCCTTAGCATTCCCACCTTTCTAGGACTATCTTATCATTAACAAAAACCAATAGCTGGCAGTGTACAAATGAAAATAACCAATCATCTCCCAAAAGTCTAATCAGCAACAATTTCCCGTTTTGAAACTGAAGGAAGGATGAGAGATAATTTTTGAGAGTTTGATGGGTAGAAAGGATGGAAGAAAGTGTGCTATTTTAAGAGATTAAACAATCTATGCCATAGAAGTGGGAATGGCTTGTTTAGGGGAAATGGCATGAATTTGGTAGAACTAGAATATTCTTTCAGGAGAATTTGATTTTAAAAGTACACTGGAATGCTGGTGGTCACCATCAAGGAAAATAGTCAAGTTTTTTGAGAGTTTTAGGGAAAAGTCAGGAAAAGCTTACCAATTGAGAAGGAAAACAGTTCAAATCAGCACATATCGATGGAGTTATTTATATACTTGTCTATAGAAAAGTCTTAGAAAATACGGTAGTCGGAGACAAAATGGTGGAAGAATAGATAGGCGGATTCTGAGCCTTGTCCCGAAGCAGAAAGAGAGAGCAGCTGAGGGTCATGTTGTGAGTGTTTATTAGCAAGCCAAGAGACAGCTGAACACCAGAAGAAATTGGGGGGCCGCTGACCAGGATGCCCCTAACAGGGAAGCACCCACGGTGGGGCTAGGTCCCTTCCAGGAGCTACCTACGGGCTTGGACAGGAAATCTCCCATCTTAAAGGGAAATTGGATCATGTCAGAGGCCTGAATATCCACAGCCGCAGAGACCACCAAGCAGCTGTGACCCCTCAGAACGCTGATCCCAGGTGGTGTGAACACTTGGACTCACAGGAGTGCCCCACCGCACAGCGAAATCCCAGCAAAGACAAAAGCCTGCACAATCTGGGCAATGCGGAAACGGAAGGACAGGGGAGGTGATTACAGGTAGAAGCCCCTGGCTGTTGGGCGGGTGTCACCTGTGAAAGTGGACGGGGCTCCTAATAGGGGAGATATCTAAAGAGCAACACATTTGGATCTGACTCGGAGGGATATTGGAGAATTACAGGAGACTACAGTTGCCTTGGACTTGCCTCCTACCCCCCTCCATAGACCAGTGCCACAGAGAGGGTGGGGGGGAAGCTGGAGAGGCGTAGAGCCTAGGAAGTCAACCTGGAAACAAATGACAATGAAAACACAACAATCCAGAAACACTGCCACCCAGAGGCTAAATCACAAATTGACCCTAGTATAATAAAATCAAAGCCAGACCTGCTTAAAAATCAGGACCATATTATAACACTGAGGAGCAGTGAAATGCAGGGAACTGCAATATTGTCCGGACTGAGAAAAAGGTGTGCCAAACAGAACAATAGAGGAAGCGAATGACCTTCACTACTGCAAATTTTATTTCAATTTTTAAATTTTTTTTAATTTAAAATTTTTTTTCATTATTTGCAATATTTACTCAAGAAACTATTTTTTTTCTTTTTCCTCACTTGATCTTATCTTTTTATTATTACATTGTATACGTAATCAACATTATTACTACTACTATTTTACCTTTTTATCTTATTTTCTTTTGTTTATTTTTATTATTTGTTTATTTTTATTTTTTTTATTTCGGGATTACTGTTCTACAGTCTATATTTATCTTTCCTTCTCCAATGCTTTATTCTATTTCAACCTTATCTTTATGCCATCACTCTCTTCCTAACCTTTTCCTTTGGTGCCGTGTTTATCTTAATCCTTTCCTGCTCTAGATTTTCCCCATTCATTCTGTTTACCCCCTGCTAAAATTTCACACTACTTGTGTATATCTAATTTCCAACCCCCTGCTCCCAGCCCATTCACACCTCCCTCTTTTCTGTCCTAAAAAACAAACAAACAAACAAACAAACAAAAAACAAACAAAAAAAACAGTCTTTCTCTTTATCCCTTTGTAATTGTATGTTGAATGTTAACTATATTGAAGTTTTATACTTTTTGTATAAGATTGACTTGCCTATTCTTTTTTAAAAAAAATATATTTTATTGATTTTTTACAGAGAGGAAGGGAGATAGAGAGCTAGAAACTTCGACCAGCTGCCTCTTGCACACCCCTTACCAGAGATGGGCCCGCAACCAACGTACATGCCCCTGACCGGAATTGAACCTGGGACCTTTCAGTCCGCAGACCTATGCTCTACCACTGAGCCAAACGTTTTCGGTGCTTTTTGTTTGATTGTATGTTTTTGTTAGCTGGGTTATAGTCACCTTTATTGGAGGCTATTAATATCGGAAACACATTTCTATTCAGTGCCTTGTGTACTGTACCAAGTTATGTTGTATTTTGTGCCTTTAAATCAAAGCAGGAGAGAGAGAACTACACAACCAGACATCCTAAAAAGAGAAATCATGGGGAGACAAAGAAACAGCCCACATCTGAAAGAAAAGCAGACATCACCAGAAAAGGAAGTAAACGAGTTAGTGGTGCAACCTACCAGAGCAAGAATTCAAAGTAATGATCATAAGATGGCTATAAAGAATGGAAGACAAATTTGACAATATGAGTAAGACCCAAGAGGAACTGAAGAAGAACCAAGAAGAAATGAAAAATGATATTGCTACTGTAAAGAACTCAATAGAAAACATCAAGAGTAGAATAGAAGTAGAGGACAGCATCAGGTGAGCTAGAAGACAAGGTGGAAGAAAAATACCCAATTAGAGCAGCTTCTGGAAAAAAAAAATTAAAAAGCAGGAGGAGAGTCTAAGGGAAATTTGGGACAATACAAAACAAAACAATATTAGAATAATAGGGGTTCCAGAAGGAAAGGAAACTGAGGAAGACGTGGAAAAAATATTTCAAGAAATAATGACAGAAAACTTTCCTGACATAGAGAAGAAAAAACCCACACAAATCCAAGATGCTCGCAGAGTCCCTAGCAAAATTAATCCCAAAAGACCTACCCCAAGGCACATTATAATTAAACTGGCAAACACCAGCGACAAAATAAGAATCTTAAAAGCAGCCAGAGAGAGACAGAAAGTTACATATAAAGGAACCCCCATCAGACTAGCAACTGATTTCTCAACACAAACTCATCAGGCCAAAAGGGAATGGGATGAAATATACAAAATCATGCAAAGTAAGGGTCTGAATCCAAGAATACTGTACCCAGCAAGGCTATCAATCAAAATTGAAGGTGGAATCAGTAGCTTCACAGACAAAAAAAAGATTAAGGGAATTTATCTCCACCAAACCAGCAATGCAAGAAATGCTAAAGGGTCTACTATAAAAATAAACAAATAGAAAGCTAAGAAGGAACAGAGAGATATAGATTAAAAATGGCATCAAATAAGTACCTATCAATAATAACTTTAAATGTAAAGGGATTAAATGCTCCAATCAAAAGACATAGGGTAACAAATTAGATAAGAAAAAAAGACCCATATATCTGTTGTCTACAAGAAACCCACTTCAGAAAAAAAGATGCACACAGACTGAGGGTGAAGGGATGGAAAAAGGTTTTCCAGGCAAATGGAAATGAAAAAAAAAACTGGGGAAGCAATACTTATATCTGACAAATTAGATCTCAGAATGAAGGACATAACAAGAGATAATGAAGGCCACTTCATAATGCTAAAGGGAGCAATCCAACAAGAAGAAATAACCCTGGTAAATATATTATATATGCATGCAATACGGGAGCATCCAAATACATAAAAAATAAAATAAAATAAAATAAAATAAAATAAAATAAAATAAAATAAAACTGCTGGAGGATATTAAAGAAGAAATAAATAGCAATACAATCATAGTAGGAGGTTTTAATACCCCACTGTCAGCTTTGGACAAACCACCTAAATAAAAAATCAACAAAGAAATATCAATCCTAAATTACTCACTAGACCAGATGGAATTAATCAACATCTTCAGAACATTCCATCCCAAAGACACAGAATAGACATTCTTCTCAAGTGCACATGGGTCAAAGATAGACCACATATTGGGACGTAGGCAAAGTCTCTTCAAATTCAAGAAGACAGAAATCTTATCAAGCATCTTCTCAGATCATAGTGGCATAAAACTGGAAATTACCTACAATAAAAATAAACCAAAGAAATCAAACACATGGAGACTAAACAGCATGCTATTAAACAAGGACTGGGTTACCAGAGAAATCAAGGAAGAAATTAAAAACATCCTGGAAACAAATGACAATGAAAACACAACAAATCCAAAATCTATGGGACACAGCAAAAGCAGTTTTGAGAGGGAAGTTCATATCTCTACAAGCCTATTGCAAGAAAACTATAAAAAAATGGTAACAAATTTTCTAACTCTACAACTCAAAGAGATAGAAAAAGAACAACAAGAAAAGCCCAGTGTAAGCAGAAGGAAGGACATAATAAAAATCAGAGTGGAGATAAACAACATAGAGTCCAAAGAAACAATACATAATATCAACAAAACCAAGAACTAGTTCTTTGAAAGGATAAATAAAATAGATGAGCCTCTAGCCAAGCTAACCAAGAAACAAAGAGAGAGGACTCAAATAAACAAAATCAGAAATGAAAGAGGTGAAATAACAACAGACCCAGCCGAAATACAAAGGATTGTTACAAAATACTAAGGACAACTCTATTGCAACAAACTGAACAACCTGGAGGAAATGGACATACTCCTAGAAAAATACAACCTTCCAAAACTCAATCAGGAAGAATCTAAAAATCTCAATAGACCAGTGACTTGGTAAGAAATTGATACAGTCATCAAAAAGCTTCCAGCAAACAAAAGTGCAGGGCCAGATGCCTTCACAGGAGAGTTTTACCAAACATTCAAGAAGACCTAAAACCTATAATCCTCAGACAATTCCAAAAAATTCAAGAGGAAGGAACATTTCCAAACTCCTTCTATGAAGCTAGCATCATCCTAATACCAAAACCAGGTAAAGAGAACACAATGAAAGAGAATTACATGCCAATATCCTTCATGAACATAGATGCCAAAATCCTCAACAAAATTCTAGCAATTCAGCACCAGCAGAACATCTCAAAGATCATACACCATGACCAAGTAGGATTTATTCCAGGAAGGCAAGGATGGTACATTATCCGCAAATCAATAAACATGATACATCACATAAACAAAATGAAAGATAAAAATCATATAGTAATATCAATTGATGCAGAAAAAGCATTTGATAAAGTCCAACACCCTTTCCTGATAAAGACTCTCAACAAGGTGGGAGTACAAGGATCATACCTCAACATAATAAAAACTATATATGATAAACCCACAGCCAACATCATACTCAATGTGCAAAAACTAAAAACATTCCCTCTAAGAACAGGAAAAGGACAGGGATGCCCACTCTCGCCACTCCTGTTTGACATAGTACTGGAAGTACTAGCCATTGCAATTAGAAAAGAAGAGGAAATAAAAGGCATCCAAATTGGAAAAGAAGAAGTAATGTTATCCTTATTTGCAGATGACATGATATTGTACATAAAAAAACAAAAGACTGCATTAAAAAAACTAATTGACTTAATAAATGAATTTGGCAATGTAGCAGTATACAAAATTAATGGCAAGAAATCTATGGCATTTTATTCACCAAGAGTGAACTTACCGAAACAGAGACTAAAAAAGCAATTCCATTTACCATCGCAACAAAAAAATTAAGATACCTAGGAATAAACTTAACTAAGGATGTAAAGGACCTATATGAGGAAAACTACTCGACCCTGAAAAAAGAGATAGAGGAAGATGTAAACAGATGGAAGAACATACCATGTTCATGGATTGGTAGAATCAACATCATCAATATGTCCATACTTCATAAAGCAATCTATAGGTTCAATGCACTCCCCATTAAAATACCAAAGGAATATTTCACTGACCTAGAAAGAACTCTCCAAAAGTTCATTTGGAACAATAAAAGACCCTGAATAGCCACAGCATTCCTGAGAAAAAAGAGTAAAGTAGGAGGGATCTCAATACCAGACTTCAAGCTGTATTACAAAGCCACTGTTCTCAAAACAGCCTGGTACTCGCACAAGAACAGACATATAGATCAATGCAATCGAATTGAGAACCCAGATGTCAACCCAAATCACTATGCTCATTTCATATTTGACAAAGGAGGCATGAGCATACAAGGGAGTCAAGACAGTCTCTTCAATAAATGGTGTTGGGAAAATTAGACAGATACATGCAAAAGAGTGAAACTAGATCACCAACTTACACCATACACAAAAATAAACTCAAAATGGATACAGGACTTAAACATAAGACAGGAAACCATAAAAATACTAGAGGCATCCACGGGAAGCAAAATCTCAGACATATGCCAAAAGAACTTCTTCACTGATACTGCCCCTAGGGCAATGGAAGCTAAAGAGAAAATAAACAAATGGGACTACATAAAAATAAAAAGCTTTTTACAGCAAAAGATACCATCAACAAAACAGCAAGAAAGCCCACTGTGTGGGAGAACATATTTGCAAATGTTATGACTGATAAAGTTTTAATCTCCAACATCTACAGACAGCTTATACAGCTAAATAAAAGGAAGATGAATGATCCAATTAAAAAATGGGCAATGGACCTAAATAGAATATTTCCAATAGAAGACAGAAGGAAATCCAAGAGGCACATGCAAACATGCTCAAAATCATATAGGTTCTCACACCTGTCAGAATGGCCAACATATAGGTTCTCACACCTGTCAGAACGGCCAACATCAAGAAATCAACAAACTACAAGAGTTGGCGATGTTGTGGAGAAAAAGGAACCCTCATGCACTGTTGGTGGGAATGTAGACTGGTGCAACCACTGTGGAGAACAGTATGAATTTCCTCAAAAAAACTGAAAATGGAACTCCCATTTGACCCAGTAATCCCACTCCTAGGATTATATCCCAAGAAACTATTAATAGAAACACCAATCAGAAAGGATATATGCACCCATATATTCATTGCAGCACAATCTACAATAGCTAGGATTTGGAAACAGCCTAGGCGCCCATCAGCAGATGATTGGATCAAAAAACTGTGGTACATCTACACAATGGAATACTATGCTGCCGTAAAAAAGAAGGAATTCTCCTCATTTGCAGCAACCTGGATGGAATTGGAGAACATTATGCTGAGTGAAATAAGTCAGTCAATGGAAGGGAAACACCACATTGCCTCACTCATTTATGGATAATAAAGAACATTATAAACTGAAAAACCAAAAGATAGAGACAGTAAAGCAACAAGCAGACTGTCAAATTATAGCGGGGAGGGGAGGGAGATCTGGGGGAAATAGTAGATCAACCACAGGACTTGTATACATGCATATAAGTACAACCAATGGACACAAAACTCTGGGCATGGTGTGTATGTATGGGGGGGCAATGTAAAATATGTACACAGATAATAATTTAATTAAAAAAATACGGTAGTCTAATCAACAACTTCCCAGTTTCTTTTTGTCTAGTCAAGGTGATCAGGGTATAACTTTAGACTGAATTTGTAATTAAAGAATGCTACACCCTAATTAACTATATTGTTTTCTTTACAAATGGATAGAAGTGTCAAGATCTGCCTGATGTCCCTCCAAATTCCTTGAAGAATAGTAAGAAGCCATGGGAAGTTTGAGAACAGAAGTATAATCAAGTAACTGTTTTTGAAGCCAATCTGGGAGTAGTAGGAAGAACAGACTAGAAGAGTAAAAATTGGAGGCAAGGAGGAAATTAGAAGGCAATTGTTCTTAGAAAGTCACATGTGCCTGGATTCTTGTTTGATCAAATATTTTTTAAACTACTACTTCAGTTTCTTTAAAAGTTATGACTATTTAGGTTTTTAGCTCCTCTGAATTATTATTATTTGGTGCTTATATGCTCCAAAGTATTTATTCATTTAATCTGTATCTTCAGATTTATTGATATAATATTGTTTGTGTATTCTTTTTATCTGCTTAATTTCTGTTATACCTGATTCATACTCACCTTATCATTCCTTGTACAGTGCTTATGTCCTTTTTCTTTGTGATTAATTTTGCCAAAGTTTTGTCTTCTTTTTAGTCTTTTCTAAGAACCACATTTTGACATTAGTTGTCACCTCTAATTTTGTCTTATATTTTACTAATTCCTGATTTTGGCTTTATTTCCTTCCTTCTATTTTCTTTTGATTTCTTTTGATGTTTCTTTTCTAATTTCATAAGTTGTGTGCTTTTCTAATTAATTCTGAGGCTTTCTTCTTAAACTGTCTTTGAATTAAGATATATATACTGAAGACTGTAAAAGCATAAATATCTAGTTTCATTTGTAACCACTGTTCACATAAAAAACTCGACAACTACCAACTCCAATAGCCCTCTGTGGAGTTATCCCTGACCACATTCCCCTCTCTGCCCTCTACATGTGACCACTAGCATGATTTTTATGTATATGCTTATAGATCTATGAGTATATATCCATATAGATTGATAGATATGTATGATTTGTGGTTATTTATTTAAAATCTTCACTTATAACCTATATGATTTTGTGAATGAATGTCACCTTAATAAATTTAATTAAAAAAGAAAAAAGGTATGAATAACAAATATTGAGTATGAAAGAGATGTCACTGCATGTCCTACAGACATTCAAATAGACTATTACAAATTTTATGCTAATCAAATTGATGATTGTTTTCAAATATATAAATTTGAAAGAATATCTTGGTCCTGGCAGGGTACCTCAGTTGATTAGAGCATCAACCCCATACACCAAGGTTGCAGGTTGGATCCCTGGTCATAGCACATACAAGAATCAAGCAAAGAATACATTAAAAAGTGTACAACAAATCAATGTTTCTCGCTCCTTCTCTCTCTCTCTAAAATCAATTAAAATATATTTTTACTTAAATATGCAAATTACTTAAACAATGTAATTTAACCTCTGTTTTTGAACTTTACATATAATGTAGTAATACACAATGTATCCTTTAGAAACTTTATTTTTTCCCCCAGCAAGTAATGAAATTTATAATCACTTAATGAAAGATAACAGTGTGAGAGGGAAAACTATATTGAAGCAAATGGTGGACAGGCTGCTAGATTCATTTTGTAAAGATACTTGATTCAAATTTATGCCTCAACAAATCACCAATTACAATGCTTTTATTAATATTTTTATTGTTTCCCTTTTCATTGGGGTGACTGGTTAATAAAATTATATGTGTTTCAGCTGCACAATTCTACAACACGTCTTCTACACACTTTATCGTGTGTTCACCACTCCAAGTTGTTTCTGTCCATCATCATCTTATATAATAAAAGCCTAGGTGGTGGCACACCCTCGCACAATGCCCTTGTATGATGACATCACAAGATGGCCACCCTTAAGTTGTTACAAGATGGCCACCATAAGATGGATGCCACAAGATGGCTGACAGGGGAGGGGAGTTGTGGATGATTAGGCCAGAAGGGTAGGGCAGTTGGGGGAAACCAGGTCTGCAGGGGAGGGCATTTAGGGGCAAGATCAGGTCTGCAGGGGTACAGTTAAGTGTCAATCAGGCTGGCAGGAGAGTGTTTAGGGGGTGATCAGGCTGGCAGGGAGAAGCAGTTAGGGGCAATCAGGCAGGCAGGCAGGCAGGCAAGCTGTTAGGAACCAGCAGTCCCTGATTGTGAGATGGATGTCTGACTGCCAGTTTAGGCCCAATCCCCCAAGGGATCCAAGATTGGAGAGAGTACAGGCTGGGCTAAAGGATACCCCCCCATGCATGAATTTCATGCACTGAGCCTCTAGTTTTAAATTAAAAAATAGAGGACATTTCAAAGTGAATGTTAAAATCTATGAATTATGTTGGCATAAACTCAACAAATTCAGTGATCTTTCACATATGTCACTTAGTTTGACCCAACTGTAGTCCTGCGAGAGACGTAATGTTTTGTCTTTCTTATAGACAGTACAGTTTAGATTTGTTAAGGCAGTGGTTCTCAACCTTTTTAATGTTGCAACCCTTTAATACAGTTCCTCATGTTGTGGTGACTCCCAACCATAAAATTATTTTTGTTGTTACTTCATAACTAATTTTCCTACTGTTAATGAGTCGTAATGTAAATATCTGTGTTTTCCAATGGTCTTAGGCTCTACATCAGCGGTTCTCAACCTGTCGGTAGTGACCACTAGCAGGGTCGCCTAAGAGTCTTAGGCTAAGACCATCAGAAAACACAAATATTTACATTATGATTCATTAACAGTAGGAAAATTACAGTTATGAAGTAACAACAAAAATAATTTTATGGTTGGGGGTCACCACAACATGAGGAACTGTATTAAAGGTTGCGGCATTAAAAAGGTTGAGGATCACTGTGTTAAGGGCATGGACTAAAGCTGTGGGGGTACAGATTTTTTGATAGATATGTGAAAACTGCAGAGGTAAGATAGTTAGGTCTTAGAAACCATTGTGAAATAAGATTAATCTTAAGCATCACAAGGAGCAAATTTTAGATGGAAAAAGGTGAATTTGAGGATCTGACACGAAGTAAGTCAGATTCAAATAGGAAAGAAACAAGAAAAAATGCAGTTTCATTTTTAACTCTTCATGGAATGGTATGAAGCATAATATTTGGAGGTAAACTGTCAATAAGTATCTACATTTATGTGGGGAGAGGTTGATGGGAGCCAAATGAGAAGAGGTGAGTATCTAAAGGGGAAGAATGGCAATTGTGAAGAAAACTAGAGCCTGGGGTTCTGTCTATATTTAAAGAATAGGTAGAAGAAGACAGAGTTAAAGAAACTGAACTTAACGTAAAAAGATGTATAAGGAACACTGTAGAATGTAGTTTCATGACAGCCCATGGAGGGGACTGTTTGAATATAGGATAGGGTCTTGTGACCTAAACTGATGTAGAGAGGTTGATTATTAAGAGAACTGTGCAGAGTCCATAGAACTTGACCATTAAGAAATCATTGGTTACCTTATTGAAGCAGCTTCTATAGAATTATGGGCAGAGGATAGATGGTAATAAATTTAGGAATAACTGAAAGGTGAGAAGTAATAGATTAATCTTTCATTAGTTTGTAATGAAGAGAAAGAAAGGGGGAGTTTAAGGGAAAGAGAGGTAGAGTGTAATGGGTTTGTTTGGTTGGTTGGTTATTGTTTGGTTTGTTTTCTTAATAGCAACATTTGACTATTATTTTAGGAGAGAGAAGAAGTTACCAGTGCTGTAGAAAAGATTGAAAATTCAAAAGGAGGAGGATCTATGATAGAAAATGTGTTGTAGGTGGAAATATTGCTAAATTTATAGTCAAGAAACTAGTGGTTTATACACTGGCTCTGCCATTTTTTTTTCAGATTTAAGTTTAAAAGCAAATCATTTAACAATTTGTTGTCCAAATTTTCCTCATCTGTAAAGTCACATTTACTATACAAGTTTTATATAATTGGTATAAAAATCAAATCAAATAATATTTGCTGAAGTGCAGTTAGAGATGAGTATACATTCCACATTAGAGTGTGCAACTGTGATAAGTGATCAATAATGTTGATTTATTTTTTCTTTGGAATTTTCCAGAGGACAAGTTTAAAGGTACAGATGTAGGTTCTCCTTGAAAAACGGGTTGAAACATAATTTCCTCCAAAACAGGAGAGAGGAAGATAAGGGGAAAATTTGAAGAAGAACCTTGAAGGGTGTAATTACAGAATATTCAGGGCTTTTAAAAACTCAAAATAGGCAAACTTCAAATTTAAATTACAAATGAATTATTTTTAATGAGCTAGAACACATGTAGAGATATAATTATTCATATCTTGCATTGCTAGCAATAGCCTATAGCAAATTGTTTTTATCTTCAGTTATTTTTCATGAGGTTCAATTTTTAGTCCATACTTCATTCTGTGAGTTCTTATATCATCTATGAAAATTTTTTTGGAGTTCCTATAGCAGTGTTATCTAAAAAAATGTTTTATGAATATTATGTGCTAAATGTGTTACTAGGATAGTATTTCTCAACTTACGATAGTTCTGCATACATTGGGACGATTCTATCCAACCAGGGTCTTTAGAAATGCTTAAGGAAAGTTTCAATTATCACAATAGCTAAGATGCTATTGACATTTTGTGGAAAGGAGTAAAACTATTAAATATCCTTCAGTTCATATGATGGTCCCACACATTTTCTAGGGACTGTGGGAAACAAACACATTAAAACAAAATAATTATCTTCCTGGAGTATGTACTTTCATGTGGTATAAGCCATACATGCTAAATATTTTATCCTAATATATAAAAATCCAGGGGCCATCACTACTGAAACAACAGGATGGATGACTGAGCAGAGGCTGCCTGGGGAGACCAGGCTGGCAGGGGGGTTAGTGAGAGACGACTAAACAACTGAACAACTAAACAGCAGGCTGCATGGGGTGACCAGGTCATCAAGGGGGGCAGTTAGGGTGACCAGACCAGAGTGGGAGGCAGTTGGGGTGACCAGACCAGAGTGGGAGGCAGTTGGGGTGACCAGGCCATTGGAGGTCAGTTAGCAGTAACCAGGCTGGCAGGGGGAAGCAGTCGGGAGTGACTAGGCTGGCGGAGGAGGCAGTTAGGGGTGATCAGGTGGGCAGACAGGTGAGCAGTTAGGAACCAGTGGTCCCAAATTGTGAGAGGATGTCCAACTGCTGGTTTAAGAGATTGGGCCTAAACTGGCAGCAGTTGAACATCCCCTGAGGGAACCTAGATTGGAGAGGGTGCAGGGGTGCAGGCTGGGCTGAGGGGAAACCCCCCCCCCCGGGCACAAATTTCATGTACTGGGCCTCTAGTAACAGTATAGAACACTGATGATGTGTGTACAATAAGTGGAAAAGATAATGGCATTATGATAGCAGGGTCCTTACCCATTCCATATTTTTCCAGTTCCTACCTT
Source organism: Pipistrellus kuhlii (assembly GCF_014108245.1). Taxonomy (NCBI): domain Eukaryota; kingdom Metazoa; phylum Chordata; class Mammalia; order Chiroptera; family Vespertilionidae; genus Pipistrellus; species Pipistrellus kuhlii. The sequence continues at coordinate 35,917,673 of NW_023425471.1, forward strand.
ATTGCCTGGAGAATAACAGGTCTGATAAATGTGTAGTGAATGAATAAGCAAATGAACAAATGAACATATAAGATTTAAGAAGAGAGACATCAGAGGAAATAGTGTGGTGCAGTGGCAAGAACGTTGGTTTGGGAATCAAGAAGGAGGCTTGTGGTTTTCATCTTTGTTTTCCCACCGACTCTACTTTAAAATAAATAATTAAATTACTGAGCCTTGATTTCATCTATGGACAGGAGCATTGTACTATATAATTCCTAAGTTAAAGTGGGTGTTGAAAGGTAGAGCAAAAGGAGTTAGTACTTGGAAGGGAAGGCGGGATAAGCACCATCATCATAGAGTAAGCCTGAATGCTCAACACTTCATGGTGGCAGCCTTTGAGATTTAGGATAATCTGTATTTAATCCTGTAATAATTAACATGACTTCTGCTTGACTTGGTCTTATTTTAAAGTACTATCATTGCTTCATATCCTTCTCATTATGCTCCCCGTGCTGCAGATTAGCCAAAATTTGTCATACACTCTTCAACACTATAATTTGAACTGTTGATCTGTTTCTGTGGAGCAACTTTAGCACTATGTGATATTTCTGTAGGCCATTGTTACTCAAAATGTAGTCTACTGATAACTTCCAAATCTAGGATGCATGTGAAACATGCAGATTCTGAGGTCACATCAAGACATGTTGGAGCTCAGTGTCTTAAGGGGTGCTATGTACTGGTAGGTATCCACATTTAAAACAAGTGAACCAGTTGAGTCTTACACAGAGTCATCTTCATGGGCTTGCAGACTCTGTAATCACATAAGGTCTCATACTCAGAAGGGCCCTGCATTGGTTAACTGTTCTGTTGCTGTCCTCTTGAGATTCTTAATAACTTTTAACAAGGTGCTCTGCATTTTCATCTTGCACTGGGCTCCACAAATTATATAGTCAGTCCTGCTTTTGAGAAATGCTAGTTTTACAACCATACCCTAGCTCAATCCTTACATGTTCCCAACTTTTCCCCCTTTTCCACTGGCCTTTGTCAAAGTGGAGGCAGCATGATTTTTACAAAACAGATGAGAAATATGACATCAGGCAATTGAAAAAATGTTAAAATGGTTTTTAGAAGTTTAAATGACCAAATATTTGTACTTAAAAAAAGTGTAATCTAATAGAGTACATAGTGATTTGTATAAAATAAAGACTGAAATTTGAGCCCTGACCAGTTTGGCTCAGTGGATAGAGCATTAGCCTGTGGACGAGGGGGTCCCAGGTTCAATTCTGGTTAAGGGCATTTACCTTGGTTGCTGGCACATCCCAGTAGGGGTTGTGCAAAAGGTGGCTGATCAATGTTTCTCTCTCATTTATGTTTCTAACTCTGTCTCTCTCCCTTCCTCTCTGTAAAAAATCAATAATATATATATATATATATATATATATATATATATATATATTTAAAAAGACAGACATTTTGGAGACTAATTAGGAGGCTTTTGTAATAAATCATATGTGATAAGAGTTTGGAAAAAAAATGGTAGTAGGAATGGAAAGTAAGTCAGTCATGAGTGCCAAAACCAAAACAAAATAATTAAGGGAACTTATAATTTATTAGTGATAAGTTCTCAGGAGTTTCTAAGCCTTGATTTGAGACTGGATGAAATATAGGCATGTTATAAGGTATGTTTGGTTTTGGAAGGAAAAAGACATGCCATTTTTGATACATACCCTGTTTCCCCAAAAATAAGACAAAGATGGGCTAGGTCTTATTTTCAGGGGATGTCTTATTTTTCCATGAAGAAGAATATGGTACACATTTATTGTTAAATGAAAATAAAGGAAATTTATTACCTGTATACAGTACGGTAGTACGGTAGTTGTCAACACAAACCAGACAAACTGTGAATCCTACAGTATCAAGAATTTACTCATTTATTCAATGACAATCATGTCATCATCTTCTGGAACATCATCATAACAATCCAATTCCTGAATTTCCTGGTGAATTTCTTGTGACTCCATTTCTTTCAGAATCAGTGGACCAAATCTCTCATGTTTAGCAATAGCATTCTGAGACAGAGCCTAGGGGGAGCCTTATTTTCGGGGGGATGCCTTATATTTCACTCAGAAGGAAACCTGTAAGTAGGTCTTATTTTCGGAGGATGTCTTATTTTTGGGGAAACACGATAGCATTTGAGGTAGTGGCAGGTAATCCAGGTAGAAAGGTCAGTTGAAATTTACAAACTGGAGTTCAGGACCTTTAGATTATGAGGCAGTGTTGGATGAAGAGATGAAAACCTGGTGAGTCTTCAAAACAGAGCTAACACTTGAATCCATGACAATAGGTGATTTGTACCAAAAGATGTAGATGTATAAAGAAAGTGAAAGACTAAACAGACATCTCTTGCTCTCCATTGGTGGCAGAAGTGCTCTAATGAGGGAAAGGAAGGAGGCAGCATACACTTTGGAACTCCTACAGTTGTTTCAGCTTGGAGTCAATGGCATAAACTGGGTAACCACGTGTTCTTTATAGCAGTGTTTTTCAACCTTTTTTGGGCAAAGGCACACTTGTTTCATGAAAAAAATCACGAGGCACACCACCATTAGAAAATGTTAAAAAATTTAACTCTGTGCCTATATTGACTATATATAAAGTAATTCTCTTGAATAGGAATCAAATAAACACAAAGAAAGTATTTTATAATTACTTTATTATGAAATATTAAGTAAACAAAATAGTGAAAAATTATAAAATTCTTGTCTTGTCTGCACCTATGGCACACCAGGCAACATCTCGCGGCACACTAGTGTGCCGCGGAACAGCGGTTGAAAAACGCTGCTTGATAGTTTCATGACACTGAGTCTATCCCACTGTCCAAGTATAATTGTTATTATATGGCTGAGTAAACTCAATATCATCTAGATGTTAATATTTCTCTGATCACCTTTAGTGATGCATTTGTTAATATCTTGTCTTCAGAGACTGTTCAAAGGAACAAGAAAAAAATTCTGTGTAGAAGTGATCTGTAACCTAAAAATCAAAAGAAAGAACCTGGGAGTGTGGAGGACACTTAAAAGTAGGGTATAATGTTGACTGGGTAATGTACTTGCTTTGATGATATTATGATAATAGTTAAGATTTTAAAGATTGGATATACTTTTTATTAGAAACATAGGCTACGGGTTTTGTAATCCATGATGGCGTGCTTTTCCTAGCAAGTTTGCTTTGAAATTGCTGTCATACATTTAAAGGTTGGAATTCACAAAATCTCATGCTGTTCCAACCCAATACATATGATAAGGTGAGATTTTTAAAAATAGGATCATTGATCATGTAGATATATTTGCATGTTACTTGAAAACACTGGTCATGACAGGAAGTAAGTCAGATCCAAAAATAAAATGTTCTTATTTATAATTTGAGCTATGTCTATTGAACAGAAAAGCAAGTAAATTATAAGCAAGTAAAATATCTTCTATGATGAGAACAGATCAAGTACTTTAATAATACTTTGCAAATCTTTAAAAGAGCTTCTGACAATAATACATCAGCTTTGGGAGCAATCTGAAGCAAAAATGAATGCCTGCCAAATCAATGCCAAGTCTTTTGTCCCAAAGCTAAAATTAACAAAGATCATCAAACCTTCTAACATGTCCAAAAAGAATAAAGCTCTAATGTGTGACTTAATTAATGCTCAGTGTGTGTAATTAGCACAACAGATGAAGGTCTATCAATTACCTTTGGAAATAAAGAGAACTCCTCTCTTAATTAGTCTCTTTATAAAATACCCCTAATATTTTTATTCTTCGGTAAGACTGATTTTTCAGTGTAAGAAATTTAGCATGCTGAAATGTAAAAAATACATTATTTTTTTTAAATATATTGATATTTTATTGACTTTTTAGAGAGGACGGGAGAGAGATAGAGAGCCAGAAATGTCAATGAGAGAGAAACATCAACCAGCTGCCTCTTGCACACCCCCCACTGGGGATGTGCCCTAAACCAATGTACATGCCCTTGATGGGAATCGAACCCGGGACCTTTCAGTCCGCAGACTGATGCTCTACCACTGAGCCAAACCGGCTTCGGCAAAAAATACATTCTTTGAGGAGCAAAAAGCCTTTGAGAATTATAGCAACTTTGAAAAAGCTACTGGGCAGTGCACAAAGAAAGGTCTCAATTATTTGTAAGTCAGGTGAAGAAATGTACTTAACCACCAGAAGTCTCAAAATGCCTCAGCACAATGGGCATCCACTTGAATTAATATTTTAATTTGCCTCATGCTAATTAGAGGGCATATGGCAGGTTTCCATCTTGGCTGTGAAATGCTCTGATTTTAATTTTGGTAAAATCCTTAGCAGTCCTCTCATGCCATATTTGATGGGAGGCTAATTTCTAACATTCTGTTAACAAGGTCTCTTCAATGAGTATGATGTTTTAAAATGAAATTTGCATATCTACCATGCAGTGATTCAACATCCAGTCTTATTGCTTCTTTGTTACTGTGAAGCATGATGCAGATTAGTGAAAGCATTTGGTTCAACACCTTTCCAGTTTTTCCACTGATAGATATGTTTGGATAGATCTGTTATTATGCTAATTTCCTTGTGTTATCTTCTGCTGCCTGGGACCATGGAACAAGAGAATTCACAAATTTTGGAAAATAATAAAATGATTCTCAACAAGGCAATCACAGGAACACACTCAGCTGTGAAATTCATCTTGAATTCATCTTGGGCTATATAAATACTTCATGTTTGTACAGAATCAGGATCACTGAAAGGAGGGAGAATGGAAGATGTCCATTTAATGATAATGTACATTTTTTGCAATTTGAGTAACACAGTCTTATCCTTAAATTTGAAGACCATAAGAGAAAATTAAAAATATTAGCAAAAAGAAGAACTAGAGAAGCAGTATACAGGAACAGCAGACTGATGGGGAGAAGTCGGAACAAAGGAGGATGTTGCATTAACCCTAGAATGGATAGATTAGGGTTTAGATTAGAGCCATATCTGTGAAAATGTAAAATGAAGAAAGTCACAGAGGTATTATAAAAGTTTCAAAATAATTTCCAGGGAACCAGTCAGTAGTAGCAGTAATGCTGAGAGGGATGAGGAATTGGGGGTGTTGTGGAAGCATTCTGACCAGTCTAATGTTAGGTCATAGAAGATAACTCAATGAAGAGATTTTTGGACAATTAGCATCAAGGGAGTAAAAATGAATGGGGAGGGTGACATGAAGTTTCTCTGTGTTCAGGTGAAACTGAAGATAGGGAAACAGAAATGCAGTCTGTTGGAGTGAATGTAAAGAATTGAGGTCAACCTCACCTCTTAAGCTTTTCAGTGAGCTTGTTAGACAATAGCCTATGTGAGAGGGAACATTCCTAGGAAAAGCCTTTGGGCATACCATTTTAGCATTTCTTATAGTGCCATCTTCTATCTATAGAGATCTCTATATTGTGCTAACTACTGTTTTGATTATTGTACTTTATTGATATATAGCGAGTGAAATAAAATAACCAAGGGCATTCACTCACCAGCAACTAGGATGAAAATGTATTATTATTATAAAAGGCTTGAAGGTACTCAGAATCCCCTGTCCACTTATGTAGTTAATTCAAGCACCATGACTCTAATTTTGCTAACCAATCACTCTCTATGACAAAAAAAATCTTTGGAATAAAAGTCTATCTTTCCAGGCAATGAAAATAAACAGAGCAGTTTTCATAATGGCTCCAGTAATAACAGTGGACTATGGATTTAAGCAGCCTTGAACATTGAATAACAAGGAATAAACATTATGAAAATAATGCATAAATGTGTCTTTTTGCATGTATATCAACTCCATTTCCTCCTGTAGAAAGAGGAATACCCTTTACAAATTGTTTATTGAATTATTGATGCAAATTTCATAAACCATCTCTTTTTTCTGCTAAATATCACCATCATACAAGAATATATTCCAGAAAGTCATGCCATTTAGGAACAGAATGTGTAGGTAGGCTCATTTATATTTTAAAAATATAACTTGTGGGAAAGTAAAAATTCATTTAATTTCTCATTGCTCCTGTAAAAATATCTAGTCTTCCAATACAAAGACATGTATTCCATATAAAGATTGGGAATGTTTGCTTTCACTTCTGCTAGGAACATTTTACTGATACCATTCCAAAAAATCAGAATCACTTGTGGAGTTAATTGTTCTGATACAAGAGGGATAAATGGTTATGGCCCAAACGAAGTTCATAGGTGAAGCCCCAAGGTGCCAGGAAGCCTGAAGCTCTATCTCCGTAGGCATTCCCCAGATGGTTCCTTTGGAGACACCTTTAGATCTTAAAAACTGGAGACACCTGAGGTTTATCTAACTCTTGAAAATATATATTTATACCAGTGGCCCAGTGCATGGGGAGGGGTGTCCCTCAGCCCGGCCTGCACCCTTGCCAATCAGGAACCCCTTGGGGGATGTCCGAATGCCAGTTTAGGTCCAATCCCACAGGCAGTTGGCCATCCCTCTCACAATCTGGGACCGATGGTTCCTAACTGCTCACCTGCCTGCCTGCCTCATTGCTCCTAACTGCCTCTGACTGCCTGCCTGATTCCCCCTAACCCCTCTGCCTACCTGCCTGATCGCCCTTAACTGCCCTCCCCTGCAGGCCTGATCTCACCCCTAACTTCCCTGCCTACAGGCCTGGTTGCCTCCAACTTTCCTCCCTTGCCAGTCTGATCTGGCCTCCAACTGCCCACCACTGCTGGCCTGATCTCACCCCTGTTCTCAACTGCTGGCAAGGCCTGGAGAGATAAAGAGAGGCAAGGGCTGACATCGCTTGCCTCTCTCTCCCTCTCTCTCTCTCTCTCTCTCTCTCTCTCTCTCTCTCTCTCTCTCTCTCTCTCTCTCTCTTTCTCTCTCTCTCTCTCTCTCTCCAGGTCTCACCAGCAGCCTGGTGAGGCTGCTAATCAGCTCCGCCTCTCTTTCTCTCTCTCTCCCCTAGAGGTCAGCAGTTCTGCCCACTTACCAATCCCTGCCCACCCAAGCCTGATGCATGCACAGGCTGGGGTTCTATCATCCCTTTGGTCATTTTGGACATTATGGACCCTAGCTCTTTGTATATATAAATTCCAAAAGGTTAAGGTGAGAATCTAGGATCATTTGCATCCCATCTCAAAGGATTCAGTTTTTTTGTCCAGGCTTTCCTTTCATGAGAAAAGGGGGATGACATCTTTTTTCTGTATATAAACAGAGAAAATTGATTGTTCTTCATCATTGCCTGTAAAATAACTGCTACTTGAGTAGAAAATTTGACATGGCTCTCATTGTGTCACTTCAGGGGTAAGGTTGGGGCTTATGAGGAGGGATGAACTTACTATTGACCATAAGGTATTTAGGAAGAGATGTCTCTGATCCACAAGACCTTATTTGAGCATTAATAAAAAGGTGGATATTAAAAATTCAATAGACATAATGGGCAAATTGACTTTTGTGAAAGGAATAACAGCACAGAAACAATTCTTTTGAAGCTTTCCATATTTAATATGAGGCACTATTCTAGGTATTATAACATCCTGTATAATTGTAATAGTTTGTACCCAGCTCCTATCCTATATAATAAAAGGGTAATATGCAAATTGTCCCCTCCACTGGGAGTTCAACTAGGGGGCAGGGCAAGGACTTACCTGGGGCCCCTCCCCTGGCCAGCCCAGCCCCCCTCGCCCCCCCCACACACACCCCAATCAGGGGCAGGGCTTGCTAGCCAACCTCCTATGTCCCCTCAACTATGCAGGCCTGGCCTAATGAACCCGGATGGGGGTTGGCAGGCCTAACCCCACCTGTGCACGAATTCATACACCATGCCTCTACTAGTGACATAAATTGGTGGAGCTTACCATATATCATAGAAAGACAGGTTTCATAGAGACCATGGTGTAGCCTTTATCACCCACAAAGCTTCTGTTAAAGTGAGAAATTAAAAAAAATCAACTAGTTGATCAGACTAGACAACTAATCCAGAAATTCCAGAACCCATTTTCTCCCACACACAGGAAGAGTATTGTGGTTAGTTACTCATGTTTTTAAGTTTATATCATGAGCATACTACACTCAGCCTAATTGTCTCAAAGCTTTGTAATATGACAGTATTTCTGTTGGTATAATATAGTCTATCATTGATTAGTTGATAGTTATATAAAATTCTGTATTATTTATACTTTATAGTTTATAAATTGTTTTAGAATTAACACAGTAAGTTCTTGCAATGAACAGAGGAAGTAAGCATTGATTCCCATTTCTAAGATGGAGACACTGAGCTAAGAGGTGACAAGGCTTACTACAGGACAGGGTGAGAGCATGGCCTGAATCCATGACTTCAGACTCCAAATTTATATGTTTCAATCACAAGAGAGCTACTCATCCCTTTCTCAGAAAATTCAAAATTATGGTGGCAGCTTAGGGAAATACTTTTGCAAGTATTTATATATGTAGGCTAAGAGAATACGATATAATTTACAATTCTGAGAATGGATTATTTAAGAAATGTTAATCAACTTATTTAGCACCCTGAGAAAGAGTGCCCTCAGAACAGGCATTCTCTTGAATTCCACAATAAACTCTACTGCCATCTGTTGCTAGAAACCAGAAAAAAATGATGACTTCAGATTTTTATAAATTTCATTTTACTGGTTTGATCACTGTTAAAATGAATAATTTGGCTCTTTTTCCTGAGACATAATTTTCAGTGGAAGAAGTTATAAGTTCATGACTTCACTGAAATGTCCACTTTTTAAAAGTATATTTTTATTTATTTCAGAGAAAAAGAGAGAGAGAGAAACATCAATGAGAGAGAATCATTGATTGGCTGCCTCCTGCATGTCCCACCCTGAGGATGGAGCCCACAACCCAGGCATATGCTCTTGACCAGAAGCAAACCTGGGATACTTTAGCCAGCAGGCTGATGCTCTATCTGCTGATCTAAACTGGTTAGGGCAAAGGTTGCCCACTTTACCTTCCTTTTAAGTCCTATTCAGTAGTTTCCAGAGCATCAAACTAGATAGATTGTCAGGATATGTAGTGGGTATTTGTTGTAGCCTATCTGTCATCTGCTCTTTATTCCATGTTCCTGACAGAGCATGCTGTTTAGGTATTTTCCAGAGGTACATGTAGCTGAAGGATGCTCCCCTTTATTTTTCACAGGCATTCTTATAATAAATCTATTGCATCTTGCTTTCTGCTTCTCAGAGGAGCCAAACTGATATGGACATGTATATATCAATAGAAGCATGCAATTCAAGCTGCTATTGGAAGCCTTTCTAGAGCAAAGGAGAACAAGCTATAGGAACAGTCTATAGGAACAAGCTATACCGGGCAGCAATGGAAAAATGGGAAGGATCTGATGTTAATAAAAGACTGTATAAATCAATCTGAATTTATCTTATTTTTGAGCTAAATATTATGTGAATTCTATTCATTTCGTTATTGTTTAAGTTAGTTTAAATGTTTTCTAATACTCGCAGCCAAAACAGAGAAATTTGTTGAGTGCTTAGCACAGTATATGCACATAGTGATTGAGGAAGTCTAGTGTATGTTTAAAAGAATGAAATTATAGTGAGGCTTTTAAATTCAAACTTTGATTCACCACTTACTAGGAATCTTCTCTTAGGCAAGTAATTTAACTTCACTTTTCTCATTTTTAAAATGGAGTGAATGATAGTATCTACCTCACATGATTGTTAGATGGATTAATTTAATTGTATGTAAAATTCTCTGAACAGTGTCAAACACATAAGAAGTATATGAATTTTTCCTGATAGTTGTAGCAGTAGTAGGAGATCAAATGATAATTGTTATATTTGCATTACTACTAGTGGTATTATTTTAAATATAGATGATTAAAGAACTGTAGAAAATTATAGTTGAAGGAAAGAATAATTATGATTGTGGTCTGGTCAGCAAAAGTAATATTGTTATGTTTACTTCATACTTAAAATAGATATACAAGTATACATATTAATTGATATAACAGTTATTTTGCATTAACAAAATAGCCAGTCTCAAGAATAAAACAATAAAAGCACTTGTATTCACATGATAGGTTTTTGCTACCACATCAAATCAAGTGGACAATTTCAGTCTCAACATATTTAGTCAATCTTTCATTCGGATGGGAGGATTTCTGTCTATTAACAGCATGTCCACATGGGCCACATTTCCTCTAGTCCAGTTATGTTTGGTGTTTTCTGTCAGAATAACAACAAAGGTGGATTCATTCTCTGTCTCTCCTTCATGTTGGAGAAATATTGTTCAATAGTAGAGATGGAGAACACTACAGCCACTTATTTAGCTTGAGTTTGGATTGGCTGTTTCTAAAACTACAGATAGCACTAAGTTGTCAGTAAAAATGCTGATGATTTTGTCTAGGTCAAGCCTTTTATTTTTAGATAAGTAACTTCCATAATTATTCTTTATGATATTATTGAATTATGTACTCCTGCTTGCTTACCACCATTAGACAATATAACTGTTGTAACAACATATATAGGAAGGTATCAACTTCTGATTGTGACTGTAACTTATAATTCAGTTCAAATGATAAAAGCATGTATAGGAAGCCCTAAGCTATGATATTTTGTTGAGTATCTATATAGTCTGTAAATTTCTTCTTTTATCCAGGTAATTTTTAGTTCATTACTGGTAGTAATCATGAATGGTGCAAAGGTATAGGCTTACGATTGAAAATTTATAAGTGTGATTTAGTACCAATAAAATAAATGCATTCAACTCAGTGCATGTGAGTAAATAATTTATAAATTAACATTTAATTTCTGTGTATTTGTTTTATTTTTTTAAATATATGTTTATTGGTTTCAGAGAGAAAGAAAGTGGGAGAGAGAGAGAGAGAGAGAGAGAGAGAAACATCAATGATGAGAGAGAATTGATTAGCTGCCTCCTGCATGCCCTGCACTGGTGATTGAGCCCACAATTCCAGTGCCCTTGACTGGAATCAAACCTGGAACCTTCAGTCCAAAGGCCAATGCTCTATCCACCAAGCCAAGCCAGCGAAGGCCTATGTATTTGTTTTAATTAGCAAAAGAATATATAGCCAAGAAGGTATCTGAATGGCCAAAATACATATCAGTCAAGCACACATGTTTTGCTTCTAGGAAAATTAAAGTAGTCCCTTTTTTATTATCTATTTTTAAGAATAAGTTTTTTTTTTTATTTTAGAGAGAAAGGAAAGGAGATGGAGAGAAACAGAGAAACATCGAAGATGAGAGAGAATCATTGGTAGACTGCCTCCTGAACACCACCTACTGAGGACTGAGCCCCATAATTGGGCACACCCCACCTGGAATGGAATTGGCGGTGCTTGAGAGAATGACCAACCAACTGAGCCACCCCAGTCAAGGCTTCATTATCTGTTTTTAAATTTTAATTTGAAATGATTTCTAACTTACAGAATCATTGTAGGAATTGTACAAAGAACTCTCATTATCCTTCCCACATATTTTCCAATTGTCACATGTCCTTTCTCTTAGATAATAGTCACAGTTGTATTATTTAGTATTACAGTATCTATTCAAATTTTGCCAGTTGACCCAATAATGTTAAAATAATGTCCTCTCCCCCACCCTAGCATTGCAGGATCACACATTGCATTCAGTTGTCATGTGACTTTAGCTTGTTTGGAGGTTCTAGCAGGGGAGCACAGCTACTCGTATAGCCTTGACCGAAGACCAGTCCTCTCCTCTTGGGGGAAAGTCGTCCTCTTCGACCGAGCGCGCAACTTCGGGAGGGACGCACATGGATCGGTGAGGGAGGAGGGGGACACCCGTCTAGCCAGCCAGATCAGCCAAATCAACCCTGGCGATCAATGGGGTGACAGATGTCGCAGCCAGATCGCCCTCACCTCCAGTTGTCATGTGACTTTAGTCTCCTTCAATTAGAATGTTACCTCAGCCTTTCATTATCTTTTAGGATATTGATATTTTTGAAGATTATAGGCCATTTATTTTGTAGAATGTACCTCAGTTTATATTCATTTGATGTTTCCTCATGCTGATATTTCAGGTCATGCATTTTTGGAAAAGTTATTTAAGGTACATCACATTTCTTATCACCAATGGTATTAATTTTGCTTTTAATACAATGTCTGCCAATTTGCACCACTGTAAAGTTTGTAATTACTATGTAATTTGCAGAAAATGTTTTGATACTTTATAAATACATTATATTGTTCCTCATATATCATCCAATAGTTTAGTGCCTATTGATTCTCAGAAAAAAATTATTAGTATGATGGTTACAAAATGGTGCTTTTCTAACTCCATTTTTATCATCACTTTTGTTTATATACTGAAGGCATTTAAACATACTTAGCTATATGATTTTCCAGTCCATAGCAGATAATCATCAACAAAATTATAATGGAAGATGTTCATTTAATAAAAAAGGAAGACACACTGACAGCGTAAGTGGAGGTTACAGTGGAAGAGAACAGAAAAAAAAATATGATAAAATCCAACGACTTCAAAAGCAAAGCAGTAGATGTGTGCTTCTGTGTTGAATACTTTAGGTCATAGTTTATTTACCATCTCTAGACACAGAAGCCATAAAAGTCCCCAAAGCAGCTGAAAATAGTTAGCTTATAAAATGATATTAGACTGTTTCCAACCCTTTGCTTTAAATGTTTATCCCGCAGTTGCCATTGTGTTTGATTTTATGCCCAGAATTTCTCTCCCTGTTTGAACTTGGATGGTTTGCATGACATATAGATTTTATTTGATTCCAAGATGAAACATTTTGAATTTCACCTTGGAAACTGATTTCATCTAGTGAGAGATCATATAAGTTCACATTCTTTTGTAATCTCTAAGGTCACCTATAGGACAGTTATTATGGACCAGTGTAATACTTAATAAATTATGAATTAATTATTTATAAGCAATACATTAATTAATGTATAGATTACTAATGATTAATGCTTGGTGAGCTAATAGAAAATGATCAAAACATTGAGAAAATATAAACACATGTTCAACATAATTTAGTGCAATGTGTGTATATATAAACAAAAAGAGAATTATTTTATATTTGTACTTCAAAATATAATGAACACTGTCACTTTTAATGTCTGCATAGTATTCAGCAAGTAAGTGAGTGATTTATTTAGCTAATCATATATGATTTAATGTTCATATTTCTTCCAATATTTTATAATTATAAGTAATGTTGGAAAGAAGTACTTATAAGCAAATCTAAATACATAAAGTTATTTCCTTGACACTCCTAAAAGTAGAATGTTTGGATGAAAGGGAATGGACAGTTTTAAGAACTTTGTCTTCTAACGCTCAAGTTCTGGTCAGAAACATGCAGTCATCTGTATACCCCAGCTGTGAGGCCTCAACATCCTGTGTTAATGTGATTTTTTATTTGTAATTTAAAAACTAAGATGTTTTATTTCCATTACCAGTGAACTGTTTTTCAGATGTCCTTTTAATTTTCCTATTTATGTCTTTTCTCCATTTTTGAACTTCTATTTTTTTTCTTTACTGCATCATAAAAGTGCCTTATATATTAAGGAGTTAAATAAATACTTGTAATTGTGCACATATTCTTTTATATCTGATAGTAGAATATTGAATTTTTCTTCCCAGACATTTCATTGGTTCAACATTAAGTATTTTACATCTTGTTATTCCTATTTTAAATGGAGTATTTCCTTCTATTATGTTTTATTCAGTATATATACTTCATATATTATTACTCTCACCAGTCACTTTCCTAAACTCTCATTTTCATTTTAGAAGTTTTATCCAACTGATTCTCATCAATATTCTAAGTAGACAATACTATCTATGAATTATAGTAAACTTGTCTCTGTAAGACAATTTATTTTCTCTTTTCTCTTTATCTTATTTAATTGGCTAATATTCTAAGAAAAAAATACTAAGTTTTAGTAGTGAGAATGGGCATTTATTTCTTTATCCTGTCTTTAAATGGGTTGAAATATAATCCTGTTTTAATATTTAACTTTTTAGGATAAATTTTAGTTATGTGGAAATATTAACTAGGTAGACTAGAGCATAACTGCTTTTAGGAAAATGATTTAAATGATCTATCTCTAGATTTAGAATGCTGAGTAAAATGTGAAAAACATTTTATAAAAGAGTGTCAAGCATTTTTTGTATGACCAAAATTATGTCTATGATCTTTTTTCAAATTAAGAAATATGGGTTGGATTTAATAACACGTTTCCCATTCTTTTTAGATAATTAAAGCATTAAACCTAATGGTCAGTATTTTAAAGAATCTTATGGTTTGTTATGCTTTGTTAATTGCTTATTTTTACAAAAGAAAAATAATTTTAAAATTTCAGTAAATTTTTAAAAACAGTGTAATTATTTACATTTGCTTAAGCACAAAATGATTTTTAATACATACAGTATAAAAAGAAAAGCAAGACAAAAACAAAAACATATTTATTGAATTTAGTCAACACTTTGTAATATCTATTATTCTAAATGCCTGTTTGGTTTAATGTTTCTTTGTCATATCAGTGCAGTTGGCTTTTGTCCAATTTTATGACCCCAGATAAAACTATACTGTTCTTTTCACATTTCAAAAGGTGTTTTAAGTTTTTTATACATTTTCCCTTTTTAAAATATAATCCATTTCATTTTTATGTAGGAACATGAATACTTTCAAAGATAAGAAATGTAGCCAGGTCCTGGCCATGTGTCTCACTTGGTTGGAGTGTCATGCCACACACCATAAGCTTGGAGGTTCAATTCCTGGTCAGGGCATAAGCCTAGGTTGCAGGTTTCATTCCCAATCATGCCTACAGGAGTAGAGTTACTGATGTCTCTCTCTCTCTCTCTCTCTCTCTCTCTCTCTCTCTCTCTCTCTCTCTCCCTCCCTCCCTCCCTCCCTCCCTCCCTCTTTTTTATCTCATTCTACCTCCCTCCCTTCTTTTCATCTCCCCCTGAAAATCCATAAAAACATATTCTCGAATGAGGATTCAAAAAAGGAAATAAATCCAGCTAAATGAAACCGGTGATCAACACATTTAGGTTCAAAGAACCAGTTTTCAGTTCTGCCATTTACAGTGTCTATTTGGGAACAATATGACTGTCATATAATATACATTGATGTTCTACAGAAAGTCCTTATATGTATCATTCATGTTCTGTTTTTATAAATATTTTAGTTGAAAAGCACAAGAAAATTACTAAGCATCCAAATGGTAAAGAGTGTTTTGTTTTTGAAAGTGTCTCTACAATTTCAACTGCCATTCGATCTCAAGTTAGATGTGTGAAATTCGTATCTGACTGCAATTTTCCTCTTTAAACTACAGCAATCATCATTTTGGCAGAGTGCTTGAAACATGATTTGCAGTTTGTGTGCATTTTTAAGGCTTGCTTGTTTGATTTTCCTCCCCGCTCTTCGCTCCTTCCCAACTCTCTCCTTTACTTCTTTTCTTCCTCCTTTCCTTTCATTCACTTTCCTTGTGAATGAAGGGATATAGACTTAAAAGTGGCTAGATGTGATTATTATATTAATTATATTTTTCTATTATTGCCATAAAGTGGTTTAAAACCTTGGTGATTTGGTTGCCAGTGTAATGGTGATACAAAGTGGCCGGAGATGATGAATGGGATGTGAATGGGGAAAGAAGGGAGGGAAAGAGAGGGAGAGGAAAAGGGAAAGAAGAAGGGGAAGAGTAAGAAGAGGAATTGGAGAAGGAGAAGAGAAAGAGAAAGAATTTTCTTGAAAGCTATAAGGCAGTATGTCATAATAGAAACTGAAGTGCACCGGGAAACCTGAGTTCTAAGTTCAGCCCTATTGCAAGCTCACTTTCATAATGTCAGTAAGTCACTTCACCTGGCTGAGGTTTAGATTCCTCCTCTATAAAAAAATGAGGGACTGTCCTGGCTGGGTACCTCAGTTGGTTAGAACATCATCCCAATACAGGAAGGTTTTATGAATGCATAAATAAGGGGGACAACAAATAGATGTTTTTATTTGCCTTCCTCTCTCTAAAATCATTTTTTTAAAGTGAGGGTCTTTTCAACTATAAAGTCACTGGAATGTAAATTCCATGAAGGCAAAAATGTAGTCTGTTGTCCTCTCATGCATCTTCAGCACCTAGAACAGTGACTGGCACCATGTAGATGCTCAACAAACATTTGTTGAATGACTAAGGTACTTTACAACTCTATTGTTCAAGAATGTAATAATTATTCAAGAAAGGACATAAATGCAGCAGCATGGTAACAGTATATGTAAACTGGAGGTGATCTAGAGAGTTTCCTACTTTTTCCTCATGCACAACCTCTAGCATCTCCAAAGATAAAGTTATAATGGTGCCCTGAAGGTGCTAAAGTATTACCATCACCTCCCCTTATGTTCTTATGGAATAAAGCCTCAGGAAACCTTGTTTCTAGTTCTGTATTCCCCACTAGCTGCATGATTTTGGTCAAGTCTGAACTTTGGGAGATTTTTTTTTCATATATAAAACATGGTAGTATTTATTAGATTCCTTTTATCATAAACTAGAGACCTAGTAAACAAAATCATGCAGGTAGGGTCTCTAGGGCCTAGCCTCCTGCAATCAGGGCCATCTTCTGCCTGCTCATCAGTCCCCAGGCTTAATGCCACCTCCACCGCTAGGCTGACAGGCTGTTGGGATCACCAGCTCATCCGTGGCTACTTGGGGTTCAGGCCTGAGGGAAAGCAGGTGCTGATGACTTCACCTCCATGCGCATGCACCCGGCCAGCCACTGATGGAACGTGCTGCCCACTCAGAGCCACTCACATCAGGGATGAGCTGGTGATCCAAATGGCTTGACAGCCATCCGGGTCCTCCTGCCACCCACCCTGATTCCCTTGTTCACCATTGCTGATCCATCAGAGCTTGTGGGATGGGGGCAAGCAAGGGTTAAGAGGTCAGTCATTCAGTCAGCTCACCAGTCCCTAGTCCCACCCCACCCCACTAGAGCGCTGGGGGCTAAAGGACTGAGAGGTGCTCAATTCACTGCATGGTGATCGATCATTCAGTCATCATGGTCTTCACAGACACTGGCTTTTTATGTAGATAAATTTATTCATTCATTCATTCATTCAACAAACATTTATGGAATGCCAGTGTATGTAAGGGATTGAGACGAATAAAGCAACTGATTAATCAAATCATTAAATCTCTAAAATTCTGCAACTATACAAGTGTTTTTATAGATACAGACATTAAAAAGGAATGACTAAATTATTTCCTGATTTTGCCTTTATAATTTTCAATTATATTTTATTTCAGAAGAAAAATTAGTTATTATATTTATATTAGCTGCTTAGACTCCTACCTTAATTAATTTATTTTTAATCAGAGGAATGGAAATTAATTAAGTTACTTCAGCTTTCTCCTTCAACAAGGACTGTCTTGATTCTAGTGCACATTAGCTTTTTCTGTTGGATTTATTAGGTGATAATTTTTAAATATCTTATTATAATAAACCCCAATATTATGTATAAGCACATTGCTAAGAGCAGGGTTTTTAATACCACAGGGTATTTTTTGTAAGTTTTCTTCTTTCTCACCTCAGAATGGAAAAGAAATACTAGCATTTTCTAAGATATTTTGCCCTGTCTGACTCTGTGGGTATAAAATGGTTATACTTTGCCAGACTTCCATGGTATAAAAAATGGGTAAAGTATTACCTGATTTCTTATACATACATGTGGCTTCCATATTTTATGAGGATGGGAGTGATGGGCATGATCAATTTATGATCCAGAGACCTTCTTTATATCTGAATAGCTTTACCTTGATTTTTTATTTAGTGTTACTTAAAACACTGTGTTCTGGAAAAAAGAGACAAGATGGCGGCTGAACTGACTGCCTTGTTCTGACCCTGGTCCCAGAACAAATAGAAGCAGTGTGTAAGTTGATCAGAGAATATTGATTGGCAGCTAAGGGGCAGCAGAACTCTAAAGGAAGGGTCTGCTGGACCCTTTTCTTGACCAAGCAGCCAGCAATGTGGAGGTGGAGACCTCTCCCGGAGCTACAGGCTCAGAGGGAAGGCTGTGCCATCTTACTAGGAAAGGAGGACCTTCTCTGAGGCCTGGAAAACCCACAGCAGAGGAGTCCATCGAGCAGCTGTGATGCCCCAATCGGCGCAAACACGTGGATTCTAGGGAGTTCTTTAATCACCCACAGACAGGTCAGAGTTTGCGGGGATAGTGTGAGGGTTCTCGGTCACCTAGGCACAGACAGCTACTGTAGCCTTGGAGCTCCCGAGAGGCCCCGCCTCCACTGTAGCCGTGGAGCACCTGAGCAGCTGCCGGTGCCGAGCTGCGCCAAAAGAAGGCTGCGGCTGCAAAGAGAATCCTCCCCTGCAAGACCCAGTGCTGGGTTTTGCGTAATCTTCCAAAAATCTGGACTTTTTTAAAATGCCAAGGGACACAGGACAAATTGTTAAGAATCGGGAATGTCCCGCCAAGGGCAGAATATCTGGAAACCTTCGCGCCTGATCCCCTTCACTCCCTTGCTTCTGGGTACTAGGGAAGGACTGCCCATTTGGGCATATCCTGGGGACTGCAGGGGGAAATTGCCTTCCTGGAAACGGGGGATCTGAGCCATAGAGAAAGAAGGCCAGAGTAGCCAAAAAGACTGGGGGGTGAAACCAGAAACACTGCCACCTAGGGGCTGAATTACAAACTGCTTTTTTCTTTTTTTTTTTTTTTTTGTTCCCCTTTTTTCCTTTCCTATTTTTTTTTACTTTTAATTAATCAAAAATAAATGGACACAAATAACTAAGATATAGACTACTTAAAATTAAGGACTACCTTACAAAACTGAGTTGCAGTGGAACGCTGGGAATTGCAATACTGTCTAGACCGAGAATCAGGCATGCCAATTAGAATAACAGCAGAAGTGAATGACCACAACTGGACATTTTTATGCTACTTTTACTATTCTTTATTTTATTTTCATTTATTACATCTTTTATTTTATTTTCATTTTTTACATCTTTTACTTAAGAAACGAATTTTTTTCTTTTTTCCTTACTTGATTTTCCCTTTTCAATTATTACATTTTTCAATCTCAATCATCATTATTACTACTGCTATTTTGCATTTTTTGTTTCCTTTTTCTTCTTTTTTTTCCCAGTACCATTTTATTTTCTCTTTATTTTACATTGGGATTAGACTTCATTCTATTTTAATCTCTACTATAGCATCATTCAACCCAATCTCAACTCGACATTTACACCATCACTCTCTTACTAACCTTTACCCTTTTCGTCACCTGTTTATCCTATCCCTTTCCAGCTTTAGTTTTTCCCCTATTCCTTCTGTATACCCCCTGCTAAAACTCTCACCATACTTATAGACCTGATTTCTAACCCCCTGCTCCGAGTGTATAAATACCACTCCCTTCACTATATTAACTAGTTAAAAAAAAACAAAATTGTTCTCCTCTCTATCCTTTTGTCGTTGTTTTCATGAATGTTGATTATAGTGAATTTTTACGCATTTTAGTGAAATTGTTATGCTTATTCTTGTGCTGTTATTGTTGCTTTGTATTTTTTAAAATTCTTAGTTTTTGTTTGTTTTTTACTTCTGTTTGTTTTTTACTTCTGTTTGTTTTTTACTTCTGTTTGTTTTTTACTTCTGCCTTACTTAATAATAGTGGATATTGTAGTTTGTATTAATCTCCAAGTATTGTTGTTAGCATTTGCTGGGATTAGTGGTTGTTCTATGGGAATTTTCTCCACATATATATACATATAGTTTGTTTCCCTTTTCTCTCTTAATATGCTTCTTCTCTCTCTCTCTCTCTCTCTCTCTCTCTCTCTCTCTCTCTCTCTCTCTCTTTTTCCCCTGTTTACCAATTTCATTTCGACATTACTTTTTGTCTTTTTCTATCTCTTTATTTATCCCTCTTTTTTTACTTTTTATTTTTACCTTTCTTTCTTCTCTCCTATCCCCTAATTTGCCTTTCTCTAGTGGTCACCTTTATTAGAGGTTATTAATATCACAAATACATTCCTGTTAAGTGCCTTTCATGTTGTACATGATAGTGTTGTATTTTGTGCCTTTAAATCAACGCAGCAAGGGGAATACCACATAACCAGAAATCCTGAAAAGAGAGACCATAGGGAGACAAAGAAATGGCCCGCACATGAAAGAAAAACAGGCATCACCAGAAAAGGAAGTAAACGAGTTAGATGCAAGCAACCTACCAGAGCAAGAATTCAGAGTAATGATCATAGGATGGCTAAAAAGAATGGAAGAGAAATTTGATTATATGAATAACAAACAAGAGAAAATGAAGAAGAACCAAGAGGAATTGAAGAAGAACCAAGAGGAATTGAAGAATAACCAAGAGGAAATAAAGATGAACCAAGAAGAAATGAAAAATGACATCGCTACTATGAAGAACTCAATAGAAAGCCTCAAGAGTAGACTACAAGAAGCAGAGGATCGCATCAGTGAGCTAGAAGACAAGATGGAAAAAAATACAAAATTAGAGAAGCTTCTGGGGGGAAAAAATTAAAAAGCAGGAAGAGAGCCTAAGGGAAGTTTGGGACAATGCAAAACAAAACAATATTCAAATAATAGGGGTTCCAGAAGGAAAGGAAACTCAGGAAGATATGGAAAAAGTATTTCAAGAAATAATGACAGAAAACTTTACTGAGATAGAGAAGAAAAAACCCAAACAAATCCAAGATGCTCCCAGAGTAACAAGCAAAATTAATCTCAGAAGGCCAACACCAAGGCACATTATAATTAAGTTGACAAACACCAACTACAAAGTAAGAATCTTAAAAGCAGTGAGAGAGAGACATAAAGTTACATATAAAGGAACCCCCATCAGATAAGCAACTGATTTCTCAACACAAACTCATCAGGCCAGAAGGGAATGAGATGAAATATACAAAGTCGTGCAAAGGAAGGGTCTGAATCCAAGAATACTGTACCCAGGAAGGCTATTAATCAAAATTGAAGGTGAAATCGGAGCTTCACAGACAAAAAAAGACTAAAGGAATTTATCTCCATCAAACCAGCAATGCAAGAAAAGCTAAAGAATCTACTGTAAAAATAAAGAAATAGGAAGCGAAGAAGGAACACAGGGGTATAGAATAAAAATGGCATCAAATGATTACTTATCAATAATATCTTTATGTGTTAATGGATTAAATGCTCCAATCAAAAGGCATAGGGTAACAGATTGGATAAGAAAACAAGACCCATATATCTGTTGTCTACAAGAAACCCACCTCAGAAAAAAAGATGCACACAGACTGAGGGTGAAGGGATGGAAAAAGGTTTTCCAGGCTAATGGAAATGAAAAAAAAACTGGGGTAGCAATACTTATATCTGACAAATTAGATCTCAGAGTGAAGGACATAACAATAGATAATGAAGGCCACTTCATAATACTAAAGGGAGCAATCCAACAAGAAGAAATAACCCTGGTAAATATATATGTACACAACATAGGAGCACCCTGCTAGAGGACATTAAGGGAGAGATTAATACCAATAAATCATAGTAGGAGATTTTAATACCCACTGTCACCCTTGGACAAATCATATAAACAAAAAATCAGCAAAGAAATATCAATCCTAAATTACTCACTAGACCAGATGGAATTAATCAACATCTTCAGAACATTCCACCCCAAAGACACAGAATAGACATTCTTCTCAAGTGCACATGGGACATTCTCAAAGATAGACCACATTTTAGGACATAGGCAAAGTCTCTTCAAATTCAAGAAGACAGAAATTATATCAATCATCTTCTCAGATCATAGTGGCATAAAACTGGAAATTACCTACAATAAAAATAATGCAAAGAAATCAAACACATGGAGACTAAACAGCATGCTATTAAACAAGGACTGGGTTACCAGAGAAATCAAGGAAGAAGTTAAAAACATCCTGGCAATGAATGACAATGAAAACACAACAATCCAAAATCTATGGGGCACAGCAAAAGCAGTTTTGAGAGGGAAGTTCATATCTCTACATGCCTAGTGCAAAAAACAAGAAAAAATGGTAACAAATTATCTAACTCTACAACTCAAAGTGTTAGAAAAAGAGCAATTAAAAAAAGCCCAGTGTAAGCGGAAGGAAGGAAATAACAAAAATTAGAGCAGAGATAAACAACACAGAGTCCAAAGAAACAATACATAGGATCAACAAAACCAAGAGCTAGTTCTTTGAAAGGATAAACAAAATAGATGAGCCTTTAGCCAGGCTAACCAAGAAACAAAGAGAGAGGACTCAAATAAACAAAATCAGAAAAGAAAAAGGTGAAATAACAACAGACCCCACCGAAATACAATGGATTGTTACAAAATACTGAGGACAACTCTATTCCAACAAACTGAACAACCTGGAGGAAATGGACATATTCCTTGAAAAATACAACCTTCCAAAACTCAATGAGGAAGAATCTAAAAATCTCAATAGACCAGTGACTTGGTAAGAAATTGATACAGTCATCAAAAAGCTTCCAGCAAACAAAAGCCCAGGGCCAGATGCCTTCACAGGAGAGTTTTACCAAACATTCAAGGAAGACCTAAAACCTATCCTCCTCAGACTATTCCAAAAAATTCAAGAGGAAGGAACACTTACAAACTCCCTCTATGAAGTTAGCATAACCCTAATACCAAAACCAGATAAAGACAACTCCATGAAAGAGAATTACAGGCCAGTATCCCTCATGAACATAGATGCCAAAATCTTCAACAAAATTCTAGCAAATCGGCTCCAGCAGAACATCACTAAGATCATACACCATGACAAAGTGGGATTTATTCCAGGAATGTAAGGATGGTACAATATCCGCAAATCAATAAACGTGATGCATCACATAAAGAAAACGAACGATAAAAATCATGTAGTCATATCAATTGATGCAGAAGAGGCATTCGATAAAATCCAACACACTTTCCTGATAAAAACTCTCAACAAGGTGGGAGTACAAGGATCATACCTCAACATAATAAAAGCTATATATGATAAACCCACAGCCAACATCATACTCAATGGGAAAAAACTAAAAACATTCCCTCTAAGAACAGGAACAAGACAGGAATGCCCATTCTTGCCACTCCTGTTTGACATAGTACTGGAAGTACTAGCCATTGCAATTAGAAAAGAAGAGGAAATAAAAGGCATCCAAATTGGAAAAGAGAAGTAAAGTTATCCTTATTTGAAGAAGACATGCTATTGTACATAAAAAACCCAAAAGATTCCATTAAAAAACTAATTGACTTAATAAATGAATTTGGCAATATAGCAGTATACAAAATTAATGCCAAGAAATCTATGGCATTTCTATCCACCAAGAGTGAACTTACAGAAACAGAGACTAAAAAAGCAATTCCATTTACCATCGCAACAAAAAAATTAAGATACCTAGGAATAAACTTAACTAAGGAAGTAAAGGACCTATATAAGGAAAACTACACGGCACTGAAAAAAGAGATAGAGGAAGATGTAAACAGATGGAAGAACATACCATGTTCATGGATTGGTAGAATCAACATAATCAAAATGTCCATACTTTCCAAAACAATCTATAGGTTCAATGCACTCCCCATTAAAATACCAAAGGAATATTTCACTGACCTAGAAAAAACTCTCCGAAAGTTCATTTGGAACAATAAAAGACACCGAATAGCCACAGCAATCCTGAGAAAGAAGAGTAAAGTAGGAGGGATCTCAATACCAGATTTCAAGCTGTATTACAAAGCCACTGTGCTCAAAACACCCTGGTACTGGCACAAGAACAGATATCAGTTAATATTTGACAAAGGAGGCAGGAGCATACAATGGAGTCAAGAAAGTCTCTTCAATAAATGGTGTTGAGAAAATTGGACAGATACATGCAAAAGAATGAAACTATTGATAGATCACCAACTTACACCATACACAAAAATAAACTCAAAATGGATACAGGACTTAAACATAAGACAGGAAACCATAAAAATACTAGAGGCAGCCACGGGAAGCAAAATCTCAGACATATGCCAAAAGAACTTCTTGACTGATACTGCCCCTAGGGCAATGGAAGCTAAAGAGAAAATAAACAAATGGGACTACATAAAAATAAAAAGCTTTTTACAGCAAAAGAAACCATCAACAAAACAATAAGAAAGCCCACTGTGTGGGAGAACATATTTGCAAATGTTATGACTGATAAAGTTTTAATCTCCAACATCTACAGACAGCTTATACAGCTAAATAAAAGGAAGATGAATGATCCAATTAAAAAATGGGCAATGGACCTAAATAGAATATTTTCAGAAGAAGACAGAAGGAAGGCCAAGAGGCACATGAAAACATGCTCAAAGTCAGTAATTAACCGAGAGATGCAAATCAAAACAACAATGCTGTACCATCTCACACCTGTCAGAATGGCCAACATCAACAAATCAAAGAACGACAAGTTTTCGCGATGTTGTGGAGAAAAAGGAACCCTTGTGCACTGCTGGTGAGAATGCAGACTGGTGCAACCACTCTGGAGAACAGTATGGAGTTTCCTCAAAAAGTGAAAATGGAACTCCTAGTTGACCCAGTAATCCCACTCCTAGGAATATATCCCAAGAAACTAGAAACACCATTCAGAAAGGATATATGCACCCCTATGTTCATAGCAGCACAATCTACAACAGCTAGAATTTGGAAGCAGCCTAGGTGCCCGTCAGCAGATGATTGGATCAAAAAATGATGGTACATCTACAGAATGGAATACTATGATGCCATAAAAAAGAAGGAATTCTCATCATTTGCAGCTATCTGGATGGAATTGGAGAACATCATGCTGAGTGAAATAAGGCAGTCAATGGAAGAGAAACACCACATGACCTGAATCATTAATGGATAATAAAGAACATTATAAATTGATGAACCAAAAGATAGGTATAAAGACAGTAAAGCAACAAGCAGACTGTCAAATTACAGCAAGGAGGGTAGGGAGATCTGGGGGAGATAGTAGATCAACCGAAGGACTTGCATACATGCATATAAGTACAACCAATGGACACAAACTCTGGGGAGGGGGGGGCGATGTTAAAATATGTACACAGATAATAATTTAATTAAAAAAATAATAAAAATTTAAAAAAAAATAAAACACTGTGTTCTTATTTTCCTTTGTGGCCTCACAGATGCATGAACTTGTGAATTCAAACTGAGCCACTATGACTCAAAATGGCACCTTATAGTAGGGGTGTCGAACTCAATCAGAGAAGGGGCCAAAATCTAAAATCCAGCCTAAATCGCGGGCCGAATGGTTTACTGAACAGTCATAAACTGTCATTGTGATGGAAACGCAGCGGAGTGCAGTGATGACAGCGCGGTGCGGGCCACATTGCAAGGCCTGGCGGGACGGATTTGGCCCGTGGGCCTTGTGTTTGACACATGTGCCTTACAGTATGTGAGAAACATGAATTGGCTGCCTCCTGTACATACTCCAACCAGGGATTGAACCTCAATCTTGGTATCTAGGTGTTTCGGAATCAAACCTACAACCTTTTGGTTTACGGGATGATACTCCAATCAACTGAGACAACTGGTCAGGGATAAATATTTTTAATTATCAGTTTTGTGGAACAGAGCTGTTCTAGCAGTGTGGGAGATGAATGAATTTAACTAAGACCCAAATTTGACAAAGCAAGTCATATAAAAGAAGATAGAAACTATATGTAATTAAGTATAATTCAACACTGAAAAATGTAAGTGATAAAAGAGAGGTGTATCTAAGTACTCAAGAAGTTCAGAGGATGAAGAAATAATTTCTAATTAAGGAAAAAGAAGAGGCATACAGGAAATTACACTTGAAGGTTTTTTGTGTTTTTTTTTTGTTGTTGTTGTTTTTTTTTTGTTTGTTTGTTTTTACTTTGAGTGACTTTTGAGGTGCAACCAGATGGGTAGTAATGTGAACAAAGGGAAAGAAATAAGGAGTCCAGTGTATACATGCAGACAGTGACTAAAAATAAGATAACATAGTCCTACTACAAAATTATTTAGCTTTTGAAAATAAGTCTTATGCTGAAAGCGGTTTGGCTCAGTGGATAGAGCTTCAGTCTGGGGACTGAAAGGTCCCAGGTTCGATTCTGGTCAAGGGCATGTACATTGGTTGCAGGCACATCCTGGTAGGGGGTGTGCAGGAGGCAGCTGGTCGATGTTTCTCTCTCATGGGTGTTTCTAGCTCTCTATCCCTCTTCCTTCCTCTCTGTGTAAAATTAATAAAACATATTTTAAAAAAAGAAAATAAGCTTTACTGTTTTTGCAATCATGTTTTGTCATTTCTTTTTTAAAAAATGCCAAACCAGCTTGAGCTGCTTTTTTTTATTTTTAAAATATGCCAGAATTCATACATTGAAAACGGTCTAAATGTCTTTCAACCTCTGAAATGACAGACCTGAATTCCAAGTTCCCTTCAATCTTAGAAAGAGCAATTTTTTCTTTTCTACTTTGATGTTTTTCCACCTGTCATCTTCTTCCTATTTCTTTCTGCTTTCTCAGAAATGATGACCTTATTCTATTAGCTAAACTAACTCTCCTGTTTCTTTGTTTCTAATGGGTCATTTTTAGTGCTTTATACACATAAGCCTCTTCCAATGTAGAACTAAAACAAACTTCTATATTATGGCTTTTACTTTCTTTTATTTCAAAGGTAAATTTACCAACAGTATCATTCACTTGCTGCCTCCATCCCCCTCCCCCACCCCTTATAATTTACTTTTCAACTTCTTACAACCTGACTCCCTTACTCGTGGCTCCACTGAAACTGCATGGCTAATGGAAATTAGGTGGAAATGTTATATGCAAATTTCAGAAAACACTCTTAGAGGGAAGCGGTATTCCTTTTTTGTTCTTCATGTTTGCTGGAATGCAGATATGATGACTGGAGCTCAAGCAGTTATTTTGGGTCATGAAGTAAAGACCATAGCTGGAGAATGATGGAGCAGCTCATGGAAGAAGCCTATATTTCTCATGACTTTGAGAAGCCACTCTGCTGGCCTTTGGGTAGAGAAATAAACCTCTATATTTAAGCTATCCTTATTTTGGATTTTCTGTCACTTTTAGCCAAACCTTCTCCTCCATTTTTATGACTTAGGATATTACTTATGCATCAATGATCCCCTAATTTAGATCTCTGTCTTTCTCTTGAACTTCAGAAGATTCTGGATTTACTACTGAATTTATCCACATGTATGCCCAAGCACGTCTCATATTCAGCATGTTTAAAGAGGAAATTAGTTTTTGTAACTAATTCCCTTTCTATATTTTCAATCTCAGTGAATATGACCCAGACCAGACACCAGAACTGAATTATAAACTTTACCACTCCTTAAACTTTATCTGTCCCTCTTCCTAATCTTCACTATTCCTGTTTTAATTTAAATCCTAATCATCATTCTCTCACACTACTTCCATAATCTTCTAATCTATGTGTATTAAATCTTTCCACATCTCTAATTCATTTGCTTATCTGTCACCACAGTTATGTTTCTGAAACAGAAATCTGTTTATTTCTGAAATCAGTGTTATCTTACTTAAAATTCTTCAATGGCTCTACATTACTACTTGGATGAAGGAGTATCTTCTTGGCATGACTTCATGGCCTTCCATGATTCGTATCTTGCCTGCTTCTCTAGCTTTATCTCTACCTACTTGCCCTTCTGTGTACATTGTTCTTTCAACATATTTTCTCTGTGGCAAATACCCTTCCCCACCTTCAGATCTTTATTTAAACTTAACTGAATAATCATATACACACAGTTCTATTTTTAGGTCCTCTTTGAAGACTTTTCTCACCAACCCCAGGACAAATTGAACATCTCTTCAGTGATGCATCACTTCACTCTCAGACTTCTATACCAATATCCACAGCACTTGAAGATGATGCGGAGATTAGGCGATATTCATCTTTGCATCCTCAATCCTTACCAAGGTGCCTGACACAATACATGCCTAATAAATATTACATAATTAATAAATGCATTAATTGAGTGAAATTTAGTAGCATTAGAAATTTGGAGTAAATTGTAATTAGAGGAATACAAAAGGGGTAAAATCATCAGGGTTTATCAACTGATTGGATGAAGAGATAAAGGAAAGAAAAAAGGACAAATATGACCTGATATTTTCAGTCCCAATAATGAAAAGATGTAAGTAAGTAGAAGGAAAATATGGAAGGAGCAAGTTTGGGATAGAAGATGATTTTCTTTTAGGGCATTTGATATACTGGTGGTGTAGACAAATGAGAATGGAATGAAAATATCCTGGAGTGTTATTAGACTCCTTGTACAACTAAAATATCCTCTTACTGGATTACTAATGGACAATTGCATTAGATGTAATTGATTAGTGTAGGCTGAGATAAAATATTAGGAACCACAAGATTTGCAAGACTAAAATCAAGCAAACAAACAGGAAAACACACACACACACAGAAACAAAACAAAACAAAACAAAACAACAAAACAAAACATGTGGCAGAACTCAGGTACAGACCAGAAAGACCAGGAAAGATGTATCATTGGGAATAAGTGGGCTGGTTTCATCCAACATGGAGGGCTTTCATCAGTCAAATGAATGGCCACTATGCTTTAGATATTGATCTATGTCAAAAGAGACTATTGTAGTTTAGAGCTTTTATCTGATCCCAAGATACTGATAACTAACCTTTAATAGGTTAGTTATCTGTCAATAGCAAGAATATAAGGATTTGGTTTTTTTAAAAAAAAATACAGTCCAGCCCTAGCCATACAGGCTCAGTGGATGGAATATCGGCCTGCAGACTGAAGGGTTGCATGTTCAATTTTGGTCAAGGGCATGTGCCTCAGTTGTAGGCTCAATTCCCCAACCCTGGTTGGGAAGTGTGCAGGAGACAACCAATCAATGTGCCTCTCTCACATCAATGTTTCTCTCTGTGTGTCTTTCCCCATCCTTTCCACTCTCTCTGAAAATCAATGGAAAATTATCCTCTGGTGGGGATTAACAAAACAAAGAGAAAACATTCCTAATATGAATACATTCGTTTATTAAGAATTATTGAAAAAGCTTGACACTGCAATTATAAGATGAGAACCTGAAACATCAATAAAGCCATAATTTTTTTTTTTTTTTTTTTTTTTTTTTTTGCCAAAACCGATTTGGCTAAATGGATAGAGCCTCAGCCTGTGGACTGAAAGATCACAGGTTCGATTCTGGTCAAGGGCACATACTTTGATTGCAGGCACATCCCCAGTGGGTGGTGTGCTGGAAGCAGCTGATCAATGTTTCTCTCTCATTGATATTTCTGGCTCTCTGTCCCTCTCCCTTCTTCTCTGTAAAAAAAAAATCAATAAAATATGTGTGTGTGTGTGTGTGTGTGTGTGTGTGTGTGTGTGTGTGTTTAAAGAAAGCCATAAATTTTTATTAGGGCTTCATCTGCACTTCTTTCTGACAAAAATATGTTAAAAAAATAAATAAATAAATTATAAAGTTTTCTATAATAAAATTATTCCCCATGTTATTTTAATGAACAAAGAAGGAAAACAAGCAAACAACTTCACTTTTAGCTGCTAGGGATTATTCCAACATCTTTGTTGCAGCCTGCCGGAAAAATATCTTTTGAATTATTGTCACTTTTTGATACAAATATCATAAAAATCAATCTCCAAGTTGAACCAGAATTCTATAAACAAATTCAATGAATTAATTTTTTACTAAGCAAAGCTAAGTCCTGAGGGTAAACAAGAAAAGATGCATGTCCTGCTCTCAGAGAACTAAGTTTAGTGAAAGAACTCTATCTCTAGATTTAGAAATACCTTCAGAGCCAGTCTTATCTCATATACTTTGTGCTGAGGGCCGTGCTGTTTCAGAGCACTTACTCTACTACATGACATGAAAACGCTTCTGAATCTTGAGTTGTTATCTTTTGGGAAGGTTATTGATTCATCTCTCTCTCTCTATAAAAGCCTGAGTGACCATAGCAACCAAACGGATGACTGAACAGGCTGCGTGGGGCAACCAGGCCAGCAGGGAGTTCAGTGAGGGGCGACCAAACTACTGAGCAGCAGGTTGCATAGAGCAACCAGGTTGGCAGTGGTGTCAGTGAAAGGTGACCAAACGACCAAACAGCAGGTTGCATGGGGCGACCAGGCCCACGGGGGTGGGGGGGAGTGGGTGGCAAGCAGGCTGGAAAGGGGGAAATGAGGGGCAACCAGGCTGGCGGGGGCAGTTGGGGATGACCAGGTGAGTGGGGGAGCAGTAATGGGAAGCAAGGTTGGGGGGGAGTTGGGGGCCACCAGGCTGGTGGGAGAGGCAGTTGGGGGCAACCAAAAGACCAAACAGCAGGCTGTGTGGGGTGACCGGGCCAGCAGGGTGGTCAGTGAGGGGTGACCAAATGACTTAGTAGCAGGATGCATGGGGTGACCAGGACGGCAGGGGCTTAGTGAGGGGTTATCAGGCCAGCATGGGGGGGGGGGAGGGAAGTTGGTGGCAACTAGGCTGGTGGAGGGGAAGTTAGAGGTGACTAGGCTGGCAAGGGGGGCAGTTAGGGGCAATCAGGCAGGCAGGCAGGCAGGTGAGCAGTTAGGAACCAGTGGCCCCAGATTGTGAGAGTGATGTCCAACTGTGGGTTTTGGCCCGATCCCCAGCTGTGGTCCAGGATTAGAGAGGGTGCAGGCTGGGCTAGGGGGACCCCCTCATGCAAGAATTTTGTGCTCTGGGCCTCTAGTACAGATATAAAAACATCCCTAAGTTGAGGTCCTAGTCTAGGTATTTGTTAGTTTGGATTATCTAGATAAATTAGCTGTATATCTTGATTATCTGGTTAAATCCATCTTGAGTTAGGTACTTGTATTTTGTAGTAATCACCCTTTATTACCATCCAATATGTCATAAGGACTTTTATTACCACATCATTGTCAGAAGAAGAGGCCAGAATCAGGGAGGAGTTCAAAATTAGAAAGGTCATAGCAAATGAAACATATGGAGTTTATTGGTGTCAGCCAATAAGCTGAGGATAAAAACAAGAATGATCATTGAGGGTACAATAGCTACTATTTATTGAGGAATTTTCCTAAGTCCTGAACCTATCATCTCATTTATTTTCACTTTGTCTTATTAAAAAAAAAATACAGGTAATAAATTTGTTAGAATGGTGAAATAATTTGCTCCAAATTCCATCACTAAAAATTGTTTTCATTGAGATTCAAACCTAAATCTGCCTGCCACCAAAACCAGTGTTTTTAACCAAGTATCTTGAACTGTCAAAAAGTTAAAAACAAAAAAAAGATGAGCCAATTTAAAGGTGTAGGAGGTGTAGTAGAAAAGAGTCAGATGGAGAAAGGGAAGCACTTCACATATTTCAGGCACAAAGGTTGGGGGACGGGGTAGATGTGAAGCAAATCAATGATAATGTTACCAACCAAAATTGGTGGATCATTTGCCCAATGGGTACAGAAAAGCCAAATTATGAGGCAACAGATTTTTATTTTTTGGCAGATAAAAGGGTGTTGTTGTTTTTACATTATTTGAGAGGCAGTCTAAGAAGGAGATAGAGACAAAGCTCAAATTAGTATCCCTGAATAAAGATTTGAAGCAAATGTAAAGAATAAGGTGAGGAGAGGATATACATATTCATTCATTCTAATTTAGGGCGTCTGACTGGATAGTCTTGGAACTAAGCCATCTGAGGTAGGAATGTGAAACAGGGCAAAGGGAACAAACTAATTTCAGTCTTGCAGAGTTTGATTGGTCAGTCCTTTGTGTGTCCATATTTGTTCTGGGCACCAGGTGTTGCTTATTGATAGACCTCTTACTTTTTTTTAAAAGGTTCCAGAGGCAAACAGCAGCTGCTCTGTTACTTGAATTCTGTGTATCTTAGATCTGCTATGCTCCTGAGGTGAGCTTAGGGTCAATTGGCTGCTAACTGTACCTGTTCAAGCCTCTGAGATGATTTGACCCAGTTTAGTCTGGTGGTCTCTAGAGCACTGTGAGGAGGTCTGGTGATATCTACTGAAAAACACTAAAACAAACAAAAATAAAAAATAAATAAAAACCTAGAGAGAAAAACTATTAACCTCTAAGTTCAGTGTTAGACCCCTCAGGAGCCACCTAGTTTGTGTTACGGACTGGTTTCAATTGGTTAATTTAGAGTTTCTGAGGTATTAAATACCTTCTCCTCTTAACTTTCAAGTTAACATTTGTTAAGGATATATATATATATATATATATATATATATATATATATATTTTATAGTCATGGTTGGAATTATTAATGTGATTCTGCTACTGTGATGGGGTGTGTGTGTGGTGTTTTTTTTTTTTTTTTGAGGGGGTATTGGAGACAGAGAGAGAGAGAGGAGGAAAAGAGAGAGAGAGAGAGAGAGAGAGAGAGAGAGAGAGAGAGAGAGAGAGAGAGAGACATCATTGTTGTTCCACTTATTTATTCATTCATTGGCTCGGTACCAAATTATTTAGGTAGTTCTGTTATTGATAGAAGTTGAGTTCTTGGGGTGCCGCAAGGAAAATATTTTCTTCAGGCTCCCATTGGAGGATGGGTTTTCATGGAAAGCTTTATTTATTATGTAAAAGTAAGGGAGCTCCCCTTCAAGTAAAGGGAGCTCCTCTTGCCATGGAAGAAGTCCAATCTTGTCTCCAGCAGGGCCAGAATAAAAACCAGTGTCCATCATTTCTGTTCCATATTAAAGTCCAGTCCTGTCCAACATCCTTCCCATGGATGCGGAAGGCCACATAGCTATGCAGAGAGAACAGACGAGTGCACAGGTGAGTATGGGTCACAGAACAAGAAAGAGCAAACATGAACAACAGCACATGAGAGAAAGAACTCTGAGGATTTTAACTTTCCAATATTTCATGGGATTCTGATGGGGTTCACCCCCTAGCCAATCCGTTGTTTCCTAGGCTAGACTGACAGGCAAGAACCTTCTCTGCATCACCTCAATTTCACTTTACATGTGCCCATCTCCCCCTTTGTTTCATATCTCCTCCCAGTAATCTTCAGGGAATGGACCGGTGGTTTCCTGGTGAAGCTTCCCACATGACCATGATTATAATGTCTGGCCTCCCCTTAGCTCTCTTCTTATTATTAATATTAATAAGCTAATTGCAACAATAACAGTTCAATACAAAATTCAGTAAACCTGATCCCTTTGGTGTCAAATAGATATGCTGCTTAACTTGAAGGTCAGAGCGCCATCCTCTTGTGCTTTTCATTATATAAGGTTAGATATGGCAATTGTGTTGGTGGGAAGTCCATGGCAGGGTTTGATGACTTGCATACTCACTAATTACTCAGACCAAAATATAATTAAAAAATAAATTTCCAATTTTTAATTATTAATATTTTAGGACAGTAGAGTGTAATGGAAATGGCATGCATTTTGTGGCTCCATGAGAGTTGATTTGAGGTCCAGAGAAGAGATCATAAATGATATATGTGAAGTTGATATCTATAACTTAGGTCAGTTTCTAGTTCTATCTGGATACAACACCCCAAAGAAAAATTGTTCAGAGTCCTCCTTTTGCATATACAGAATACTAGTACAATATTTTCATGTGTCTCGTTAACAAAAACACATATTGAATTGGAGCAGGTTTGATAAAAGGTTGAAAAAAAGGGAGAAAGGAAACACCATGCTGATACTCTCTCTAAATATAGAATTCATTAGAAGGATATTCATGGAAACATAATATTAAGGTTATATAAAACCATTTTTAATTTCTCTTTGTGTTGACTAAGAACTGTTTTAATTACCCAATTTGGCTACAAATAGCTAATCTAGGTTCCTTTCACAATAAAGTATGAATTACTGTATTGCTCCTTATTTATTCTTGCCTGTAGTTTGTTCACAAAAATAATTGCTTATGTATGCTGATCAGAGCTTAGATTGCCTTGGCAATATTTTAAGTTTTATTATATAGATTATTATTTCATTTAGAAAAATTAAATCAAGAAGATTACACTCTAATCTGATGTTATTGTTGGGAAATTAAACACACTAAGAAATGAAAGTAATTTTGTCTAAATAAGCCTAACAGGTAAGAGTCAATGACATTAGTAGTGTGAGCTTTGAAAAGTGAAATGAAGTCAATGTACTGTAAAAATAAAAACTATTTTCAGTGTATAAAAACAAAATAATTAATATTGGTATTTTTGATGAATGATTTAACTGGTCCATTCTAGATGAATGAAAATATTTAAGGCTTGACATTCCTTGTATTATATTTAATTATATTAGCATATAAACTAAACATCCAAACACACACATCATAACTAGAGTTTAATTTTCCTTCCAGAACATCAGACAATTGGAACTGAAAATTGCTTTATAGTAATTGATATAAAGGAAATTGCTGCTCTTTACAATTTGGTTCTACATATCAACATAAGTAAGGCTGTGTGTCAGAGGGCTTTCTACAAGTAAAAAATAATAAAATGAAATGAATGTTGATATTAGAAGGGGCTAAACTGCATATGCATATTTTATAATGGATCAATGTATTTGAGGATATTAGTAGTTGTAATATTAAACAATTGGTTAAAAAGTAAAAAAGTAAACAAATTACTTGTCATACTGTAAACCATATATGCACCCTTATGTTCTTAGCAGCACAAATTACAATAGCTAAGATATGGAAATAGCCCAAGTCCCCATTAGTAGATGAGTGGATAAAAAGGCGTGGTACATTTACACCATGGAATACTATGCAGCAGTACAAAAGAAGGATTGCTTACCCTTTGAGACAGCATGGATAGACCTGGAGAGTATTATGCTAAGCAAAATAAGCCAGTCAGAGAAAGATGAGAATCACATGATCTCATTCATATGTGGAATCTAATGAACAAAATAAGCTGATGAACAAAATGGTTGCAAAGACATTAAAGCATGGAACAGACTGTGGAATCTCAGAGAGAAGGTGGAGGAGGATGGGTGGGTGTCAATAGATCAACCAAAGAACTTGTATGCATATATGCATTACACATGGACCCAGATAATAGGGTGGTGAAGGCCTGAGGTGGGGGTGGGGTGGAGGCAGCTTAGAAGAGGTCAATGGGGGAAGTAAAGGGACATATGTAATACTTTCAACAATAAAGATTTTCTGAAAAGAAATAAACAAAACTTGTTTCATTGCATTAAATCTTCAGAAAATTAAATTTCTGCAGTAGATATGTGTAGACATGATATAAGGTACATGAGAATTCCTAATACATATCCTATATAATAAAAGGCTAATATGCAAATTGTCCCCATGGGTATTTGACCAGGTGACCAGGAGTTAGATTGCTCACTATGACGTGTGCTGACCACCAAGGGTGACCAGCAGTGGAGGCAGGGCACTAAGGGAGGGAGGGAAGGAAGAGGCAGGGTGGCTTGGAGGTGGGGAACATGATCAGTCTTGATTGCCAGCCAGACCTAGGGACTCTCCCATTCACAAATTTCATGCATCAGGCCTCTAGTTAATATATATTTGGAAGCCACAATAATTAACACAGCTGGTTACTAGAGAAGAACTAGGCAAGAAGTGAATGGACTACAATAGAGTCTATATATAAACCAAAATAACATATGGAAATTTGATATATATTAAAGCTGTCATTTGTCAGCAATGGGGAAAGGATAAATGGTTTTGAGACAACAGGAAAAGTAAACATGGATTCCCCACATCTCAGTTTGCACCAAAACAAATTTCAGGTGAGTCAAACATGTAAACATAAGATAAATCATGAAAGTACTAAAATAATAGAAAAAACCCAAGTGAATTTATATGTAATCTTGGATATAAGGATATAAGACTTCAAAGCCATGTATTTGAAAATATAAAAACTAAAATATGCTGTAGTGAAAAGTGAACAAAGTCTAAAAGGCAAACTAGCAAAAAAAATCGGTACACATATGATATAGGACAATTTTTTAAATTTACAGATACTTCTATATACCAATGAGCAAAATGATGGAAAACAAAATACCATAGTCCCTCCTTTAAAAAAATTGATTAATTTTAGAGAGAAAGTGAGAGAAAGGGAGACAGAGAGAGACAAAAATATCAATTTGTTTTTCCATTTATTTATACATTAGTGTCCCAGTGCATGGATTCGTGCACATTGAAAGGAAATTAATTAAAAGGTGGCCAGTGGGTATGACTGGGAAAGATGGGCTGGACATGCCCTGGAGCTAACCTCCTGTGCATTGGCTCAAAGGGTGTCTGCAGAATGAGTGGGGTCCCTCCAGCAGGTGGGGGTCCCTCGGCCTGGCCTGAACAGGCTTAAACTGAGAGTCCAACATCCCCTGAGGGGTTCCAGATTGTGAGAGGGTGGTTCTCAGGTAGTGCACTCTGCAATCGTATTCCCTCCTCTCTGGTTCCAGGGTGTATCACCTGAGATCTGCTGCCTGGCAGCTCCTGCATTAAGCATCTCCCCATGGTGGTCATTGTGCATCATATCTACCAGTCAAAGTGTCTGCCCCCTGGTGGTCATCATGGGTCATCGCTACCAGTTGGACAGTTGGACAGTTGCTTAGCCTTTTATATATATATATATATATATATATATATATATATATATATATATATATATATATATTCATTGGTTGATACTTATGTTTGTCCTGACTCAGGCAACGTTGGCATATTGGGACGACACTTTAACCAAATGAGCTACCTGGCCAGGGCAAAATATAGTAGTCCCTCTTTATCTGCAGTTCAACTTTGTGCAGTTTCAATTACCCTCAGTCAATGAAGTTCTGAAAATATTAAATAGAAAATTCCATAAATAAACAATTCAAAAGTTTTAAATTGAAAGCTATTCTATTTCTGATGAAATCTCGCTATATCCCACTCTGTCCTAATCAGGACATAAATCATGCCTTTGTGCAGCACAGCCACACTGTATATGCCACTTTCTAACTAGTCACTTAGCATCAGTTTGGTTATCAGGCTGACTGTCACAGTGTGGCAGTAATTGTGATCAAGTGATCTTTGTGATCTTTATTTTACTCAATGATGGC
This sequence comes from Pipistrellus kuhlii, assembly GCF_014108245.1. NCBI lineage: Eukaryota > Metazoa > Chordata > Mammalia > Chiroptera > Vespertilionidae > Pipistrellus > Pipistrellus kuhlii. Next base: position 35,954,685 of record NW_023425471.1, read on the forward strand.
CCCAAAGTTCAAGAGTAGTTATGCTGGCAATTCCTATATGACAAATAGAAGTTATAAGGTGTTTCCTTTGTGCAAAGAGGTTAAAGTTCATAACTAAATATGGGGGGAAAAAATATATGCTTAGTTTGCTGAGAACTAAAGTAAGAATGTCACTTCCTATCTAATAACGAGGTAATATGCAAATTGACCATCACTCTAACACACAAGATGGCAGCCCTCATGTGGTCAAAGATGGTCACGCCCATTTGGACACAAGATGGCCGTCATAATATGACTAGTACCCGAGGGCAGTTGGAAGGGACAAGGCCTGCAAGGGAGGAAAGTTGGGGGTGACCAGGCCTACAGGGGAAGGCAGTTAAGGGTGAACAGGCTAGCAGGGGAGGCAGTTAGGGGTGACCAGGCTGGCAGGCAGAAGCAGTTAGGGGCAATCAGACAGGCAGGCAGGCAAGTGGTTCGGACCAAGCAGTCCTGGCCTGTGAGAGGGATGTCTGACTGCCCATTTAGGCCTGTTCCCAATGAGGGGTCCCAGATTGGAGAGGGTGCAGGCTGGATTGAAAGACACACACCCCAGTGCACAAATTTTGTGCACTGGGCCTCTAGTCTATGTATAAAATTATGAAGGAAAAAGAAATCTGTGTTAGTTTTACTGTCACACTTCAACCTGCAGAAGTTATGGCCACAGTGACTGATAAGTGCTTAGTTAAGATGGATAAGGCATTACATTCATGGGTGGAAGGCATAAAAAAAACCATGTTTCAATTAACAACAACGTGTTGTACCAGAAATTACTTAATCTAAAGAAGACTTCAGGAAGGGATCCCCTGGAACACGTGACACCAAGCATTGACTATAAGTAAGGAATGTCTCATAGATTCAGGAGTAAGTTTGGCATTTTATCATTGCACATTACCACAAGAAGAAGGGGAAATACAGTACAAAAAGATTTAGAGAGAGAGAGAGGAAAAGAGAGAGCACATTCACATAACCTATATTACAGTGTCTTATATAATAAAAGAGTAATATGCAAATTGACTGTACCTCCACTACATCCACCAGCTATGCCCACCAGCCATACCCACCAGCCAATCAGGATCTAATATGCAAATAAACCCAACCAAGATGGCTTTGGCCACAAAGAACAGAAAGGAGGCTTGGGTTTCTCCAGCAATGGAGGAAACCAAGCTTTCCCCCTGCCCTTGCTGGCCTTAGCCAAAGTCTGTCCATTGAAGCCAGCTGGGGGTCCCTGCCCAGGGCCAAGCTGGGTGATTGGAGCAAGCTGTGGGCAATCAGAGTGAGCTGGGGGTCCCTTCTCAGGGTCTGAGCCTCAGCCAGAGGCTTGCACCCTTGGCCAGGGTGAAGCCAGGTGATCAGAGCCAGTTGGGGGTCCCTGCCCAGGGCCAAGCTGGGCAATTGGAGTGAGCTGAGGGTCCCTGCCCAGTACTCAAGCCTCGGCCAGAGGCTTATGGCCTTGGCCGGGGGCAAAGCTGGGTGATCAGAGCCAGCTGGGGGTCCCCTGTGGGTGAGTGAGTCAGCTGGGGGTCCCTACCCAGGGCCCAAGCCTCGTCCAGAGGCTTGCAGCCTTGACCAGGGGCAAAGCCAGACAATTGAGCAGCTTGGGGTCCCTGCCCAAGGCCCAAGCCTAGGTTAGAGGCTTGTGGTCTTGGCCATGGGTGGAACTGGGCAATTGGAGCCAGCTGGGGGTCCCCTGCCAGGAATGAAGGCTTTAGGCCTTAGAAGGGACAGATCCAGCAATTGGAGGGGACTGGGGGAGCCCTGCCCACCCCCTGAGGCTTTAGGCCTTGACAGGGGTGGAGCCGTAGATTGGAGGAGATAGGTGTGAACTACAGAGGAAACACCTTTTCTGACCGCTCATTGGCTAAGCTCCCTGTATGCCACTGGTAATATTCTTAGGAACTTGGGTATAAGAATCCAAAAAGGTGATGTAGGGTTTTTTCTACCACACTCCTGGAGAGAGAAAAAAAAAATTAAGATCCGTTGCTGGAGGGCTAAGAAATGTCATAACCTGCCCTAGGCAGTTTGGTTCAGTGGATAATGCCTAGGTTTGCCAACTGAAGGTTGCAGGCTCTATTCTGATCAAGGGCTTATACCTAAGTTGCAGGCTCCTTCCTGGCTGGGGCAGGTGATGGCTCATGCAGTAGGCAACCAATCAAAGTGTTCCTTGAGAGATATTGAAGTTGTCGTTGTATATAAACATCTAAACTGCTGCCTTGCACAACAATTTCAAAGCTACAACTAAAAGACAAAATGTCTATCACCCATAACCATGGGAAAGCTGGAAGTTCTACAACTAGAAGGACAGAGAAAAGAGCATTCAATGTACAAGTGCTGAGAAACACGATCAGTGCTGGCTGTGGGCATTGCTTTGTTCAACCCAAAGAGAGAGAAGCTCCCAATTACTCTGAAACCCAGTTTCTGGGGAGACATGGGGAACCCAAACACCTATGGGGAGAAGCTGGACTGTCTGCCATCATGTCGGAAAGTGAGGGTGGCTTGCTTGCAGAGCTACACACAGGAATAATTGTTTACTGTGCTGGGGTGCTGGACACGGGGACATTGGGATGCGGTCTGAGAGCCATATGTGGTGGACTGGCAGCCATCACTGTTTGCTATGCCCTAGCCTATTGACGCCCTGACACTCTACCCCACACAATCTACATACCCACCCAAGCTCCTTGCATATGAATGGCCTCCACTATGGCAGCATGACCAAATAAACTGCAGCTCCTGGGAGACAGCTCCTAAACCTTCAAACACCAAGCAAAGAGGAGAAAACTAGTTCTCACTGTAGCTCCTGCTGGGTGGCCTCAGACAGTAGCTTACCTGTGCCCCATTGGAGATCCAGAAGCCAGTGTACCTAGGGGTCAGTGGGAGATATCAGATTTCAACTCCTCACATCCATAAGTGACACATTCAAGAGGCAGACTCAGTGAGCACCAAAGCCCCACTGCAACAAATCCTGCAACATAAGCATGTCTCCAGTGCAGCAGTTCTTCTTATAGACACAGCGGGTCCTCACAGCCAATTGGCCTGGAGGTCAATTCCTCCAGTCTACCAACAGCAATTAAGGCTTAACTACACCAAGACTTTGCACTCAGCCCACAAAGAGGTGTACCAAGAATGTCCATCTCAGGTTATTGGGGAGGCTGAGCTACTGGCCCCTATAGGTCACCTACCACACAAAGCCACTCCGTCAACACAGGGAAGCAGTCAAAATGCAGAGACCAAGAAATATGTCACAAATGAAAAAAAATGGAGGAAAGAAAACTACTGGACAACAGAGTTCAAGGACCTTAACGAGACTGGAAAAGAAAGAAAGAAAGAAAGAAAGAAAGAAAGAAAGAAAGAAAGAAAGAAAGAAAGAAAGAAAGAAAGAAAGAAAGAAAGAAAGAAAGAAAGAAAGAAAGAAAGAAAGAAAGAAAGAAAGAAAAGCACCAGTCAGAAATTAAGCATACACTGTCTGAAATAAAGAATACACAGAAACTCAAATGTAGATCAACATACCCCAAGAATAAAAAAAAAGATCTGAAATATGAGGAAACAAAAAACGCCCACACAGAAAAGAAAAAAGAATCCAAAAAGATGAAGATAGTGTAAGGAGCCTCTGGAACAATTTTAAGCATACCTACATCCGAATTTTTGGGGTTCCAGAAGAAGAGAGAACACAAAATATTGGAAACCTATTAGAACAAATAATGACAGAAAACTTCCCATACCTGGTGAAAGAAATAGAAATCCAGGAAGCACAGAACCCCCAACGAGAAGAATCCAAAGAGGACCACACCAAGACACATCGCAATTAAAATGCCAAGGGCAAAAGACAAAGAGAAAATATTGATAGCAGCAAGAGAAAAATAGTTAGTTACCTATAAGGGAGCACCCATACTATTGTCAGCTGATTTCTCAACAGAAACTATGCAGGTCAGATGGGAGTGGCAAGAAATATTTAAAGAGATGAACAGCAAGAACTTACAACCAAAATTACTCTACCCAGCAAAGCTATCATTCAGAATTGAAGGTCAGATAAAGAGCTTCACAGACAAGAAAAAGCTAAAGGAGTTCATCACCACCAAAACAGGATTACATGAAATGCTGAAGGATATTCTTTAAGAAGAGGAAGAAGAAGAAAAAGGTAACGATAAAAATTATGAACAACAAAATGACATCAAATAAATACCTGCCAACAAGTGAATCTAAAAATTAAGTGAATAAAAAACCTGATGAACAGAATGGACTGATGAATATAATAGAATCAGGGACATAGAAAGAGAGTGGACTGACAATTCTCAAGGGGAGGAGGGTGTGAGGGGTGTGGGAAGAGATTGCATAAAAATCTTACACCTATGGATGAAGACAGTAGATGGGGGTAAGGGCCTGGGGTGGGGTGGGGAATCAGATGTAGGGAAGCAATGGCAGGGAAAAAAGAGGAATACCTGTAATAATCTGAACAATAAAGACTTTTAAAAAACAAACAAAAACGAAAAAACCTGAAACCGGTTTGGCTCAGTGGATAGAGCATTGGCTTGCGGACTGAAGGGTCCCAGGTTTGATTCTGGTTAAGGGCATGTGCCTTGGTTGTGGGCACATCTCCAGTGGGGGGTGTGCAGGAGGCAGCTGATTGATGTTTCTCTCTCATCAATGTTTCTAGCTCTCTATCTCTCTCCCTTTCTCTCTGTAAAAAATCAATAAAATATATGAAAACAAACAAACAAACAAAGTGTGGTTCTCAGTTTGATGTTTCTCTCTATTTTTCCCTTTCTCTTCCACATTCTCTAAAAATCAATGTAAACATATCCTTAGGTCAGTATAAAAGAGAAGGAAAGAAAGAAAGAAAGAAAGAAAGAAAGAAAGAAAGAAAGAAAGAAAGAAAGAAAGAAAGAAAGAAAGGAAGGAAGGAAGGAAGGAAGGAAGGAAGGAAGGAAGGAAGGAAGGAAGGAAGGAAGGAAGGAAGAAAGGAAGAAAGTCATATCCTATGAAAGAAACATCTTAAAAATGCTAAAGAATGTTATCATTTTTTCGTGGTGAAGGGACCAGAGTCCTTGTTGATGAAAACACCTTTGTGGCTATTGTGACTGGCAGTGGCTGCAGCAATGGGGTGATGGGGTTGGTGCCTTTCCTTGATCAGCCTGGTCATCTCCCATAAAGGGAGGCCAGACTGTGGCTTAGGCCCTGTCTGTGGGGAGCGGGTCTAAGCTCTCAGTAGGACATCCCCTGAGTGCTCCCAGTATGTGAGAGGGCGCAGGCTGGGCTGAGGGGACACCCCCCCAAGTGTATGAATTTCATACACTGGGCCCCTAGTACTATTATAACTGTTATATTGTATTATTAGTTATGATTCTTAATCTCTTACTCTGCTAATTTGTAAATTCAACTTTCACTTCGGATAAAACATGGTATATATACAGTTTGGTAATATCCATAGTTTCAGTTATCTACTGGGGGTCTTGGAACATATTCCCTCCAGATAGGGGGAACTACTGTAGTAAAATCAGCTTTGTATATAAGTAGGCTGCTTACATAAAAGGAAGCATAAGTTTAGAAGAGACATAGGGAATGATGCTCAACATTGTTCATAACTAATGAAATGCAAAGGAAAACAAAAGAATCTCATAGCTCATATATCATATTAAAATATTAATGAAATAGTAATTAAAGATATAATATATATGTTTGGAGATGTAGAGGGAGCATACACTCTGTGTACTTATAATAGTAGTATAAATTGGGACAGAATTTTTAGAAAGCAATTTTGCAATATCAAAATTAAAAATTACTTGAATTTCTTAATTTCACTATTAAGAATTTAACTAAATGATAGATTCATAAAAGTGAGCCAAAATATACCCAAAAGGATACTTATTGCAGCATTATCTGCAGTAATAATAAACTGAAAATCTTGTGCCCATCAATAGGGAATTGATTAAATAAATTATGGTATGTTAATATAAATGCAGAAGAGAATGAATTAGATCTGCTTTTGCAGATATGTAATGTATTATAAAATGAAAACAATAGGTCCCAGCACATTGTGATCATATTTGGGTAGTGGCTGGCCCAAGAGTGCCCCACCAAAGGAGCTCTTTTGGGCTGGTGGGCTACCTGAGACCACTTTTAACCAGACTACAAGGGCAGTTCCACAATGCAAATTCCTACTGGATTAAGAGCTACTCACTAACATGGGGGTTTGTGCCTTCCCATGGGTTTAAAGCCTTTCAGGTGTTGGGCTTCTGGTGTGTGTTTCCCAGCACTTCTTAAACAGTTGGCATTCATGCCCTTCAGTGATGAAACTCATATATTTTTGTCCTCTCTGGTAAGGACTTTTTTAATTTTTTTTTTAATTTTTTTTTTTTGCTTACCCTCTAAAAAATTGGTAGTGGCAGTGGACATAAATTGGGAGTGGCAGTGGGCATGGTTCCTTTTCTGGAGCACAGCTGTGATATTTCCAACAGACCCTGGGCTTCTCTGCTGGATGCCAATGGAACAGAAACCTCATGAGTCCTCTTGCTGACACTTACTTCCACACAACAAACTTTTTCTTAATTTATCCCACATCACATTGTTAAATTTGCCCTCACTCACCATGTCACAATATATATTTGCAGTTATGTATAAAAATGTTTTTTGAAGAATGGAGAAGTCATTACATTCATGGGTTGAAGACAAGAATGATTTTTATGGGCAAGGGGACTTTTTTATTATCAGAGTGTTGATTTTTTTAATTCTTTCACTTTATTCTTAACTTTATTTTTATTAGATTAGAAGTACAAAAATAATAAAAAAATAATACATGTTTATACAGAATTATATAAAGTGAAAAACATTAATAACCTCTTCCTGCTCTGATTATTTCCCTGTTCCCATTCTAGATAACCAATGTGAAGAGTTTAGTGTGTACATTTCGCATCTTCATATATATTCATGAAAACATATATATGCATAAATGGAAAATGGGTTTTACTATTCAGATTACTTTGAAAATTCTTTTTCTCAGATTTATACCTGATTGATCCTTACATATAATTTTAACAACTAGCTTTACCTAGCTGCATAATATTCCACAGTATAATTCCTTTGCCCATTTTGCTGGATTTCCTCTTAAGGCCTTCTTCTTTTTTGGCATCTTAAGGATTTTTCTTCCTGCGTTCTCCACTGTCTGATAATATAATACACTCAGTTTGAGGAGGGCCAAATTGTCTCTCTGCAGCTCTATTTACATGCTCTTTTGCATAGCTGATTACATTCAGTTTGAATTTTGAAGAGTAAGACAATTGCTTACCAGTATTTATCTTTTTATTTTTTGACATCTTTATGGGCTCAGAATGCTCGGGTTCCTGTTGCATCTGCACACTCTCTACCTCCACCTTAAATTATGGCATCAGCTGACTTCAGTAACAATAAAGCTTGTAATTAAATGAAGCCTGTTTGACAAGGTATGGGCAGCTATGCACCCGCATGGCTCCCTCCTGACTGAATTCCGTGTATAAGAAGCCTCTCAATTTTTCAGTCTAATGATTTTAGTAAAAAGATGGCATCTTATACATGAACAAATATGGTAATCATTTTGGGAGCTTTTGAAAAATACTCATGACTAGGCCCCATGCAAAAGTTTCTGATTTTTTTTTTTTTTTTGAGGTATGGCTTAGAGTTTATGTTTCTAATATATTGATACTACAGTGCTTCTTATTCATATAATGCCAGATTCTAAGTGAAATACCAATAAGTTGAAGCTATTAGTTCTTCAAAGAATAATACCCCATAATTGCATAAAGTTTATTGTAGGAATATAGCAATGCTTCAATGGGAGCAAATCTACCAATGTAATTTATTACCCTAAAAATTCGAAGGAGAAAGACCACATGAATAGATGGATAAATGTTATTTACTAAAATTCAGCCAGCAGTTCTAGGAACATCTCAGTATATTTGGACTAGAAATACATTATCGTGATAAAGCTACTTATCACAAACTATAGAAATGTTAGAGTAAAGTGAGCTATGTTAAACTTATTAAATTCTCATTAAAGTCAGGATCAAGTCAGAGATGATCATTTTAATCAATACTATATATTATTTTGGAGATCTGGCTAATGCAGTGTGACAGCAAAGAACTGATGCAAGTTTAGGGAGAAAAAGGCATACACAATCATGTCATGCAATTGTATTACCTAAAATCCAAGTGTTTACAAGATAATTTTCTATCTAATAAAATAGTAATATGCAAAATAACCACCACCCTGCTACACCCACAAGCCACACTCACTAGCCAATCAGGAGTGTGTATGCAAATTAACCCAACCAAGATGGCTGCAGCCACTGAGCAAGCAGGGGAGGCTTGGGTTTCCCCAGCAATGGAGGAAGTCAAGCTTTCCGCACGCCCTAGCTGACCCAGGCCTCCACTCAAGGCTACAAAGTTTCAATTATAGAAGGTAAATAAATCCCAGATATCATGGCCTCTACTTGGGCCACCACAGACCCCTCTCCCAGGCGAGGGGATACCCCAAGGGAATCCCCACTCTGATTTGGGACATGCTTCATGGCAAACCAGCCAACTCCCACCCGTGCACCAGGCCTCTATCCTATGTAATAAAAGAGTAATATGAAAATTGACCATCACTCCAACACACAAGATGGCTACCCCCATGTGGACACAAAATGATCACCACAAGATGGACAGCAAGGGAGGACAATTGGGAGGGACCAGGTCTGCAAGGGAGGGCAGTTGTGGGTGATCAGGTCAGCAGGGGAGAATAGTTGGGAGGGACCAAGCCTACAAGGGAGAGCAGTTTGGGGCAATCAAGCCTGAGGGGAGGGAAGTTAGGGGTGACCAGGCCTGCAGAAGAGGGAAGTTGAGGGCAACTGGGCCTGCAGGGAGGGCAATTTTGGGGGGAGGGAACAAGGCCTGCAGGGGAGAGCAATTAAGGTTGACCAGGACTGCAAGGGAGGGCAGTTAAGGGCAAACAGACTGGCAGGGGAGCAGTTAGGCTAAGGTGACCAGACGTCCCGCTTTTGGCAGGACAGTCCCGATTTTTAACAATTTGTCCCGCATCCTGCTGTGTTTTAAAAAAGTCCAAAAGATTTAAAAGAATCTTTCCAAAAATCAGGACTTTTTAAAAATGCTTCGGGACACGGGGCAAATTGTTAAATATCAGGACTGTCCCATCAAAAGTGGGACATCTGGTCACCTTAAGTTAGGCATCAATCAGGATGGCAGGGGAGTGGTTAGGGTGTGATCAGGCTGGCAGGCAGAAATGGTTAGGGGTAATCAGGAAGTCAGGCAAGCGAGCAGTTGGGAGCCAGCAGTTCTGGATTGGGAGAGGGATATACGACTGCCCGTTTAGGCCCCATCCCAATGAAGGGTCCCAGATTGGAGAGAGTGCAGGCTGGGCAGAGGGACACACATCCCCATGCACAAATTTCATGCACTGGGCCTCTAGTTATAAAATAAAAGCATAAAATGTAACTGTAAAAAATTAATAGTTCTTTACACTAAGACTAAACAGTTAGAAAACCAAATAGAAAATGTATCATATCCATAAATACAAAAATTTTGAAATACCTAAAATTAAATCTAATAATGAAAATATAGGAGTTATGTAAAGATAGCTATAACATTTTCTCAAAGATTTAAAGTAAGTCTCTCAAAATGAAGACCTCTACTATGTTTCTGTATAAAAAGGGCTTTAAAAACTGTCAACTCAAGCCAATTTCCCATACAAAAGCAATACAACTAAAACATAAATATGCAAATACAAATACACTTTTACTGAAACCATATTAAACTGTTTGAGTTCAAATGGAAGAATTACTGCCTGAGAATATTTAAGAAATCCATGAAAATAAAAAAAATACCTCATGGGGATTAGTTTTGCTAGATATTAAGACTGGACTTATAAACCCATCAGAAGATAAGGACAGAAGATAGATATTATCTGTCTGCTCTCTTTGACCAAACTTTAATGAGGCTCCTCCAAGTCCTCTTCTCAATGAAGTCTTGACTTTGGGTTTCAGTGCTGCTTTTTATCCAGCCTGCACTGCTCAGTTTTAGCATGAATCCTGCTATTAGTTTAGAGAGAATTTGCCACCCTTGATATCTGATCACCCTTGGTATCTGGTTAAATTCCTCATTCTCCACCAGCCCCCACATGTAATCTGATTACCCTTGCCTGTCTTCAACAATTCTATTAGGTTAGCATAGCAAGAATTCCCCCTATTCTTGATGTACTTTTGGTAATTTTCCATTCACTACTGCCCCCACCCCCAACCTGCTTTCCTCACTGTAAATCTCCACTAGTCATTGGTATATTAGCAACTGAGCCAAGTTCTCTGAGGGTTCTATTCTCTTATTGCAATGGTCCTGAATAAAATTTATTTTTACTGTTATAACCACTGTCAGACTCTGGTTTTCTTCAGCAATATAAACCTGAGGCCATTGTCAAGTCCAGAAACACACCTGAGTGTATATATGTTGAACTTCATATTTGACAAATATCTTTTAAATAGAGGCCTGATGCACAAAAAAATTGTGCAAGAGTAGGCCTTGCTTCCCCCAGCTTTTGGCACCAGCTTCCCTCTGGCACCTGGGACCTGGGCTTTTCTCCTCCAGCCGTAGGCGGGCACCTGGGACCTGGGCTGCTTCTCTCTTTCCTCAGGCCACCCACAGGCACAGGACCCACACTGGCTTCCCTCTGCCCTAGCTTCATCAGAAATAACTTTTAATCTAATTCACATATTACCCTTTTATTATTATAGATTCTGCCTGGAAATGATGATTTTCTAAATTAATGGTATTGGCATGATTTGCTATCCATATGGAGAAAATAAGTATATATATATCCCTATTTCACAATATATACAAAAATTAATTCAAAATGAAATGATGATATAAATGTCAAAATATAAAATATATTATTAGAAAAAAAATTAGTGTTTTTTTAATCTTTAAGGAAGAGAGAAACTACAGATGTCATAAATGAAATTTTCACAGATTTTTTAAAACAATTAAAACTTATATCCTCTCAAACTAAAATAAAATAAAAACTATGAATGACATTAACCAAAGAACTTACATGCATATATTAATAACCCATGGACTCAGACAACAGTGTGGTGAAGGTCCAGGGGTGGGGGAGAGAAGGGTGGTGTGGGTCATGGGGGGAAAATGGGGACCTCTACAATACTTTCAACAATAAAGGTAATTTAAAAAAACACACACCATGGATGATGTTGAAAGACAACACACTGAGAAAAGATTTGGAATACTTTTAGCATATTACTATCCCTAATGAACACAGACCTTATTTTTTTTTTAAGTAAAAGTAAAAAAAAAATCCAAGAGAAAAATGGGCGAATTATATGAAGAAATAATCCATAGAACAGAAAATGATACAATTATTTGCATTTTTGAAACCGTGTATGTCTATGATTTATGATATGTAAAACCACAGTACATTGTTGATTTTTTAAATCAAATTACTCATGGAAAAATATATATATTTCAGAGAACATGGCTTATATGTTCTTCATTTAAATCTGATTTTATGACAGGTATAGAAGGAATCCAAGAACCCTGATCAACTAAGGCGAAGTTTGGCAGTTTTAATTTTGATGTTTGAAATCATGACAATATGCCCACTGTTTTTTGACATATGAAAATTTCTCAGAGACGTTTTAATGCCTTCCTAATGATACTAACTCTTTATTTAGCACTTACTACATATGTGGCCCATAGGGCTCTACATACTTTATCTCATTAAGCCCTCTGAGTAATTTATTACATAGGTGCATTTATCATCTGCATATTGAGTGTAGGAAGCCGAGGCTCAGAAAGATAAAGTAACTTGCCCAGTATCACATAGTGATAAGCAGAGCTTTGTACTAGGTCCTTCTGACTCTATAGCACATGCTCCTAACTTTTTAAATGCATACATTCTAAAATGGCAACCACATGGAAACCATACGATTTTCTAAGTCTGGGTCTCTGAACTGTTTGTAAGTCATCGCCTTGTATCTTTTTGGGCATTTGATGAAATATATGAATCTGCTGTTGAGAAACAGCAAATATGTGTGCACAACACATTTGTGTGCATACACACACACATACAACTTGATATAGTATCTATGAAACGATGGACCCTCTGTAGCCTATCCTGGATCCCCCATATTGTGGTCCTCACTGCTACCTGAGGAAGATCAGGAGATATTCTATGTAATAAAACCCTAGTATGCAAATTGACTGGAGGAACTACCTGTCACTATGATGTGCACTGACCACCAGAGGGTAGATGCTCAACACAGGAGCTGCCCCCTGGTGGTCAGTGCACTTTCACAGGGGGAGCATTGCTCAGCCAGAAGCCAGGCTCAAGGCTGGGAGCTCAGCAGTGGTGGTTGGAGCCTCTCTGGCCTCCGCAGCAGCGCTTAGGAAGGAGCAGCAAGCAGATGGGCTGTACGGAGCAAGGAGTCCTCGGCTGGGAGAGGGTGCAGGCCAGGCTGAGGGACCCCCTCCTCCCAGTGCACGAAATTCTAGTAAAAATATAATTTTAGAGGAACTGCATTGATCTATTTTATAGAATTCATAACTTTGTTTTTACACAAATATGGAATAAAATGGAGGTTTTAGGTTTATTATTAAAAGATATTAGGGAGGAATGACATGCTAAAGAAGAAATAAAAATAATTCCTGTGTGCTAGATCTCCATCTACCTAGAAAATATGCGGAACAATTCAAATCTTTGTATTTGAAGGCATTACTTGTTAATAGCAATGTTAGGAACACAAGATATTTTTGTTGTAACTATGTAACTACACACACAGTTTTACACCAAGTAACATGTTAAAGAGAATGACTTTTCCTACCTTTCTTATGTCCAATTTGCATAAGAATTTACTTGACAGTCCTTAATACAGGTCTTAAAAACTCTAAGGGTTCTTATACAAGCCCAATGCTAAAACAATGTATTTGCTGAATGCATCAGATTCTTGTTAAATCTAGTGGGCAGCTGCTTTGAAGATTGTTTGACATTTAAGAAGAAAACACCTTGTAACATCATCAGTTATAATGGTTCTATTACTGTGAGATGGGACATACTGACAGTAAATGTGTAACATATATGATGATGATATTTGATTAACCAAAGTGTTTTCTACACCGAAATCTAATAACCCAGTTTGTGACTAGTCATATAAAAGGTGAGAAAATCCAGGACAATGTGATACTTTGATTGAGACTGAGTAATGGTAAAAGCTCCTCAAAGCAGTGACAGAAATGTGAGTTACTGAACGTGATGGGGTTTTAAGAAGTGTGCAGTTGGTAATGGATCCTGTTGGGTTAACTGAGAAATGATGAAAACAAAAGCTTGATGAATAGGCATCAATGAAATAGTCTGTTAGTTTTGTTTTTGCAATTTTTTTTCTTTCACCCCTGTATATCTTGCCAATAAAATCAGCCAAAACATTTATTTAGCAATGCTGTGATATTAATATTCCCGGGGTGGGGATCAAATCAATCAACTGAGCTACCCAGCCAGGGTCACTAAATCATTACTTAGTTTTAGCCATTAAAACACCTCTTGCCTTGCCAAAGCCGGTTTTGCTCAGTGGATAGAGCATTGTTCTGCGGACTGAGGGGTCCCAGGTTCGATTCCAGTCAACGGCAGGTACGTTGGTTGCAGGCACATCCCTGGTGGGAAGTGTGCAGGAGGCAGCTGGTTCATGTTTCTCTCATTGATGTTTCTAGCTCTCTATCCATCTCCCTTCCTCTCTGTAAAAAAATCAATAAAATATATTAAAAAACAAACAAACAAACAAAAACAAACACCTCTTGCCTTTCTAGGCTGATGCCCCTCATATTCCTATTTTGTTAAAAACAACAACAAACAAACAAACACAAAACAAAACAAAACAAACAAAAACTAACCTGTATGCTTTCTCTCTAGAGAATCTTTTTTTTCTTTTTCTTTAAGTCTCAGATTTCTACATTAGGCATGAGCCTGGATCCCATAGGCTGTATGCAGGGGACTGCTGTTTTGATTACTGAACCTTATTTGGTTTTCTGTAATCAAAAGTTTCTGCATGAAACAATTGCATGAACATGTATTTCATCTCATCTCAGTGCCAGACAGAGCAACCCATGCACTGATGTTAAGGGGCAGCCATTACTTTTCCTCTCCAGTTTTTATTTTAGGCAAATGCCATTGCTGTGAAGATCCCATTCACCCTTATCACCTCTTTTGGGTATAATACTTGCACCCTTGCATAGTAATACACTTATCCCAGTAAGTAAAATCTGGTAAAAAGCTGTTTTCTAGTAGCATGGCTATTTAGCTATATCGCCTTGATCCTTACCAGCATAAGGTCAGACAATTGATAGGAAAAATGTGTATGTGTGTGCATGTGTGTTTTTCTAGATTTGAGCAGAATAAAGAACCTTTTATATTCTTAAATTAGATATGGTACAATAAGGGAATACTAAGCAGATACTTCAAATGAACCATGGAGGGGACATATGTAATACTTTCAACAATAAAGAATTAAAATTTAATTAATTAAAATACAGTGATAAAGGGAGGGGACAGTATAGCTGCCATTCAGTGCCTGAATTTATACCCAGAGACAGAAATGAACAAAACCAGTGGTAACATCAGCCTGATGTGAACTAGGGTCAAATCACGGGGGCACATTTTAAAAACACAGATTCCCAGGTTCTGGTTCAGTAGATGTGCAGAGGTTCCAGAATCTGGGAAAGTAATTCTAAGGAGCTGTACAGCTGGGATCCAGTAGAACACACAGGGTTCTTGCTCTGGAAGGTGATGAATACCTTGTAAACTAAAATAATTTAAAAGTGCCAAAAAAAGAAGATCCATTCTTCTAGGAAGTCTCAATGAACTTTTTCCCTGATGAAAGGCCAGTGAACCTGCCCAGGTTCGTGTCCAATACTCGGGTAGCTAACTGGTTACAGTAGTTTACACTGATGCTCAGACTGCTCTGTGTGCTGCATCATATTGAAGCTAAACATACTAGTATGCACTTCAGTGTTCTACTTCCAACAGAGCATACTTGCTGCTTCCCTCTTTGCTCCCTGAATTTTCAAAATAATAGTGAATGGTTGTAAGTATGAATCAGATGTTTGTGAACAGTGCACTAAACCAGGGATCAGGAGACTAGTACTCAGATCCTGGCTTTGCCACTAATTAGATGAATGAGGCAAGCCACGTTCCTTCACCGGGCCCCATATTATCTTTGGGAGAGATTTAGGTTCTTTATGTTCCCTTTTATCTCTAAATACCTGTAATGTATTATTTTAAGACTACCTTTATCAGACAATAACATTTATTATGAGGTACTATTTTTCAACCTCTTCAGAAAAATGTTTTCAATTTATTTATAGAATTATAGCAGCCATTTTGAAGTCCCCTGTTCTTTTTTGTCATCTTGAGAAACAAATCAACATTGAAGTATGATAATATCTATATTTTCTTTTAACTGGCAGCTGTTTAGCAGTGCAGTAATAAAAATAAACTGACAGAATTTATTGACAAAAGAGAAGTTCATTGTATGAGTTAATCCTCAAAGATCACCCGGTTTTGTTCCCCCACTTCGGCAGACAAGTTTCGAATGTGTTCCAGACAACAGTTCTTATGTTTAATGAGTTAGAATCAGAGGAATCTATAGAACAACCCAGAAAGATTTTTTAAAAGAAATTCCTGTTCTAAAGAAAAGGAGCTGTGACAGAGATGCCAGTAACTGTTACTCAATGTACAAATTCAATTAATTCATTTTTCTTTCTTACTTTTGTTTCCAGATTCCCTAAATTAAAGTGCCTCTGAAAGATACTGTTTATGCAAGCTGGCATTGGGAGGACCAAAAGTTAAGGATCTTTATGGTGAGAAAGGTAAGAGAAAGGGAAGAAGTTCTATTTATATGGCTGAGTTTTATAGGTTCATTTATTCATTCATTCATTCACTCAGTCAGTCATTTTTCAAATATATCAAGTACATCTAAGTGTCAAGCACTATAGTTTGATCTACATACTGTTCCTATTAATCATGTATTATGTTTTCCTCTCTTTATAAAAATTGTGATAAATATCAAGCTGTTAGAGAGTAATAGATAACTAAATAACTAAACAAATATTTTTTTGTACTTACCACTAAGTTTTACTGTTTTTCAATATTAGATTCAGATATTTTAAAAAATATTAGTGGTACTTTTCCTGTTTCTTTTACCTTCACTTACCCCTTAAGGTAATAAACAATTTTCATTTGATATATTTTCATACATATGCATGTATCAATGCTAATTTATGAGACTGATTTGCATATTTTAAAATTGTACATAAATTGCATATAAATAGTTATAGTGTCATTCTAACTATATCATTCTGCAACCTATTTTTTTCTCAATCATATGTTTTTTAACTTGAATCCATATTGGTACAAGTAGCTCTATTTCTTTAATTTAAATTGCTATGTACTATTGCATTATTTGAATATACCACCGTTTGTCTTTTCTTTTGTTGATACCCTTTTACATTTGATTTTTTAATGTTTTTGGGTGTTACAGCTCTACAAGATAAATAAATGTATGAGTCAAGGGCACTTACCTAGGTTGTAGGCTCAATTCCTGGCCTTGGTCAGGGTGTTTCTGGAGTCAACTGATTGATGTTTCTCTCTCTCTCTCTCTCTCTCTCTCTCTCTCTCTCTCTCTCTCTCTCTCCCCCTCCTTTCCACTATCTCTTAAAATCAATAGAAAAGTATCCTTAGGTAAGGATTACTAACAACACCAAAAAAGGAGTAGTTGATCCAATTATGTAGATAATTGGTCTAAACATTGACAAATGCAAGAAAAGATAAAATATCATTTACTTTCCCAAAATAGTTAAGAGTTCCACATCTTCACTTCCCAACAGGAGTTAATATAAAGTCAGTTTAGATTGAGATAATATCCTAATCTTGCATAGGAGGTAATTTTGAACAGTCCCTTAGCTAGACATAAGGGGGGAAATAATAACCTGTAGAAGGATGGTCCTAATCTACAGCTAGGGAAACACCTGCACAATTATCAGTCAAAGTATACAGCTTATGTGTGATTGAGACATAGGTTTCCATTTTTTGCCAGTTATTTGATTTTTTTTCTCTTTGAAAAAGAATTTGTCTCTTTTAGGATCTTCCTCCCTTTAGAATGGCCTGCTCAGTAGATTATTTGGATTAGTATTTTTATCTTAAAAATAAGTCTTCCAAACCATGAACATGGGTTGTATTGTTTTTTATTTATATATTTTTAAATTTCTTTCAGCAATGTTTTATAGTTTTTAGTGTACAACTCTTTCACACCCTTGATTATTTTTATTTTTAAATATTTTATTCATTCTGATTCTATTGTAAATGATAACAATATTATTTCTCAGATTTTTTATTGTTAGTGTAATAAATGCAATTGATATTTGTGTTTTGATTTTATAACTTGTAACTTAGCTGAATTTTTTAACGTATTTTATTGACTTTTTACAGAGAGGAAGAGAGAGAGACAGAGAGTTACAAACATCAATGAGAGAGAATCATCAATGAGCTGCCAATTTTTTTATATACGTATATTTTATTGATTTTTTACACAGAGGACGAGAGAGGGATAGAGAGTTAGAAACATCCATGAGAAAGAATCATTGATCAGCTGCCTCTTGCACATCCCCTACTGGGAATGTACCCGCAACCAAGGTACATGCCCTTGACCAGAATGGAACCAGGACCTTTCAGTCCTCAGACCAACACTCTATCCACTGAGCCAAACACGTTTCTGCCTTAGCTGAATTTTTAATTAGTTCTAACAGGTGTATGTGTGTGTGCATGTGTGTGTGTGTAATCTTTAGGAATTTTTTGCATATAAGACCATGTCATCTACATGTCATTCCAATTTGAATGTCTTTCATTTCTTTTCTTGCTTAATTGCAATAGCTAGACCATTCATCACTATGTTGAACAGAAATGGCAAAAGTGGTCATCTTTGTCTTGTTCCAAATTTTAGAGGAAATATTTCTGTCTTTGAACTTTGAGTATTATCATAGTGGTGAATTCTTAATATGTGGCCTTTTTCATGTTGAGGAAGTTATATTTCTAGTTTAGTGGCTTTTAAAAAATCTTAAAAGGGTATTGCATTCTGTTAAATAATTTCTCTGCATAAATTGAGATAGTCATATGATTTGTTTTTAATTTAAATTCTTTATTATTTAAAATATTACATATGTCTCCCCTCCCCAATTGATTGCTACCCAGCCACTTCCACCCTCAGAAAATGCCCTCACTCTCTCAGTGTCTGTGTCCATTGGTTATACTTATATGCATGCATATAATTCCTTTGGTTGATCTCTAACACCCCACCCTTTCCTGTCTTCCTTCTGAGGTTTGACAGTCTGATGCTTCTGTGTTTCTGGATCTATTTCTGTCCATTATATTCCACAAATGAATGAGATCATGTTATATTTATTTTTCTCCAACTGGCTTATTTAACTTAGCATAATGCTCTCTAGGTCCATCCATGCTGTTCTTTTTTTACAGCAGCATAGTATTCCATGGTGTAGATGTACCACAGTTTCTAATCCACTAATCTGCTGATGGGCACTTAGGCTGTTTTCAAATCTTAGCTATTGTAAGTTGTGCCTCTATGAACATAGGGGTACATGTATCCTTTCTTATTGGTGTTTCTAGTTTCTTGGGATATAGCCCAGAAGTGGGATTACTGGGTCAAAGGGAGTTCCATTTTTAATTTTTGAAGAAACTACATGTTTTCCACAGTGGCTGCACCATTCTGCATTCCCACCAGCAGTGCATGAGGGTTCTCTTTTCTCCACATTCTCACCAGGACTTTTTGTTTGTTGATTTGTTGATGATAGTCATTCTGACAGGTGTAAGATGGTACCACATTGTCATTTTGATTTGCATCTCTTGGATAATTAGTGACTTTGAGCATGTTTTCATGTATATCTGGCCTTCCTTCTGTCTTCTTTTGAAAAGATTCTATTTAAGTACATTGTCCATTTTTTGATTGGGTTGTTTATTTTCCTTTTTTATGTTGTATGAGTTACCTATAAATTTTGGAGATTCAAAAATATTGGAGATAATATTGGCAAATATGTTCTCCCATGCAATGGGCTTTCTTGCTATTTTGTTGACGGTTTCTTTCGTTGTGCAGAAGCTTTTTTATTTTGATGTAGTCCCATTTGTATATCTTTTCCTTAGTTTCCATTGTCCTAGAAGATGTGTTGGTAAAGATATTGCTATGACATATGTCTGCTATGTTGCTGCCTATGACTTCTTCTAAGAGTTTTATGGTTTCTCGTCTTATGTTTAAGTCTTTCATCCATTTTGAATTTATTTTTGTTTATGATGCAAGTTGGTGGTCTAGTTTCATTTTTTGCATGTATCTGACCAATTTTCCTAACACCATTTCTCAAAGAGATTGTCATGACTCCATTGTATCTTCTTAACTCCTTTGTCAAATATTAATTGAGCATAATGGCTTGGGTTGATTTCTGAGTTTCATTGGTCTACATGTTTGTTCTTGTGCCAGTAACAGGCAGTTTTGAGAACTGTGAATTTGTAATATAGCTTGATATCTGGTATTGTAATTCCTCCAACTTTGGTCTTTCTCAGGATTGTTGTGGCTATTCAGGTTATTATTTATTTTTTAATTTTATATGAATTTTTGGAGAGTTTGTTCTAGGTCTGTGAAATATGCCATTGGTATTTTAATGGAGAGTGCATTGAATCTATAGATTGCTTTGTGTAGTATGAACATTTTAATGATTTTTATTCTACCTATCCATGAGCACATTATGTTCTTCCGTCTGTTTATGTCTTCCTCTATCTCTTTTTGTTAGTGTTCTGTAGTTATCTGAGTACAGGTCTATTACCTTCTTAGTTTACTTCTAGGTACCTTATTTTTTGTTGTTGTTGTTATTGAAATGGTAAATGTGATTTTTGTTTGTTTGTTTCTCTTTCTATAGGTTCATTATTGGTGTATAAAAATCCCATAGATTTCTGGGTGTTAATTTTGTATTTTCCTACATTGCCAAATTCATTAATTAAATCGAGTCATTTTTTTGATGGTATCTTTTAGGGTCTTCTATGTACAATATCATGCCATCTGAGAATAAGGACAGTTTTATTTTTTCTTTTCCAATTTGGAGGCCTTTTATTTCTTCTTCTTGTCTGATTGCAATGGCTAGTACCTTCAATTGAACAGGAGTGGTAAGAGTGGACAACCCTGTCTTATTCATGTTCTTAAGGGAAATGGCTTTAGTTTTTGCCAATTGAGTATGATGTTGACCATAGGTTTGTCATATAAGGTTTTATTATGTTGAGTTATGAACCCTCTATTTTCACTTTGCTGAGAATGTTTATCAAGAAAGAGTGTTGGGCCGAAACCGGTTTGGCTCAATGGATAGAGCATCGGCTTGGGGACTGAAGGGACCCGGGTTCGATTCCAGTCAAGGGCATGTACCTTGGTTGCGGGCATATCCCCAGTACGGGGGTGCAAGAGGCAGTTGGTTGATGTTTCTCTCTCATCGACGTTTTTAGCTCTCTATCTCTCTCCCTTCCTCTCTGTACAAAATCAATAAAATATATTTAAAAAAGAAAGAAAGAAAGAAAGAGTGTTGGACCTGAGAAGATCCAACTTGGAGAGAAATATCCCCATCTTGGGGCCGGAAAGAGACTGTGGTGTTTTGCATTTTCACACTGCAGGTATAAATGAAGAAAAGACCCTCTCTCATTTGTCCTGTAAGCAAAATGAACTTGAAACGAGGGAAAAACTCCCCCATGCTTACTCTACTAACCCCTGAGAAACATACTACTCACACCACTTTATATAGAAAGGCTATTAAGAAGAGGTGATTGACATAGGTGTTACTAAATCTTTTCTAGTTCTCTTGCCTTTGTTATTGTTTCTATAGCACACTGCAGTTAATAGTTCTTTGGCAACCTAGAGCTCCTAGTTGTGCAAGAAATCAAATTTATTAAATGAGTTGATATTTGTAAACTTCTCAGAACACTGAGTGCTACTGACTGTATTAAATAAATAAAATACACCCTGTTGGTGTGGCTCAGTAGTTGAGCATCGACCTATGAATCAGGAGGTCATGTTTCCATTCCAGGTCAGGGCACATGCCCAGGTTTCAGTCTTAATCCCCAGTGAGAGGCATGCAGAGGGCAGCAGATCAATGATTTTATGTCATCATTGATATTTTTATCTCTCTCTTCCTCTCTGAAATCAATAGAAATATATATTTGAAATAAATAAATAAATAAATAAAATGCAATGTAAAAAAATGGTGTTGGATTTTGTCAAATTATTTTTCTGCATCAATTGATATGATTATGTGATTTTTGTCTCTCAGTTTGTTTATGTGATATGTTACATTTCTTGATTTGCAGATATTGTCCCAGCCTTGCATCCCTGGAATAAATCCCCCTTGGTCATGTTGTGTGATCCTTCTAATGCAATGCTGGATCTGATTTGCTAGAAATTTGTTGAGGATTTTAGCATCTATGTTCATCAGCTATATAATTTTCTTTCTTTGTGGCGTCTTTATCTGGTTTTGGGATTAGGGTAATGCTGGCTTCATAGAAAGAGCTTATAAGTTTCCTCTTGAGGTTTTGGGAATAGTCTGAGGAGGATAGAGTTTAGTTCTTTGAATGTTTTGTACAACTCCCTTGTAAAGCCATCTGGATCAGGGTTTTCCTTAGCTGGAAGTTTTTATTTTATTTTATTTTATTCTATTTTATTTTATTTTATTTTATTTTAGTTTAGTTTAGTTTATTTCTGCTTCATTTTATCGGCCTATTCAGTTTTCTTCTTCTTCCTCTTCCTCTTCCTCTTCCTCTTCCTCTTCCTCTTCCTCTTCCTCTTCTTCTTCTTCTTCTTCTTCTTCTTCTTCTTCTTCTTCTTCTTCTTCTTCTCCTTCTTCTTTCTTCTCCTTCTCCTTCTCCTTCTCCTTCTCCTTCTCCTTCTCCTTCTCCTTCTTCCTCCTTCTCCTCCTCCTCCTCCTCCTCCTCCTCCTCCTCCTCCTCCTCCTTCTCCTTCTCCTCCTCCTCCTCTTCTTCCTCCTCCTCCTCCTCCTCCTCTCCTCCTCCTCCTCCTCCTCCTCCTCCTCCTTCCTCCTCCTCCTCCTCTTCCTCCTCCTCCTCCTTCTTCTTCTTCCTCTTCTTCTTCTTCTTCTTCTTCTTCTTCTTCTTCTTCTTCTTCTTCTTCTTCTTCTTCTTCTTCCTGATTGTGTTTTGGAAAATTTTGTTTTTTTCTAGGAATGCATGTATTTCATCTAGATTGTCCAACTTGTTGGAGTAGAATTGTTAATAGTATTTTTTTTATGATCCTTTGTATGTTTGCAGGGTCGGTTGTTACTTCTCTTTCATTTCTCATTTTGTTTATTGGGTCCTCTCTCTATTTTTTGGTGAGCCTGGGCTAGAGGTTCATCATTCTTGTTTATCCTTTCAAAGAACCAGCTCTTGGTTTTATTAATCTTTTGTATGCTTTTTGTCTCTATTTTATCTCTGCTCTGATATTTATTATTTCTTTTCTACTGCTTACTCTGGGCTTTTCTTGTTGTTGTCTTTCTAAGTTGTAGGGTTAGATCATTTATTGCCATTTTTCTTGGTGTTTTTTTTTTTTTTGTGTGTGTGTATTTTGTTTTGTTTTGTTTTGTTTTGTTTTGAAGATATGTAGAGCTATGAACATCCCTCTTAGGACTGCTTTCACTGTGTCCCATAGATTTTCGATTGTGTTTTCATTATCATTTGTTTTCAGAATGCTCTTTATTTCTTCTTTGATCTCTTTGGTAATTCAATCATTGTTCTAATAGCATGCAAGTGTTTTATTATTTTTTCATTGTTTTTATTGTAGTTGATTTCTAATTTTATGCCATTGTGATCTGATAATATGGTTGTGATGTAACCCCCATCTTACAAAGGATGCCTCAAAAAGTCGAATTATGGAGTCATTTATTAAAAGCCAGCGGCATACGATTTTACAGAAGTGAAATTGAGCAAGTTAGTTAACTAAAGTATCTACGAATCACTGAATCAACAGAAACTCATTATCTGGGACGGATCACTTGGACAATTTAGAATAATTGTACTATGCAGATTCTGGGATCACTGAGTCAACAGGAATGCACTATGTGTAGCTACTGAGTCAATTTAGGATACGTATGTCTTGGATCCCAGAGGAAATGTGTTTCCATGACCAGTGAGATCACAATCAATGGGACATTCAAACCATCATCAATGGAGTATTGGGATAGCATACATAAGTTCAGAGAATCAAAATAACTTTTAAATGAGTACAGAACCCAAAACAGCAAGGTTAAAATATTAAACAGCAATTTTTACCCAAGTATGGTTGCTATCATACTTCAATATGATTTCTATCTTCTTGAACTTGAAGAAACTTTGCCTGTGTCCCAATATGTGGTCTATCTTTGAAAATGTCCTATGTGTACTTGTGAAGAATGTAGTCTACAGTTTTAGGGTGAAATATGTTTGAGGTTTTGGATTTTGGGTGCAATCTTCTTATTTGTTACAGATCTACTCAGAGTTCTATTGGTTCTTGAGTTGGTTTTGGTAGTTTGTGTATTTGTAGGAATTTGTTATCTAATTGTTGGCTTACAATTATTTGTAATATGCTCTTATAAGATTTTATTGTTATAAACTTATTAGTAATATCCTCATTTTATTTCTGATTTTAGTAATTTGAGGGTTTTTCTTTTTTCTTAGTAAAATTAATGAATATTTTGCCAATTTTGTTGATCTTTTCAAAGAACCACCTTAGGTTTTGTTGCATTTCTTAATTGTTTTTTCTGTTCTCTATTTCAGTTATCCCCGCTATAAATTTTATTATGTTTTCCCTTAGTCTATTGGTAGGCAACTATGTAATTGCGGATTTTAAAAAGAAAATCAGAGACAATTTTTTCATGGAACTAAATAACTTTATTCTGTAATGTATTGCCCATTTTGATCAATGACCTTTTGCCATCTTTCAGGCAGCATCATAATCCCACATTCAAAAAACTTCTGGTTTTTATTAGCAAAAAACTGAATCAGGTACGATTTGACATCATCATCATTATTGAAATTTTTACCATTCAAGGAGTTTTGTAAAGATCGAAACAAAAAGTAATCAGATGGTGCAAGGTCAGGACTATATGGTGGATGTGGCAAAACATCCCAACCAAGCTCCATTAATTTTTGCCGAGTGACCAAAGATGTGTGTGGCCTTGCATTGTCATGATGGAATACAACACCTTTTCGATTTGTCAATTCGGGCCGCTTTTCTTCAACTGCATTGTTTAATTTCGTTAGTTGTTCAATGTAGACATCAGAATTGATCGTTCGGTTGGGTGGTAAGAGTTCAAAGTAGACAATTCCTTTGTAATCCCACCAAACTGATAACAAAACCTTCTTTTGATGAATATCAGCTTTTGATGTTCTTTGAGTTGGTTCACCTGGCCTGCTCCACGATCTTTTCCGCTTGATATTGTTGTAAACAACCCATTTTTCATCGCCAGTTATCAGTCGTTTTAAAAATGGATCATTTTCATTACGTTTCTTTAGCAAATCGCAGCTGCTAATGCATTGCGTTAACTGTGATTCTTTCAGTTCGTGAGGAACCCATGTATCGAGTTTTTGAACATAGCCAAGTTGTTTTAAGTGATTTTCAATGCATGTATGTGATACATGAAGCTTCTCTGCAATCTCACGTGTTGTACTGTGACAGTCCGAATTGATTATTGCTTTGATTAGGGCGTCATCAACTTCAACTGGACGACCAGAGCGTTTTTCATCTTTGAGTGAAAAATCACCAGAACGAAATTTGGCAAACCAATTTTGACACTGCCGTTCTTTTAAGGCTTCGTCACCATAAACAGCACATAACTTTTTATGAGCTTGCGATGCGTTTTTCCCTTTGCGGAAATAAAAAAGCAAAATATGACGAAAATGTTCCTTTTGATTTTCCATTTTTCAACGAACGCCAAACGAAAACTACAAAACAGATCAAAAAACTTTTTTTACTGATTAACAGCTGAATAGCCAACTATCAAATAACAAAATGTGTTTTACATTTGTACTACGTCTGCAAACCTAAAAATTCAACTGAAGCCATATATGTGTGAAACCCGCAATTACGTAGTTGCCGACCCAACTATCTTTGGATTTAGTTAACTTTTTTTCTACTCATTTGGGTTATATATAATTAGGTTGTTAATTTGAGCTCTTTCTTATTTTTAAATGTATGCATTTAAAGCTATAGATTTCTCTCTTGACACTGCTTTCAAAGAACTCATAAGTTTTTATATGTTGTGTTTTTATTTTATTTGTCTGAAGGCATTTTCTAATTTCCTTTATGATTTCCTCTTTGACCCACTGGTTGTTTTTGAGTATGTTCTTTAATTTCCACATATTTGTGGATTTTCAAGTTTATCTTCTGTTGTTGATTTCTAGTTTATTTCATTATGATCAGAAAATATACTTTGTATTATTTCAAACACTTAACATTTACAGTCTTTGTTGTGGCCTAACATATTGTTTTCCCTGAAGAATTTCTCTTGAGTACTTAATAAGAATGTTCTCTGTCTGTCAGTCCTTATGCTACTCAAGTTCTCTATATCATTATTGATCTTCTGCCTGGTTGTTTTATTCAATATTTAAAGTAGGGTATTAAAATTTCAAATTATTATTGCAGAGCTGTCTGTTTTCCCCTTCAATTCTGTCCATTTTTGTTTCCTATATTTTGGGGCTTCTTTGTTAGGTTGTGCATATTAATAATTTTTAGATATCTTGTTGTACATATATATTGTCTTTCTTTTGTCTTTTAATCTTTTCTGACTTAATGTTTATTTTGTCTGACTGGTTGTCTTTTGGTTACTATTTGAATGGAATAACTTTTTCTATCCTTTTAGTTTCAATCTCTTTGTTTTCTTATATCTGAAATGAGTCTCTGGTAGATAGAATATAAATGGATCCTATTTATTATAGATGGGTCCTATTTATTAATCCATTCTGCCAGTCTCTGTATTCTAATAGGAGAGTTTAAACATTTAGACTTAATTTGATCAATGATAAAGTATAATGATGCAGTATTTATTTCTGTAATTTAGTGATTTTTTTTTTTTACTTTTCTTATATGTTTTGTTCTTCAGTTTGTCCATTACTGACTTTTTTTAAATTTAGTTTATTTTTAATAGTGTAGCATTTTGATTTCCCTTTTCCCCATTTTCTGTATATTTTTAATTATTTTTCCAATGATTACCTTTGGGATTATAATTAGCAACTTAAACTTAGAACAAACTATTGTAGTTTGAATAATACCACCCTGATTTCAATACTGTAAAGACACTGTCAGTATACATCTCATTTTGTTCAGATATTGTTTTCCTGATTTCCTTTAGTTCTTTTAATATTTTTCTTTAGTTCACAAAACATACTTAAAACAGTTGATTTAACACCTTTGACTAATATTTCCAATATTTCTAACATTTCTAATGCCTGGATATCAGTGGCGGTGATGGTTTCTGTCAATTTATTTTTTCCCTGTGAATGGGCCATTCTTTCATGTTTCTTTGTGTGCTTTGTGAATTTTTTGTCGGAACCAGGACATTCTATGTATTATCATGTTTTAACTCTGGAAATCCTCTCATTCTAATTTTCTTGCTTCTATCTCATTTCTGGGGTTTTTGTTTGTTATGGGCTAGAAACATCCTTTAATTATATTTTAATTATTTTTGCAAAGTATGTATCTTTGCTGTATGTGGTCACTGAAGTTTCTGTTTCATTGTCTTTGCAATGACCTGACAAAGATTTCCTCAAATATCTGGCTTCTAACAGGGTTGAAAAGGGGTTCTTGTGTTTTTAAATTCTGTTGTAGCTAGAAGTGCATTGGCCCTTTGGTATTAAAATAATTGTTGATTTCTATACTAGAGCCTCCATGATTAAAGCAGCAATCAGCAATCAAATAACAAAATTTATATCTCAGGAGGGCAATGTTTTCATTGCTCATCCTGACTTTAGCAGGTTGTATCAAGAGCATGGGCTGCAATTGCACAACTTCCCGCAGTGGTATTGATTGGGGAGAGGAGAGAGGATGGTATCTGGTACGGATAAAGGCTAAAATTGCCTGAAATTTACCGTTCTCTTCATCAAGCTCTTCCCTGGATGTTTCTAGTGTTATAATAAGTTCAAAGTTCCAAAGTAATTGATTTAGACAGTTGCTGCAAGTTCAGTTGTTGTTTCTGTGACAGGATGGATTCCTGGAATATCCTACTTTACCATAATCCCTCACATCACTCATGAATTATTTTTTGTGTCAATTTCCAATTTGAATGTTAGTAAGTTTGTTATGAATTTTTAAAATCTCAATACATAAGTATTGAGCCTTTGTCTGAATTATTTTTCTATTTCCTAGTTGCCCTTTAATTTTGTTGTTACTAATATACATTTTATATATGTTTTGAAATACTTTGATTTTTTTCTTTGAGAATTAAGAAGTCCTTCCCCCCTTTCAAGATCAGTTACTTAATAACCTACATTTTCTTCGAAATGTTATGATTTCACTTTTCATATTGTATTTTGTAAACCATGTGGAAAATATTTGGATATATGATGTATGGTAAGAATCTAACCTGATTTATTTTAAATTGTGAACTAAAGTTCCCAACACCTTTTGTTTAGTAGCCTTCATTTTACTAAATAATTGTGAATAATTCCTTTTATCATAAACTAAATTGATATTCTAGTGTCTTAGTCTGGCCTATAAATTATATTCTAATAGTATGCCATCCAATTCCTTCACCTGTACACCTCATTTTAAAACTTTATACTTGTGATAGATTTTATTGTTTTAAATCTTTATCTCACCTCCAACAATAAGATTATATATTCAAGTATTTTGCTATGAAATTTAAAGTACCCTTCTACTCTGATTCTTGGTTTGGCCATATGACT
Organism: Pipistrellus kuhlii; assembly: GCF_014108245.1. NCBI lineage: Eukaryota > Metazoa > Chordata > Mammalia > Chiroptera > Vespertilionidae > Pipistrellus > Pipistrellus kuhlii. The sequence continues at coordinate 35,982,685 of NW_023425471.1, forward strand.
TGATTTGCCCATTGTGATTTTAGAAAATCTGAAAAGTTTTTGGAAACACTTCAAGTGTTTCCAAAATTTGGCTTGTTTTCTTTCAGTTCTGGGACTACTATGAAGAACCTATCTAGGTTATCCTGCTAGACCAAGGAAGAGGATGAAAGACATAGATAGGAGCTGCCTCAGGAAGGTGAGCTAGTCCTTAGTCAATCTCCAGATGTTGAAAAAATCCTAGTAGATATCCAAAAAGGTAAATACCCTGGACTATACTAGATCAGCCAGTCCCTGACAGATTCACAAACACCTGAGTTAAACAAATGCCATTAAGATTTTTATGTGGTTGTTCATTATTTAGCAATAAGTAACCAATTCAATAATACATTTTAATGTATGATAGGATGTCAACCCATTTTATTTATTCACTAATTTGCAAAAATATTTTGTAGCTATTCTTGGATGTTTATTCTGGTTTACTTAAGAATGTAACAGTTTGCCGAAACTAGTTTGGCTCAGTGGATAGAGCATCAGCCTGCAGACTGAAGGGTCTCAGGTTCAATTCCGGTCAAGGGCATATACTTTAGTTGCAGGCACATCCCCAGTAGGGGGTGTGCAAGAGGCAGCTGATCGATGATACTCTCTCATGGATGTCTAACTCTCTATCCCTCTCTCTTCCTCTCTGTAAAAAAAATCAATAAAATATATATTTTAAAAGAATTTAACTGTTTGTGTTCATGTCTTATCTTTCACTTTGACCCAGTATAACTCAAAGATATTTTTTAAAGCAGAGACTATAGTTGGTTCATTTTTAGTAGTATCTATCACAATACTAGCTCAGAACTTCTATGCTCATAATGATACTCACTACCTAGTCATTTGCTGAATTAAACCAAATAACTGCAAATCAAGTTCTAGAAGCACATGGTGAATCCCTACATTACAATTTACTTCATTACCTATGATGCTATTTAGAATGTTTGGTACATATAGATTCAGCCTATATTTGAGTTTCACTTTATTCTGTAGTCTCTTTTCCATCATAGCAGTGGCTATTATAATTTACTAGAGGCCCAGTGCACGAAATTCTTGCATCGGCGGGGGGGGTGGGGTTCCCTCAGCCCAGCCTGCACCCTCTCTAATCTGGGACCCCTCAAGGGATGTCCAACTGCCCGTTTACACCAGGATTGGGCCTAAACAGGCAGTTGGACATCCCTCTCACAATCCAGGACTGCTGACTCCCAACCACTCGCCTGCCTGCCTGCCTGATTGTCCCTAACCGATTCTGCCTGCCAGCCTAACCACTCCCCTGATCTATGCCTAACTGCTCCCCTGCAGGCCCAATTGCCCCTAACTGCCCTCTCCTGCCATCCTGGGTCCCCTCCAACTGACCTCCCATGCAGACCTTGTCCCACTGCAACTTGCAGGCCTGGGTTCCCCCCAACTGTCCTCACCTGCAGGCCTAATCATCCACAACTGCCCTCCCCTGCTGGCCATCTTATGGCAGCCGTCTTATGTCCACGTGGGTACAGCCATCTTCAACCACATGGGGGCAGCCATCTTTGTGTGTTGGAGTGATGGTCAATTTGCATATTAATATTTTATTAGATATGACATCAAATAGTATATGCTTCATTGGGTTATACAGTATTCATGATATAGGAACTATGTAACTAGTTTTTATCTCTCTGTTTTTCAATTTTACTTTAGCTTACTTCTCCAAATTACTCTGGCATCACCCTTAATTTTCTTATTTTTATGGCAAGAAACTAAGTAATATTTAGTTATATATGAAGATATTTGAAGCAGGTGGATAACACTGATTCAGCTCAGTAAGTAAGAATGTTTGCAGATTTTTCAAGGGATTTCAATGGCCTCATATATAATGCTCTTGTATAATAATAAAGTAGATTCATTATCCATAACATATGAATTAAATTTCAAAATTGCTTGGCTTTCTATTTTTACTTGAAGAAAAGAAAAAGTAGGCCAGAATATCAGGGCTTGGTGCATATGTGATCAATGTAATGTAAATAATTTTCTTATTTCTTCATCCGTTTTCTCTCTCTCTCTCTCTCTCTCTCTCTCTCTCTCTCTCTCTCTCTCTCAACATTGATTTGTTGTTCCACTTATTTACACATTCCTTGGTTGATTCTTGCATGTGCCCTGACTGGGGATCAAAACCACAACCTTGGGGTATCTGGAGGACACTAACCACACTAACCAACTGAACTACCTGGTCAGGGTACAATTAATTTTCTTGAGTGGGAATATATTTTTAATATTTATATCAGAATTTATTAGATCCATCTTCCACTTAATATTTATTCTCCTGGAGGTCTTATTACTGGAACTTATCTTTTGGTGCACTTTTCACTCCTTCCATCTGTTTGTGGGGCATTTTAATTGCCTCTACAGATCTTCACTACAGCTAAATATTTTTCGATGCAGCCCATGATAAATGGTTCTGCTATTGTGTTTAATCATTTCCATTAAATATTATAGTAAAACTGAATTATGATTTTAAATTAAATTTTAAAATAATATATTACATTGATTTTCATTTAGAAATTCTCATTAATTTATGTTTACACTTAAGAAAACTAATCTCTTAAATCATTTGTCCAAGTTTAAAAAAAATGTTTCCCAGAAAACAAAGTAGTTAGAAAAAGATAACTAAATTGCTATTGTGATGACAGCACTTTTAGGATGTGTGAGAAGCATGTAACTTCCCTAATTTTCATTCTGTCAAGCTTTTCTCACGACCTTGTGCAGGTCATATGACCTTGCCCAAGTCTCAACATCTGTGAACATCTGCTTTTTAAACTTTTTATTTTACAAACTCATTGTCTTATTCTGTACACAGTAAATCAAGGTAGCTGTAGTACTTAAATAATGATTCTCCTGGGATATTTGCAATATAATTGTTATAAAAGTATATATGATCATAGAATCAATATTCCACTCTGCTTGCATCTTTTAAGCCATACAAATATAGCTGACTATGTATTATGAATGTAAGTGGTGTCTTAAAATTACCTACATCCAACTGGTGTATGTGGTGAAATGAAGGTGCCTATAGCACAGGGCCTACTATACAAATAGCCAATAAATGCTTATTGTATTAAAATGCTCTCCAATGAAAAATCATATAACTATTGTTTGTTATGCATATAAATCTCCCGAGGCAAAGGCATCTGTAGGTATAAAAGATAGTCTGTGAAGACAACTGCACACAAGCAAATTCAATGATGATGGCTGAAATAGTTGAAGGAAAATCCTCTTATTAAGGCTCCTATAAATTTGGTCATGACATTTATTTTCTTTCTTTATTGATTAAGGTATTACATACGTATCCTTATCCCCCCATTGGTCAAACCTCAGGGGAATGGTAGGGGTGGGTGGGGGTAGGGGAAGAGATCAATCAAAGGACTTGTATGTGTGCATATAAGCATAACCAATGGACACAGACACCAAGGGGGTGAGGGCATGAGTGGGTGGGGGGCAATGCAGGGATAAGTACATTAACTTTTAAAAGACAGTATTTCCCTTTTCTTTCTCTTTCCAAAAATAGTTGCATGCCAAAAGCACAAATAGTTGCAAAACTTTTCCTTGACTCCCTTCATCTGCCCCCACATCTACCCATATCCTCCAACCACTCACTTTAGTTCTCTTTTCATCCTTGATGCTGAATAATATACACTACCCACTTTTAAAATTTCTTGGTGGAAGGATAAAATCTAACGCACAGGCCAGGTCCTAATGTTTTGTTTTGTTTTTTTTTACAGAGAGGAGGAGAGAGGGATAGAGAGCTAGAAACATCCATGAGAGAGAAACATCGACCAGCTGCCTCTTGCACACCCCCTATCGGGGATGTGCCCACAACCAATGTACATGCCCTTGACCAGAATCGAACCTGGGACATTTCAGTCCGCAGACCTACGCTCTACCACTGAGCCAAACCGGTTTTGGCCCAGGTCCTAATGTTTTGATAGAAAAGAATGAGTCCAAGTCAAGAGCTGGCCAATAGGAGATACTGACAAAATACCCAGACCCCAAAATGAGGAAGTAGAGTTCTAATCAAAAAGAAAAGTAACAAGTCAAATTGAGGGACAAAATAATGTTCACCATGGATGTCAGACTAGTAACTCTATTGAATGGGCACTTTCCCTCTGTTTCAACGCTCTTAAGCCTTTGCCTCCTTTTATGAGCATTGAGAACCAGTGACCCCACTTCTGAGTTAATGTTCAGTAAAAAGCAGATGTTGTACTCTACATAAGGGCTGCAACTGGATGGTATCAGGTGTCAATCCTGGAGGCCTGGAGACAAATACAGAGGCCAACAGACTATTAGAATGACCTATTCTGACTTCATGCTTCTTGGGCTTCTAGTACTTCAACTTTCTTACAAGAACTCATTTCATATGAAGAATGTACAATATAGAAGATTTTCAATGGTGGAGAAAGTTAAGGTTGTTTTTTCTATATTTGGGCAGATAGTCTGCATATGGGATATTCCATGACTAAAGCCTAGCTTGGTGAAAAATTACCTTCAGATGTTCATGAAGACAATGCTGCTGAGCAGTATTTATCAGAGTTAATGTGTCAGGCATCACAGACACTACAGCAATGTTACACAGCTTTTCTGGGAGTGTGCTGTAAAAATAGCAACATGTTCTGCCAGTGATTATTGTTGAATTCAGCATAATCTTCAGAAAATTAGATAAGATGTACCTGGCAAAAAAAAAAAAAGAACAAAAGGAAAGAGTGGTATTGAGAAGAACCCTTTCATATATATATATAGTTAACTTTTTTACAGAGAGGAAGGGAGAGAGAATAGAGAGCTAGAAACATCGATGAGAGAGAAACATTGACCAGCTGCCTCCTGCACACACCTCCTACTGGGAATATGTCCTCAACCAAAATACATGCCCTTTACAGGAATCGAACCTGCGACCCTTCAGTCTACAGGCTGACTCTCTATCCATAGCCAAACCAGTTTCAACAAGAGAAGAACCCTTTCTCTTATGGCCAGTGATAAAGACAATTCTTACTTTATTCATTAACTAGTGGCAAAGTGCACAAAATTCGTGCACATTAAAAGGGAATTAATTACAGGAAATATCTTAATATTGCTATTTGTACTTTCTCTACAATAGAAGTGTCAGAGATAAAAGAAAATTAGTAAAATGTATATGAAAACCTTCCTCCTGTCAGAGTCTGGGTATCACCAGGGGAACCAGAGCCAAGTCCCGACCCACCCATATGTGCCTCAAAATTGCACGAGACCCAGACCCAGTCGGCCCCACCCCCATTGGGCTAGATCCAGACCAGGCGGACCCTACCTCCATCAAGCCCTGCGGCGGGGGGGGGGGGGGGCAATGGCCTCAGGTCACTTGGCCTAGGCTGGGGGGATGTGCCTTGAGGTTCCCTGACCTGGGCCAAGAGATGCAGATTGAGGTCCCCTTTCAAGTTCTGCCAGGCAGGGGGTGTAGCCTTAGGTCCCCCAACCCAGCACTGGGGCGGGGTGTGTGGTCTGAGTTCCCCTGGCCCAGGCTGGGGCAGGGGGTATGCCTTGAGGTCCCTGTCAAGCCCCGTGGGTAGGGAGTACAGCCTTAAGTCCCCCATCAAGCCCCACATGGCAGGAGGCACAGCCTCAGGTCCCATGGCCCCACATCAGTGCATGGAGCACAGCCTGAGGTCCCCCATCTAACCCCACTGGGCAGAGTGCATGGCCTCAGGTCCTCTAGCCTGGTGCCTCGGAGGGGCACAGCCTGAGGTCCCCATCCAGCCCTGCTGGCGGGGGGGGGGGGGGGAGCATGACCTAAGATTTCTCAGCCTGGCACCAGGATGGGGGGCATGACCTGAGGTCCCCTGTCAAGCTCCACCAGGCAAGAGGCACAGCCTCAGGTCCCTTGCCCTCGCCCAGCACCACACAGCCTCAGGTTCCTGCTAATGCTCCTTAAGGCTCATTATAGGAACTTGGCCTGTGCTGTGGGAGTAGCCATCTTGTTATGATGTGATGGTCAATTTGCATATCCCCTCTTTATTAGATAGGATATGAACATTTCTGAGATAATACTTTTTCCCTTAAAAAAACAAACAAAAAACAGATTTTTCCCCCTTGCAAATTAATTTGTCCAGTGTAGGGACACATCTGTGTGATACTAAATTACATGCATAAGAAGTTAAAAATTATTGTCCATTACCCAGTGTTTGGCCCATGTAACACCAAAATCCTTCTATTTGATCATACCAGTGTCATGCTCCACTGCCTTCCATATCCTGTTCCTCCCAGCCTCTGAGGCTTACTGCAACACTGGGGTAACAGTTGCCCTTATTGACATCACTTTTATTTCCTACCTTAGCAAAGGAGCAAAGGGCTGAGGATGCCTGTCACAAGAAGTTTTGGCATCCCTGTATGAGTCTACTTGGGGCAATGAGGAAAGTAAAGATTAAGTTATCTCTGAATTCTGTTGGGTCAGAATTAGGTTAATCTAAATGAATGAGAATTTTCAAGAAGATGGATGCAACTGCACAGATGGGAAAACAACAGGGAAATTCAAGTGGTGGGTTAAAGTACATTTGTATAGATGGTATAGTCATGGTTTGAATTTAGGCTCGGCTTGTCATATGATCTTGAGTCTTATCTATGTAAAATGAGGATTTTACCTAACTCACAGGTTTCTGTCAGAAAGAAATGACATTAATGGAATATAGTAAGCATTACAATAAATGACACTTCAGTTTATCTTAGAACACAGGATCTGTAGGTTATGAAAGATGCCAATGCAGGCAGCAGTCATGTCCGGGGTTGTAAGGAGTCTTGATAGGCTGAATGGACTAAGTGGTGGAGAGAGGGGAAGCCTTGCAAGTGGAAGGAATAACACAAGGAAAGGAATAAAGGTGCAATAAAAGGGAGCCTATTAGAACAGATTTAGAAAAGGAAAACAACAACAACCAAAAACAAACAAGAGTTGCAAACAATCTCTATTTCATGCAACGAATTAAAAAAAAAAAAAAGGAAAAGGCTCTTTTAAAATCAGCTTCTGGACATTGCTTTTTATGTTTTTATGTTTACCATTCCTATAGCCAGAAGCTTGATTAAGTTGGAAGTACACTCAGTTTTGTCAGGAAGTGGGATGGGTGTTAATTAGAGTGGTGTGAAACTAGCAGGTTTCAAGTCTCAGTGGTGTCAATGGAAATTTCAGTCCCTGCAACTTTCAGAGCCTCCCTCCAACCATGAAGTTTTCAATGTGTGTGTATATATATATATCAAAAAAGGAAGCTTATTAACTGCAGAACCAGAACTGTCTATAAACAGGATTACCATTAACAATACTTCCAGAAGGGGGCAAGGGAGAGAATTGGGGAATAGAACCACATAATCATGACTACTACTATCCAAAAAAAAGGAGAAGGGGAAGGAACATATGACATATTTCATTAATTGAATGAAAACACCTATACAGTATTAGTCTAATTTTTTATTACATCCTAAGATAAGTGTTCAATGTTAGAAGGGGCCCCTGGAATATACTGATGTTCCTGTTGTAGATAGAGTGAACTTGAAATGGTGCTCCTTACAATAACAGAATTACACCCCCAAATCATTTCCTCCTGGTGCGTGCAGTAATCAGTAATCACTCATTTGACTTGAGGTTTTCATGGTCCCTGTTAAATTTCTAAATTTTTAGGAGGGAAAAATATATTAAATTATGAAGTGTTGTTAAGCCTTAAGTGAGAATTAATTGATCAGATCCTTTCGAAGAAAATAATCTATTGAAGAGAGGGGAATATAGGAAATTATCTGCTGGGAGTGAATTTGATTAGAGAGTGATGGGGCATACAGCATAAAGATACTGTGGGGATATCTGGATGACGGTGCAAAATTATCTGGGTGTAGGAAAAAAATCTGAAAGAAAAGGACCAAAGGTTCAGGGGGGCATTTTAGCAAGAGTTTACTTATGTGCCTGGCATTAGGTGAGATACACTCACATTCCTTATGTACAGAAGTTAAGCACTGCTTATTTCACTATTTTGCCTGGGGCCAGCTTTGCATATATTATAGCTGTTTACCTATATCTGTGAGTTTTGATTCAATTTCTATTCATAGTTCTTGTATTTGACTTTTCAAGTGTAAGGACCAGTAAAAAGTAAAAGAAATTTCTCTAATGGACACCAGTAGCTTTCCATCAGGGAACGAATTAAACTATTTGATCAGTGGTAGCGTGATGAAAAAGAAGTGTTGCACTGTAATTTTTTCTGGCTATTTTATTTTCTATTTATATGTACATGTTTTTATTGATTTTTTTTTTTAGAGAGAGAGAAAGGAAGAGAGAAGGAGAGATAAAGAGAAACATCAGTCAGCTACCTCAAGCCCACAACCAGGGCATGTGCCCTGACAGGGAATCAAACCAGTGAGGGTGCATGGGACAATGTTCAATCCACTGGGTCACACTGGCTGGGCTTTTCTGGCTATTTTAAAAGGGTATTTCAAACTCTTTACACCCTCCTGCTTTATCTGTAAAGTTATCAAGATAATTTTGGATGTTGTATCCCAGCCTGGGCATATATTTTCGTGAAAATTCAGTCCTTATAGCAGAAATACCACTCCTGCTCTTTCAAGCTGTTCTTGTGCATTTGGTGTTAGAACACAGAGAGGAATGATCGATCGTGTAAATTGGACAACTGGCAAACCTCCTTGTGGGTCAAGATTTCTTTTAACCTTAGTGCTTTAATGATAGACACTGCACTCAGAACAAGTGATTTCCATATTATTTCATTTTTCTCTAGAGCACAACACCCCAGTAAATAAAAATAACTAAGGAGAAGGATTTATTTTTAAATTCATGGAAGTGGGACTTAAGGTTCAGAATTTTAGCCTTCTGGGCTGTGTTGTCACCTGTGCCTCTTTTGTGATCCATGGTGCTGGTTTATTATCAGCTCAGATAGCCACAGCTCCATATTAGGGTCTGCATATGTGAGCTGATAGAAAGTCTACCCGGCAAATACAGTAAGGTGTACAGTTATACAGAACACATTAACTGTGCACATTCATAACTGTGACACCAATTTGACACTTGAAAAAACAACAGATTTGTGTCCATCAGCAACAGAGTTTTCTGTTTTGTTGTTCAATGAACATTATGTTGTTCTTAAATGAATAGGGGGTTAGGGAAGTAAGTATGCTGATGATAAGAATTGTATATGCCATCAAATTCATTTCAATCAAATGCAATTATGTAATGCAGGCATAGCACAATTTGGAAAAGATTTTAATCATTTGTTTTCAAATAAATTAGCTTAATGAACTTAGTTGATCATAAGTAGTGTGAAATTCATAGTTTTAATTGGAAATCATTGTTGAAATTGTACTCTTGTACAATTAAAATCTCTATCTGAAAGAATAGAACATTACAAATAGCCAGACTGTGAAGTGAAAAGGAAGAGGAAAGAAGGAAGTGAAAGGGGGGAAAAAAAGTACCTCTCAGTTTGGTGTAATAAGTTTTGTCTTTGAAGTATATGCTTTGACAAAAGAGCAAATGACCCCAAAGGGATAAAAATGTATCATTCTGATCAAAACACTTTGGAAATTTAATGTATGAACTTACTATCCTGTCTTACTATGCTGAAATTTGGGAACATGATGTTTCTGAGGTCAAATAAGAGGAAAATATTGATCACTAGAGGAGAATTTTGATTCTAAACCTGTAGAAACATTATCACCTTCATTGTCATGAAAGGTTAACAGGGAGACACGAATCCAAAATTTTGATACAAGTCTCAAAAGCTAATGAGTTACCATGTTTTCTGCTCTAATAGGCTCTCAGTGAGTGGCACAGCTGGAATTAGAGGTCTCTTGCCAGTTAGTGAGATCTCCAAACAGAAGCACCTACAGAAAAATTAACTATTAATGTCATCAGAAATGAATAAGCATACTTCTCTTTATCAGGATTTAAATTGAATTTAACTAAACCACTATATAGTAAAATAACTTTTTAAAAAGAATATTTGGGAAACTAAAGACAGCAATAGGAGATGAATGAATTTTATTGAATATTGCCAGAAGGTGATTTCTTTCTTTAAAAAAAATATATTTTATTGATTTTTTACAGAGAGGAAGGGAGAGAGACAGAGAGCCAGAAAAGTCGATGAGAGAGAAGCCTCTTGCACACCCCCACTAGGGATGTGCCCACAACCAAGGTACATGCCCTTGACCAGAATCTAACCCGGGACCCTTCAGTCCACAGACCAACGCTCTACCACTGATCCAAACCGGTTTCGGCCAGAAGGTGATTTCTGTTCTAAGATAAAATTCTGTAATTCAGAGATTAATGAAAGTTCTACACCATTTCTTAATGGTCTAATTTATAGTTCTCCACTCTCAAAGACATAATATTATTTACAATAAAATAAAATTCCTTTGAGCTAATGAAAGTGCTTTATAACAACAAAAATTAAATAGAAGAGTCCATTCCCTGAAAAATATGCAACTTGCTTATTGTTTCTGCCTTAAAGAAAAATATTTTTGTAAGCCTGAGAGGAATCAGAATTTATATAGCATAAAATATCATAAAATATACATTTTTCTCTTTCTTTTTGTAAACAATATTAGAACAAAGACCAGGAAGGATAAGAAATTATTTTGCTGCCATAAAAAGTGAACTTTATAATTAAACTTCAACCTATTTACATGACTGAGCACATATCTTTGGGAGAGATACATATAGTGAAGTGAGGAGGGAGGTAGACACCTCCCTAACAAGCAAGATGTACAAAATCAGTCCTAGTGATCAATGCGGTGAAGGTCAGATTCCATTTGATCCCATCTGATTATAAAATAAGACAGAGTTATTAGGTGAATATTATTCACACACAAAATTGCATGTGGTATGCATAATGATGTTATGTGCATCTGAGAATGCTTTCCTAAAATTATGGCAATGCGCATGTTTTATATACATATATTCACACTGCAGAAAGATCTAAAGTCACCAAAATAGAACAAAGATATCATCATCATCTCTACTGCATAACACATTTTAATATTAATATGGAGAAATTATGTTTTTGACAAGTTAAAGCATATTTATCTTGGTGGCTCTCAAATCTGTATTTCCAGCCTAGACCTCTCTCCACAGAATTTCAATTCTGTGTAGGCACCTGTTTACCTGCATACCCTATTGGTCCCTCATATCAACATGTCTAACATGGAAATAATATGTTTCTTTGTCCTAACTTGCTTTTCTTTTGCTAGTTCCATCTGTGGTAGAAAAATAGACTTTTACATTCAAGTTGAAACCACATGCTAATAATACTACATTTTTTTTTAGCATTTTTCTTATAGGTATCTTTTCTTATCTCATCACTAAGTTTAGTCTCTATTCAGCTCTTCTGATTGTTTCCCATTTTGGCTCCCTCAAAACTCTTCTGTCTACACTATTGCCTGGGTTATTTTATGGAATGTATATCTGATCATGCTACTGCCCTAACTAAAGCACTTCAATGGGATATCTAGATAAACATATGTGATGACCTGAACACTTCTTGAAGCCTATACATCATTGATAGTAAAAGCAACTGAGAAGGTATAAAACCATAGGGACAAAGAGGATGTGAGAGGAAACCCTGAAGACTAGGCAGATTGACACATTTTGGAAGCTAGAAAGCAAACATATGAGTAATAATTTATGTAACAGAGTATGAAGAGATAAAACTTAAATATCCGCAGAAGGAAGAAATAAACTTAAATAACACACCAGAAAGGCTTGGGAACTAAAGGCAGCAGGTAACTCTAGACTAGAGGCAGATTGACTGGTTTTGGTTTCTAAGTATTATAGTAACAAGAAGATTGGTTGAAAGTCTGGATAAGCAGTAAGATCCCAGATTCCTTTAAGAAACTCACTTTCCTTCCTTTTTAGGCAACAGTTTTGGAGTAGAACATATATATTTTTCAAAAAGTATTTAATACCTTAAAATACATATGATATACATGTGAATATATAAATACAATTTTATTACAATGCATATGAAACTTATAATCATTCATTAGCCTGGGCAGTTGTTACTATCACTTATTCTCTTGCAAAAGCTTTATGTGTGCCTTTCAGGCAATACAGTGTTCAGGAAGTAGATGTTTAATAAATACATAATTTACTTTTAATGAACAAAGTGTGCAGGTAGGCTTTTTTACTGAAACGGGGTTTATGGAATAGGGGCTTTCTAGACCCTGAAACGTGAAAAATCTTAGATCTTTGTTGATGGAGCTTTGAGGTACTATTCTATTTTAGCAATCAAGGTTTAAGAAGGAGTAGCAGGTGGAAACCATACATATGAGGTGAAGTTGAAGAGACCTGGAAGAGGTCACAAATTGTAGGTACTATACGGTGTGGAATTACAGAAGGAATTTACAACCTGCCTTGTATTTTGGTAGGAAGAATGACCAGTACAGCATGGATATAGGATATAGAATATCTAGTCTTTGGGGAAAGGAAGGATAATAAGGCTGAGATGAAAGGTAGGTAGGTTATAAAATAGGAGGAAATTATGTTTCATGTGAGCAGGGTATGTGTTGTGATTTGGAGTCCTTTTCAATTTTCATCTCTCTCCAGAGACAACTTGGGCGACATATTATCATGACTGAATTGGAGAGTCGACAGCATACCAGAAAGTGTCATTGTATAGTTTGGTACTAGTGAAGATGGAAATCATAATACTATTTTTTTTTTTTTGCACAAGCACCCCCAGGAAATTAACCTCCAAATACCACTGAGGAATAGGCACTGTATGGCTTCTTTATGGATCAGTAGACTGATGAAATACGGTGAAGCTATATAAGTAGACCAAAGATGTACAAGAAGACATGCATTGAGCAGAAAATAAATTGGAGCCCTGCTTCTCAACTCTTGATTTAACCAGGGACAGTTCTATCCCAAACAGGAGATTCAATATAGAAGTAGGATGGAATTCGGAAGTAAAATCTGATGAGTATTTTTTCCTGAAATATTACAGCTGTCACTCCCAGGGCCCTAGTTCTGAGATAGTGGCAGGTTAAGATATTAAATTTATATTTTTCTGAGAGCTCTTCATGGACTGTTGCCATGTCAATGACAGTGCAGACAACATTTTAAAGAGCATGCTGCTTGGTGTGCCTTCTGTATAGTGCAGCTACACTCTGGAACAGCTAGTGTTCATCTGAATTCTTTAATATTTCTCCAATGGATTCCGGTTTTCTGACATAATCTTTCTTTCCTAAGAAGAAATACCAGTGGTGCATATTGTAATTATGCTTTAGCATCTGAACTTCTATAAGATGACCCCAAAAGAAAATGCTGATATGGTCCTAAAGCAAGTGTTTAAAATTTTTTTAAATCTGCTATCCTGTTTCTCTCTCTCTCTCTCTCTCTCTCTCTCTCTCTCTCTCTCTCTCTCTCTCTCTCTCTCCCTCCCTCCCTGCCTCCCTCCCTCCCTCTGTCCTTTTAAAGCATTGAGCATCATGTCATCATGTCATACAGCCATGAACATAAACCGTGACCAGTTTACCGAGTAAGGCTATAATCAAAAGAACACATAATGATATATTTGTCTTTCTTTTCTTGTCTTTGCATTTCATTTTCATATATATCCATGTTTGTGCAATGACTTTAAATGTGTTTCCTGGAGGCAGATGCCCTTGCAAGTTTAACAGCGAAAACAGGAGAAGGGAACATGATGGCCAGGGGAGGAGATGCTCTGCATTGAGGGCAGGACCAGAATATATTGCAGTAGGGAAGCAGGATTTTGGTAACAAAGGAAGCTAGAGTATGTGCCTTTGTTTGCTGAAGAGACTGCAGATAAGGAACTCTGACTTTTAATGATATCCTCTTTATACCTAAAGGATATGCTTTCCAATGGATTCCTTCACAGTCTTTTCATTATAATTTTATAACAGTCATGCCAACACACTGGCTTTTAATTATAGAAAAGGGATTAGTTTGGGAGACTGTGTCTAGTACACAAGTCTACCTCTACCATGGTCGGGGTGGATGGTGAAGGGAATGAAATTCTTTGAAAGTGATACTGGAGGTAAATAATTTCCCTAACACTATTATTTTTGCACAGCAATGTAATTACAAAGTCTTTTAGTCTGTTACATAAATTAGATGAATGTGTATCCTGATGAAATCAATAATTATAAAAAAATAGATACCAAGGATAAATGCAATGAGCTTTCAAAAGTTTCTTGGTAATGACAATAGCAACATAACTATTAACATATATACTAGTAACACTTTTTATGTTCCAGGAACTCTTATAATTATTTTACATTTCTCATTTCATGCAACACTCAGAAAAACCCTTGACATAGGTACTGATGTCCTCATTTTAAGAGGCAGATTTGAGATTGAATCCCAAGCAGGGTGGTTCTAGGGCCTGCACCCTTTATTGTTATGCAGTACTGCCTTTCATGAGATAACCTTCTATATTTTTTGACTTGGCTTTATGACAGGATCAGAGCTTAGGCCTATTTGTGTGCAGGTGAAGTTTTTGTTACTTAACACACTCTTCCTTTTCGTACCTTGCCTTCCAACCCCCCATGTCCCATGCTATATTGCTTCCTTGCACTTTTGTTCTAATAGGGAAGCACATAATAAAAGATCTAAATCTTATGTTATCCCTCTCAGAAATATATTCTTTCAGGTATAAAAAAGGCTAACTCTCCCAGAAATACTTGTGTTTTCAAAGAGAATGTGTGGAGAGCAGACTGGGATAATACTGTATAGGTAAGATTTCTAAAAGCTCCTCAAATTGCAAAAAAGTAAATAATGAAATACTTCCCTAACTTTATGGGCAGTCTAGATTTATGGTGCTATCAGCCCTTCATTGTCAGTAGCAAAGGTCATGAGATATTGGATAGTTTTCACATCACTTCAGAGGCTCCTGTCTCCTCTATTCACCCTTAAGTCATCACTACATCTGGATTTCTGTGGAGAGGAAAGATCCTTACCATTTGTGGTACAATAGGGATAAATTTCTGGCTCATTGATTTGCCAAGTTTAACAAATATAAATACAAGATTCCAGTGAAAATTTGAATTTCATATAATGAACAATATTTAGTATAAATACATCCTATGCAGTAGTTGGGACATTCTTATACAAGGATTATTTGATGTTTATCTGAAATTTAAATTTAGCTGGACATCTTGTATTTTATCAGGTAATCATATTTAGGCTGAGCTTTAACTGTCATTAGACAGGAAAACTTATAGATATCTTATGATAATCTAAATATGAGGTGCTGAGAGCGTGAAGGGGAGTGGTGACTGTGGAGAAAGGGCCACATCCATCCTCACTGTGGAAGAGATTCAAAATGTGGTGATTGCTTACCTGGGAGGGGTTAATGGAGGCATCCCAGATGTCTTGCATAGAAGTAGTTAAGTAACAAAGCAAAAGTCATTATAAAAGACTAAAGCCAGAAACTCGGGGATTTGGGTTCAATTTTTGGGGAGAAAACAGGTTGCATATGTTAGTCAGAGCAGAGACAATATTGAGTCCAGGAAGTTGAATAAGGGTTAATGAGATTAGCAAAACTTAAACATTCTTCCAGGCAATAATCCAGAACACTAAAGGTCAGTAGTTAGTTTGCTATTGAATACCTAACAACCAGATATTATATACTCATATTCCCATCTGAATTAAGATCATATCTTATATTTAACAGTTTAGTTAATATGATCAGGTCAGGTGCAATTGTTTACAACCCAAACTAAAATTGCAAAATGCCACACATGTAGTCTTCTGGAAAAATTCTAAACATCAATGGCTATTTTCTGATATCACACAATACTTCAAATATAAAAGAGAATCCACTTTCATTGGATTATGAGTTTGCTCCCCCCCCACCCCAGGCTAAGCATGGAATGGACTGTGAAATTTCAGAGGGAAAGAGGGGGTGGGTGGTGGGAAGATATCAACCAAAGAACTTGTATGCATATATGCATAACCAATGGACACAGACAATAGGGTGGTAAAGGTCTGGGATGGAGTGGGAGGGGGTGTGGCTAGAAGAGGTCAATAGGGGAGAAAGGGGATATATGTAATACTTTCAACAATAGATTTTTTTAAAAGTAGATTACAGGTCAAAACCGATTTGGCTCAGTGAATAGAGCGTTGGCCTGCAGACTGAAAGATCCCAGTTTCGATTCCGGTCAAGGGCATGTACCTTGGTTGCGGGCACATCCCTAGTAGAGGGTGTGCAAGAGGCAGCTGATCAATGATTCTCTCTCATCAATGTTTCTAACTCTCTATCCCTCTCTCTTCCTCTCTGTAAAAAAATCAATAAAATATATTAAAAAAATAAAAAAGTAAATTACAACTAATGGCTAAATTAGGAAATACAAGTTTTATTTATGGAATTGTTCATAACGTGAAGCTTATTTTTGTTCTAGCTAGAGTGCCCATTAGCTATTTTGATTTACTTAATTATAGTTTGATTTCAGAAGGAAAAAAATCATTGTTCATATGGTAAGATGAATTAATAATACCTAATTAGACAGCTTTTGCAAAATGCTAATATGAGAGGTGGAATACAGTGTAAGGAAAGTATTTTAAATACAAAGACGGGGTTGTAGTGCATACACTGTAGGGGAAGAGTAGGGTTACCCTGGGAACTGTAATTCTGAATTTCATTAATTGTCTTGTGTGATTACAAATTTAATGCTGTAGCAAGACTGTGTGACTTTTTCCTTTAGCTTGAGAATGATTTATTCGTGAATAATCAGGAAGGACAAGGCTTGGATGTGACCTGAATCCGCCTAAACTACAATAGGAGGACCCTGCATCTTTTAGGAAGATAGAAGGGAGAAACAGTATGAAAATGTGATCTCCTCAAAAGTACATGAGCACACTGTAGGAAACTATTTTGCACTTTCACTCTGACTTCCTTTGCAGCTATAGATTTCCAAATGCTTGGAAATGGGCACAGAAGCTCTATGATGTTTCTTGAAACTCCATAGGTCTAGTCGTGACCATGAATGAATTTCAGAGAATAGCTTGCAACTGAAGCTGGCCACAGAAAACAAGAAAGGTTACAGGAGCATGGATTTACTGAAGTACAACTTGCAACAGTGAAGTATGACTACCGTTGTCTGAGAAAGAGCAGCAGCAGACAGGTGAAGTGTGCAGCAGTCAACATATGAGTTGTCTTGCTCTTAGAAGAGGGCTGGAGTCAAACATGGTTATCAGATTGTGCGCGTGTCACATTGATCATACATTAGCCTGCTATGTGTATCTTCACATGATGTATTTTGATGGAAAGAGAAGTTGATGGTCAATTTATAGGGTCTTTTTACCACAGTTATGAGTATATTGATGTCTTTTTTTTAACCTTTTTAATTAAATTATTATCTGTGTACATATTTTAACATTCCCCCCTCCCAAATATACCCTCCCTCCCCAGAGTTTTGTATTTGACACATTTTATATTGATTGGCTTATTTTTCTTTGGATTTCATAGGTTTTGAGGCTATGCCAGTTTAGGCAATAGATATTCCAAATAATAATGAGCTTAGATATTTAACTGACAAAGCAACGTGTGGAAGGTTAGGCCTGGTTTCTCCTTGCTACCTAAGATAAAGCAGAGATGAAAGATAAAATGAGGACTAAACTTAAATATCATAGCACCAGCACCTGAAGGTTTGGAAGGCTCTCTGCCTACTCAGAGAGTGTGCTCTGGAAGCCCAGCCAAGTGTGTGGCTGAATAATAACTTGCTGAGAGATTAGGCATGTGACTTATGTTCAGTCAACCATCTCAGCAGAAGCCAGGGATAAAGATGGGGATATCCAGGGAGTATCTGTGGGAAACCCTCTTGTCTAATGGCTTAGATCTTTCTAAAGTGTTTTGAAAAAAAATCAGCAAAAATGCTGCCTGCCTGGATTGAAAGAGACAGAAGAAGGAAATGAAAGAAAAATGACTCTGAGGGTAGAGCCATAAGTTCAAAGGATAGAGCTTCTAAACCCCTGAAATCTAAAGGATTCCCTCCCTGCCCCCCATGCTGGTTTAGACTTGCTTGGAACCTGTGGCCCATTTTTTCCTTCCTATTTTTGGAATGGGAGTGACTATCCTATACTTGTCTCACCACTACTTTTTTTACCTCAGGATGGATCATACCCAGATTGATTTATGTCTATAGATGAGAATTTGGACTCCATAAAAATTAAAAATTTTTGTGAAAAGGGATATTATCATGAAAGTTAAAAGACAACCTACAAAATAAAAATAAGAAAAAGAAGTTTATAAATCATATATGTGATAAGTATCTAGGGGGGGAGAGAGAGAGAGAGAGAGAGAGAGAGAGAGAGAGAGAGAGAGAGAGAGAACTCTTACAACCCTAGAACAAACGAACCAGTTTAAAAATGGGCAAAGGATTGAATATGCTAGAAACCACTGAATTACACACTTTAAATTGTGAATTATATCAATAGTATGTGAATTATATCAATGAAGCTGTTGTATTTAAAAACAGGTTTAACTAGGAGAAGTGAATGGCTGTGATATGGGATTAGTCAGTGGATTCTTAGATATGCTATTTAAGCATAAGCAATAGAATAAAAATAGATAAATTGATCATAATCTAAAATTAAAATGTTCATAAAAAAAGACACCATTAAGAAAATGAAAAGAAAACCCACAGAATGGGAAAAATGCTTGTAAATCATGTACTTGAAAAAAACTCTAGAATATATAAAGATAAATAAATGATAAAAAGACAAATAACCCAATTGAAAATAAATGGGCATAAGATCTGAATAGACATGTTTCTAAAGATATACAAATAGACAATAAGCACAAGAAGAGATGTTGGACACAATTAGTAATCAGAAAATGTAATCAATTGGAAATCCAAATCACAATGAGACCACACCACATCCACTAGGATGTTTATAATAAAAAAGAAAGACAGCAACAAATGTAGATGAGGATGTGGAGAAATTGAAACCCTCAGACATTGCTGGTGGGAATGTGAAATGGTACAACCACTGTGGAAAACAGTTTGTCAGTTCCTCAAAAAAGTAACATAGAAGGACCATTTGATCCAATAATTTCCTTTCTAGGTATGTGAATTGAAGGTGAAATGAAAACAAATGTCCACACAAAAAATGTGCAAGTAAATGCTCATCGCAATATTATTCGTAATAGCTCTAAAGTGTAAACAATCCAAATAACCTTCAACTGATAAACAGATAAACAAAATATGGTATACCTCTTTAATGGAATGTTATCCAGCAATAAAAAGAAATGAAGTAATAATACAGGAAACAACTTTGAAGATCTCAGGAAACATTACGCTAAGTGAAAGAAGCCAATCATGAAGGAGCACATATTGAATGATTCCATTTATATGGAATGTCCAGAGTAGGCAACCTGGACATACTATGTTGTTGACTGGGTGGTGTGAGGGAATGGAGAGTGTCTGCTAAGAGGTATGGGGTTTCTTTTGGGGCGATAAAAATATTCTCAAATTAGATTGTGGTGATAATTGCACAATTCTGTGAGTATATTAAAAACCACTGAATTAAAAGCATTCAAATTATATCTAAACAAAACTTCTAAAAAACTGGACTGTGTTGATTTTAGAGGATGTTATCAGTAATGAAGACAAATTTGTGAATAAAAGATTCCAACTGAAGGCTACTAATTAGTGACAAAAACATTTGTTCACTAAAATTAAAAATATAATGTTTAAAACCTGGAAAATACATGGCATCCCCGAAACGAATACATAATTTAACAGCTGATAGCTCAATTTTGAAAATTAAATGTATTTTTTTAAATTTATCTTTATTGTTGAAAGTATTATAGATGTCCCCCTTTTTCCCTATTGACCCCCTCCACCCTCCACCTGCCCACCCTCCACCTGCTTCACCACCCTATTTTCTGTGACCATGGGCTATGCATATATGCGTACAAGTTCCCTAGTTAATCTCTTCCCCCCACCCTACCCCCACCTTCCCTCTGAAATTCATCAGTCTGTTCCATGCTTCTATATCTCTGGATCTATTTTGTTCATCAGTTAATTTTGTTCATTAGATTCCACATATGATATTTATCTTTCTCTGACTGACATATCACTTAGCATAATACTTTCCAGGTCCCTCCATGCTGCCTGAAAGGGACCTGGAGAGCTACATAGTATTCCATGGTGTAAATGTACTACATCTTTTTAATTCACTCAACTGCTGATGGGCACTTAGGCTGTTTCCAAATCTTAACTATTGTAAAGTGCACTGCTATGAACTTAGGGGAGCATATATTCTTTCTGATTGTTGTTTCTGATTTCTTGGTATATAGTCCTAAAAGTGGCACTGAGAACACTAAAAGGCTAATTCCAATGTAACCCTGGTATTTGTGGGGATGGGAAGGGAGCCTAGCAATCTGAATCTGTGCCAGCAAACCCAATGTACATTCTTGATAATCTACAATATAATTAAGTCACTGCCTCTTTCCCAGAAATTGGTCTTGCAGTACCTG
Organism: Pipistrellus kuhlii; assembly: GCF_014108245.1. Lineage (NCBI taxonomy): Eukaryota > Metazoa > Chordata > Mammalia > Chiroptera > Vespertilionidae > Pipistrellus > Pipistrellus kuhlii. The sequence continues at coordinate 36,003,177 of NW_023425471.1, forward strand.
TTATCTAAATGCTCACATTTCGCAGAGCCATAAGCTATCAACAGTGCACAGGGGTGGGGGGCCATTAGTGCTGGTGCCAGGCCAGACCATTAGATATGGTCTCAAGACCCCAAACACCTGGGGTCTTTTTTGCAAAGCCTGCGAAAGTACTGGAAGCATAATCCATGTTTGAGGAACAAAGACACCATAGAGATATAAAAGGGAAGCTCCTTGCATGTTACTTTGCTCAGTTTTAGGAAGTTATTCTGCTGAGTCCGCCAGCATATTAAACTGTGTAACTCCATTTCTCTAGTGTTACTTGGTTTTTCTCTGGTCTTCTGCAACAGAATTACTAGGTCAAATGGAAGTTCCATTTTCAATTTTTTGAGGAAACTCCATACTATTTTCCAGAGTGGCTGCAACAGTCTGAATTCTCTTCAGCAGTGTATGAAATGTATTTTAATAAACACTGTCTTTATAATTCTTCAAAGTGTGTGTATACATTTTTGGGACACCCTATATATAGTTTAAGAATAGAAGATAGCCCCATGCCATTTCTGGCATGTTTCTAAGATATTTACTCATCAGGAATCATGGAACTAGTGTAGCAGCACCAATATTCTAGTGCTAATATGCACACATACACACTCTCAGGGACCTGTGCATTTTTCATGCATGAGGATGGATATCTGAAATGCATCTGAATAACTTCTCTGCAGGATAGATTTTGTTTAGGTTATTTTTAATACAAATAGTATAGAGGACTAAAAGGTTATTTTAAAAATTCATATAATGATGTTATTCTAAAATCCGTGGTACTGTCACAGGTTGTTAGGCCTCATGCCAGCTGCCCCATATACATGTGAGTACTGTCTCAAACCCCTTTGTCCCACTGGCTACAATTCAAAATTTGAATTCTCACCTGTAATTGGAGTTACTCTTTCAGGCTCCCGAGGGAGCACTGGTGCCCTACCTCTGCATAGTATATTACCATTTCAAAGTGTTTTTACTTACATATATCATCTCATTGGATCTTCACAACAACTCTAGGTTGAAGGTACTGTTATACAGCTTTTGTAGCTGGAGAAAGCCAATTCTCAGTGAGGTTAATTTACTCACTTAAGGGCGTGTGAGTCTCAAAAATGCTGAAAGCTAAACAGTGCACATTCCATGGCATCCAAACTTCTTTAAAAATTGAGCACATCCAGAAGCTTCTATTCAAATGGGACTGCAACTGGGGAACAGAGAGCAGGGGAGAAGTAACGTAGTATCCCATTAGCACCAGGGAACCAGCAAAAGAATTGCTTTCTCAAATTCACAAGCTGCCCTGGATTATGGAAATTTTTATGTGAGAGGAAGAAAAAGGGCTTGAAGAGCATATTCAAGTTTTAAAAATCAACAAATAATTGTTAACTCAGAATAGAAAAGAAACATTAGGAAATATATGCTCATTAAATATAGCCAGTGTTCCTACGATATTTCACTCAAATAGAAAATAACTTTTAATTAGAAAAAGACATTTAATTTCTTTTCTTTTGCTCTGTTTCCATAATTTAGATGAGCATTGGCTATATATAAACATCTTAGAAAGATGTACTCTTTGAGTGTGTAAATGGATCTTGGGATTGTGGGTTTTGTTTTTAGAATTATATTTAGAATATTAGAGGGGGTTATAGTAAAATTTACATGTGCTGTTTTCTTGGAAAGAGCTCTAAATTTCTCTGGCTGGCCTATCCTTACCACAAAGAGTTTACACCTTTGAATTCTTTACTTCTGCTTTTCTTTTGATAAAACATTGCTTTTTATTTCATTTCCTTTTTATTTCTTCTACAAAATAACCCTGCAGTGTGGCTCTGTCAACATCTTCTTTATCCATTTTTTGCAAATGCAATGTGTTTCCTGTAGGTCCTGTGAGAATAAACAAGTCATCTTTTCTGTCAAAGAACAGTTTAGACAGCTGCCATTTTGGAATGCATGACTTGGCAGCCGTCATGTTGGCTGCATGGCTTGCAGCTCACCTGAGGGCCACCATCTTGAAACAGCAAAGGCCGATACCTCCCTTTGAATTAGCCAATTGAGAAAGGCTGTGTGCCTGAGCTCCAATCAAAGGACAGGTTACATGTGTAAGGTATTATAAACCCAAGCAGCCTGCCTGCTAGGTGTGCAGGTGCTTCCAGATCATGTGTGCTCACCCTTCTATGTAGAAGTAAAGATGTTTGCCTTGCTGCCTGGCTCCCAAGTGTGTTTTATGTTCTACAAGGACTCCTGACTTGCCTTATTTTTATCAGTCCCATATAAATGAGTCAAATTAATTGTTTAATTATGAATTGTAACTTCTCCTCATCCCAGGTGCTTATGTAGCCTATTGCTTTGGAATAAGTTTCTTTCCTCTTACCCTTTTTCAATGTATTGTTCAGGGGACACCTCAGTGTTGAAAGACTGATACTCAACCAGTTAATTTCCCACTGAAGAAGCACAATGCCATTTGCTTATCTTGGCCCATTTCTTTTCTTTGGAGATATGTGTTAGAAAACAACCTGCTGTATTTTTCACAGTTTCAGATAAACTAACCCTGATTTTAATATATTTCATGTTGTCATTTTATTTCTTTTCTGGAAAGAAATGAGATTTTGTATTCTTGTTAAAAGAACAGAAGATCAGTCTGTGCCTGAATTCTGATTCTAATTCTGTTTCAAATTCCATCTGGTCATTTCTATGAAATACTTCGGAGTGGGTGACTTGATTTTTTTTTAATCTTCCCCACTTCTCAAATTGCAAAGTAGGTAGAATAATGTTACCCTATGTGCATCTCAGTGATATATGAAAAATAGTGAGAATTGCTATTAGTTAGCATAACTAAAATTTCCTAAGTATTAGGGGAGATCCATATTGTTTATATTTCTTACTAGAGGCCTTCAGCCTGGCCTATGCCCTCTCACAATCTGGGATCTTCAGAGGATGTTGTACTGCCTGTTTTTCCCTGATCCCCACAGATCAGCCTGAGAGACCACACTGGTGCATGCCTTTAGTATGCATATAAGATCTTTGGTTAATCTCTTCCCGCCCTCCCCACTCCCTATTCCCTCTGAGATTCATCAGTCTGTTCCATGTTTCCATGCTTGTGCATTGAGCGCCTGCCCCGTGGTGGTCAGTGCACATCATAACTCCCAGTCCAATCCAAAGGTTGCATAGGCTTTTTATATAGAGAGACTAGAGGCCCAATGCATAAATATTTGTGCAAGAGTGGGCCACCTTTCTCCCAGCTGCTGGCACCAGCTTCCCTCCAGCACCCAGGACCTGGACTAGCTTCCCTCCTCAAGCCACCCACAGGCACCCCTGGCTGGCATACCTGGCTGGCATCCCTCAGGCTGTGATTTTGTTAGGAAGGATGTCTGGAATGAAGTCCAGAAGACATTTGGTCTAATTAGCATATTACCCTTTTATTATTAAAGATAATTGAAGTAAAAATTTTCATCTACATGAGAAAAATCAAGTGAATTAATAAGTCCAATTAAATACCTCCTAAAGTTCAATGTAGCATTTTATAGTTAAGAAATCACTTTCACATTTATTATATTTTTTAAATAATTTCATTAACTTAGGCATTACACATTAACCTATATCCTTGCTCTCCAAATATATTCATGTACAACTCAGATTTTTTTTCATAATAGGCTCAGGTAATTAAAGCAAAGGTGAGTTGTTTGGATACTATCTTCATTTTCCATTTCAGATTTCATGAGTGCACACAGACTTAAAGTATTTTTTTATTTAAGCTATACTTTCATCAAATGCAGTCAATTTAAATTCAGTCCACTTTGCATATTTATAGTAGTTACCTTCCATTCTAAATTTGATGTGAATCAATCTTTTATTTTGTTAATCCTCACCCAAATATATTGTTTCCATTGATTTGAAAGAGAGTAGAAATGAGAAGAGAAAGAGAGAGAAAGAGAGAAACATCAATGTGAGAGAGACATCAATTGGTTGCTTCCTGCACAGGCACCCTAACCAGAGCAGGGGATCGAACCTAAAACCCAGGTACATGCCCTTGACTGGGAATCAAATTTAAGACCCTTTGGTGCATGGGGAAACACTCTAACCGTTGAACAAAATGAGTTCTTTGCTGTATGGACATTTTCCAGTCACTGAGTTCGCTCATTTTTCCTTAGCAAGATCCTTCCCAATGCTGCAATAGCAGTGCAATGATCACTTAAAATGCATTCAGCTTTAAGTAACAGAAAACCTAGAAAAAGTGGGATAAGCAATGAAGGCATTTATTCTCCTATTGAAAAAAGTTCAGAGTAGACATATCCTCCGTAGGTCATTACATTGGCTCAGTGACATCATCAAGGACTCAGGATCTTTCCATTACTTTGTTTTAGCTTAGTCTTCAGGTTATTTTTCCCCATGGTCACAAAATGGTTATCCCAGAACACTCAATGTCCAGCGGAATATGAGGCAGGTTAATTTTTTCCCTTATAACTCTTTTTAAGAAGAAAAACTTCTTTATCATAAGCCTCAAATAGATTGTTGTTTATGTATCATTAGGCAAAAGTGAATCACATGCCCACATATAAATCAAACATTGGCCAGTTAGATCACTGCACAGCTGACTCTTGAACAACACAGGTCCACTTAATACAAGGATTTTTAAAAATAAGTACTGTAAGTGTATTTTCTCTTAAGATTTTTTAAAAATATTTTTTTTTATTGAAGAAAGAAGTATAGATAGAAACATCAATGATGAGAGAGAATCACTGATCAATTGCCTCCTGCACACCCCACACTGGGGATCAAGCCTGCAACCCAGGCATGTGCCCTGACTGGGAATCAAACCATGACCTCCTGGTTCATAGGCTGGCGCTCAAACACTGAGCTATGCCAGCCAGACCCTTATGACATATATATATATATATATATATATATATATATATATATATATATATATATATATTTGATTTTTTTACAGAGAAGAAGGGAGAAAGATAGAGAGCTAGAAATGTCGATGAGAGAGAAACATCGACCAGCTGCCTCCTGCCCAACCCCCACTGGGGATGTGCACGCAACCAATGTACATGCCCCTGACCGGAATCGAACCTGGGACTCCTCAGTCTGAAGACCAACGCTCTATCCACTGAGCCAAACCGGTTTCAGCCCTTATGACTTTCTTAATAATGTTTTCTATTATTTGGATTACTTTGTTGTAAGAATACAGTGCACAATACATATAACAAACAAAATATCTGTTTATCGACTGTTAATTGTTAAGGCTTCCAGTCAACAGTAGGCTATTAGTAGTTAAACTTTGAATAGTCAAAAGTTATATATGGATTTTTTACTGTGCAGTGGGTCAACACCTCTATTGCCTAATTGTTCAAGAGTTAATAATAATTAGAGAAAACACGCAGTACTTAGCTCTGAATCACATGGTGTAGGGGTAGGATTCCTGTACCATATTGTGGTTCTAGCAGCAAATAAGGAGGAAAGACTGCTAGGGAGAGTATCAACAGTGTCTGCTATACCTGGGAACTGTAACATCCCTCTAAGCTTCTTCCTGAGTAGCTTCCATGAAGACATTCATGGCAGCCTGTTTATTTATTCTTTGACAATGAAGATTTCTTTGAGAATGTCCTATATTGCTTTTGAAAGTAGGCCTAAAACAGGGCCCTGAAACTTTGTCTTTATGTCATCCATACTTTTTGACTTGTTTTGCTCATATTTATCTAATAAAATTTTTTTTGAAATACAATTTTCATGAAATATTATACACCCATTTTAACTGCCAGTTTAATGAGTTTTGACATATGTCTATGCCTGTGTACTGATCACAATAACTAAAATATACATTTCAGTAACTCAAACAAAAAATCCCCTTAAGCTTCTTTTATAGTCAGTTCTTTCCAAATCTGGCCATGAGCATCTGATCCCCTTCTTTCTGTAACTATAGGTTAATAATTTTCCCTAGAATTTCATATAAATTAAATCATAAAGTATTTATTATTTTGTATCTGACTTATTTCACTAAGCATATTTTTAGATTCATCTATGTTGTTTACATCAGTAGTTTTGTTCTTTTTTATTATGACTTGTATTCCAATTTACAGCTATAGGACATTTTGTTTATCCATTTACCTGTTGTTGATGAATATGTGAATTTTTTCCAGGTCTTAAATATTAGGAATGACTCTACTAGGAACATTAACTTGTAAATTTTTGTGTTGCCATGATGTATGCTATAACTTATATAATATTTAGGAGTGGGATTGCTGTGTTTTATGCTGTTTAACTTTATGTAAACATGTCAGATTGTTATCCGAAGTTATACCATTTTACATTCCCAACAGCAATGTACAAGCATTCCTATTGTTCCACATTCTCAGCACCTGGTACTATCAATCTTTTGAAAATTCTAGAGTTGCAAACATGGCACTAGGCAGAGAATCTGGGCCTGAGGGCAGACACTGTGGGGACATTGGACACAGGCCCCAGTCTGCTGTCAGTGGGTAAATTCACAGAGAAACATTAATGGATAACAACAGAAAATGGTATTAGGGCAGTGGGAATCAGCAATTTTGTACAGGAAGCTTTGGGAGTTATTATTTACTGTACTTTGCCTGAAGTTGGGATAAAATTGAAAAAAACAAGGTGAGTTTGCTGCTTTGGGAAGCGTGAAAGCTGTTAGTGAACTCTGTTCTCCTGTCAAGAGAAGTAACTGAAACTAATGAGGCTCTTACAGAAAATCCAGGACATGCCAACAAGGCTTGTTAAGAAGACGGTTGGCTGATCAAGGTGACACTGAGTAACCCCTCAAAACTAGATGAATGAATGAGGGAAGAAGTATACGAGAAATAAGTAAAATCATTGAGGAGTGAAAATGGAACTTTCCCTTTCCCCTAAATAAAGTAGTATGAAACAAACAATTTTTAGCCATTATAAATGTCATCATTATATGTTTAATTTTCATGTCCTAGGTGACTAATGATTGTTTTCATCTTTTCATGAGCTTATCGTTCATTCACATATCTTCTATTATGAAGTATCTTCTCAGAACTCTTTCCAATTTATTTATTGGGCCATTAGTTGAATTTTTGTGAATGGGGACTTGTGACCTCATTTAAACCAATTAGATAATTCAATCCTCCACAGCATGATGATTGGTTAGAGATGGGTACCTGATTCATGTCAGGCCAATCAGGACCAAGAAGCCTTGAGTCTGGGATTTTTACCCAAACAAGAGAAAAAAAGAAAAATCGAGGAGAGAGCAACATCGATCAACTGCTTCCTGCACACCCGCTACTGGGAATGTGCCTGCAACCAAGGTACATGCTCTTGACAGGAATAGAACCTGGAGACCCTTCAGTCCACAGACTGACACTCCATCCACTGAGCCAAATCAGTCTTTTTCTCTTCTTGGCAGGAATTCTAAGAATAATCTTGAAGCTCTTGAGAAACAACATATAAAGCCAATGAGCACAGGAAACCTGAGAATGGAGCCCACACAGATAGATCTTAGATACAATGTCCAGCAATTGAATTAAGCAGCACCTGAGGATGGATTTTTCAGTGACACGAACAAATAAATTTTCATTTAAAAAAAAAAGAATTTTTATTATTAAGTTATAAAAAGTACTTATATCCCTGACTGATTTGGCTTAGTGGATGGAGTGTCAGTCTGTGGACTGAAGGGTCTCAGGTTCTATTCCCATCAAGAGCATGTACCTTGGTTGGGGGCACATCCCTAGTAGCGGGTGTGCAGGAGGCAGCTGATCGATGTTGCTCTCTCATCGATTTTTCTAACTCTATCCATCTCCCTTCCTCTTGGTAAAAAAAAATCAATAAAATGTAAATTTTATAAAAGTATGTATATATTCCAAATATAAATCTGTCACATATAATGTGAATTGTGAATCTTTTCTTCCAATCTCTGGCATGCTTTCTAATTTTCTTAACAGTATTTCAAAGAGTTGAAATTTAAAATCTTATGAAGTACAATTTATTTGAGTTTTCTGTTATGATATGTGCTTGTTATGTACTGTATTAGTGGCCATAGCACAAAATTCATGCATAGGGGGTGGGGGGTTTCCTCAGCCCAGTCTGCACCCTCTCCAATCAGGGACTTCTTGGGGATGGGGATTAAACCAGTGGTTGGACATCCCTCTCACAATCTGGGACTGCTGGCTCCTAACCGCTCACCTGCCTGCCTGCCTGATTGCCCCTAACCCCTCTGCCTGCCCGATTGCTCCTAACTGCCTCTGCCTGCCTGCCTGGTTGCCACCAACTGCCCTTCCCTGCTGCCCTGATCTCGCTCCCAACTGATCTCCCCTGCCATACTGATCTCGCCCCAGATAGCCTCTGCCTGCTGGATCACCCCTAACTGCTCTCCTCTGCTGGCCTGATATTGCTCCCAACTGCCCTCCCCTTTCAGCCTGATTTCCCCTAATGGCCTCTGCCTCATCCCCCACCAACATGGTTTTGTCTGGAAGGAAGTTGGATGTCCAGAAAATGGCCTGTTGACCTGGTCTAATTAGCATATTACCCTTTTAGTAGTATAAGTAGATTATATAGGATAGGATTGCTTAAATAGGGGAGGGGAACCTTTTTTCAGTAGAGAGAGATGCTCTTGTTGATTTTATGTATTGTTTTTTGTTTTGTTTTTTAAATCTATATTTCATTTATTTCTGCTCTGACCTTTATTATTTTCTTCCTTCTGCTGATGCTGGGCTTTTCTTGTTGCGCTCTTTCTAACTCTTTGAGTTGTAGGGTTAGGTAATTTATTACCATTGTTTCTTGGGGTTTTTTTTGTGGGTTTTTTTTCTTTTCTTTTCTTTTTTCAGTAGGCTTGTACAGCAATGAACTTTTCTCACAAGACTGCTTTCATTGTGTCCCTTAGATTTTGGATTGTTGTGTTTTCATTGTCATTTGTTGCCATGATACTTTTTATTTCTACTTTGATCTCTTTGGTAACCCAGTCAATGTTTAATAGCATGCTATTTATTCTCCAGGTATTTGATTTATTTTGATTGTTTTTATTGTGGTTGATTTCTAGTTTTATGCCATTGTGATCTGAGAAAATGCTTGATATGATTTCTATCTTCTTGAATTTGAAAATACTTTGCCTGTGACCCAATATATGGTCTATCATTGCAAATGACCTATGTGCACTTGAAAAGAATGTATATTCTGTGGCTTTTGGGGTGAAATGTTCGGAAGATGTCAATTAATTTCATCTGGTCTAGTGAGTGATTTACAATTGATGTTTCTTTGCTGATTTTTTGTTGTTGTTGTTGTTTAGAGGATTTGTATGTTGGTGATGGTGGGGTATTGAAGTCCCCTAAGAGTGTATTACTGTCAATCACTTCCTTGATCTCCTCTACAAGTTTTTAAATGTATTTGGGTGCTCCTGTATTTGGTGTATATATATTTACCAGTGCTCTTTCTTCTTGTTAAACTTCTCCCTTTAGTAGTATGAATTGACCTTCCTGATCTCTTATTATCTCCTTTCCTTTGAGATCTAATTTGTCAGATATTAGTACTGCTACCCCAGCTTTTTATTAATTTCCATTCTCCTGGAAAACCTTTTTCCATCTCTTCACCATCAGTTTGTTTGATTGCTTTTTTCTCAGATGGGTTTCCTGTATATAGCAGATATATGGTTATTGTTTTCTTATTCACTCAGCTACTCTATGTCTTTTAGTTGGGTCATTTAATCCATTTACATTTAAAGTTATTATTGGTAGGTACTTGTTTGTTGCCATTTTTATCCTTTATGCCTGTTTTCCTTTTCTCTTCATATTTCTTCTTATTATAGCATTTCTTACATTGCTGGTTTGTTGGTAATAAACTCCCTTAGTCCTTTTCTGTCTGTAAAGCTCCTTATTTCCCCCTCATTTTGATTGATAACTTTTCTGGGTACAGTACTCTTGGATTCGGACTCTTACTTTGTAAGACTTGGTATATTTCATTACATTCTCTTCTGGCCTGATGAGTTTCTGTTGAGAAATCAGTTGCTAGTCTGATGGGGGTTCCTTTGTAGGTAACTTTCTGACTCTCTGGCCACTTTTAAGATTCTTACTTTGTCGTTGGTGTTTTTCAATTTAATTATAATGTGCGTTGGCATCATTATTTTGAGGTTCATTTTCTTTGGGACTCTGAGCTTCTTGGATTTGTGTGAGTTTTTTCTTCCCTATATAAGGGAAGCTTTCTGTCATTATTTCTTCAAACAGTTGTTCTATTTCTTGCTCAGTTTCCTCTCCTTCTGGCAACCTTATTATGCAGATGTTTTTTTGGTTTCATGTTGTCTCAAAGTTCCCTTAGCTCTCCTCCTGTTTTTTAAGGGTTTTTTTTGTTTGTTTGTTTGTTTGTTTTGTTTTGTTTGTTTGTTTGTTTTTACTAGATGTTTCTCTGCTTGGGTAGTTTTTTCTACCTTGTCTTCTATTGCACTGATGCAGTCCTCTGCTTCTTCTAGTCTACTGTTGATACTTTCTATTGAGTTCTTTATAGCAGCAACGTCATTTTTTATTTCTTCTTCGTTCTTCTTCATTTTCTCTTGGTTCTTAAACATATTGTTGAGTTTGTCTTCCTTTCTTTTCAGAGACCTTATGACAATTTCTAGAATTCTTTCCCTAACATATTGCTTGCCTCCATTTTGTTTACTTGCTTTTCTGGTGTTGCCTCCTTTTCTTTTATATGCAGGCTGTTCTTTGTCTCCCCATGATCTTCCTTCTCTGGTTATCTGGTTATGTACTTCTCACTCTCCTTTTCTTAGGTGAAATCTGACCTTTCCTTAAGAAGGTGCAGAGCTCCTCCAAGTCTGCGTGTTTGCACTACTTGCAGACCGATGTTCCTGGGTTCATAGCCATTCCCTGGGTGTTGTTATTGTAGATTCCTGGGATTTTTATGCTTCTGATTACAATCACTCTCTCCTTCAAGATGGTGCTGTCTTTGCATTAGAGCTGGTTGCTCTGGGAGACATTTCAGCAGCAGTGGAGGCTGCCCAGGGGGGAAACCCAGTCTGGCAATCCCTAACAGTCCCTTTGAGTATAGCTGTCCCTCAATTCATAAATATACACTCCCCATGCAAATGCACAGTCTCCTTTCATTCTCTCACTCTCATACTATCTTGCAGTCTGCCTTCCTGTAGGCAGCCATCTTACCAACCACCTCTGTTCCATTCTTAAGATCTCCCATAATTGCTTATTTTATGCTTGGCCCCTACACATTCTCCCCTGTACATGGATAATTGTGTAGTTGGTTAATGATTTGGGCAATTTTAGCTTACTCTCTCTTTGATTTCCTTGCTTTTGGGATTGATTCCCAATTTCCAACATCTCTGCTGTCCCTCAGCTATGTCCACTAACATGAAACCCATAAGGCTTTAGCTTTCTGCCAGTGGAGCTACACATGACTGGGAATAGCTTTCTGTTACTGAAATATAATTTAATTCTATTGTGGGTAGGTAACATAATCTTTAGGTTTTCACTACTTTATAATTGAGATTTTTGAGACTCAATTTTTGCCTATATCATGTGAACTTAAAATCAATCTGCTTGATTGGAGTAGCTTATTGTAGGTCATGGGTTTTATTCTCTGTCAGGGCACATGCTTAGGTTGTGGACTGAATCCAGAGTAGGAGATGTGCAGGAGGTAGCAATCAATGATTCTCTCTCATCATTGATGTTTCTATTTCTCTCTCCCTCTCCCTTCCTTTCTGAAATCAATAACAATATTTAAAAATAAAATAACAAGTCTGTGTTCTTCCATTGTTGGGTAAGTATTCTATAAAATTGCCATTTGGACAAGGGGTTTTGTGTTGTTCAGACCTTCTTTTGCATATCATCTTGATTTTCTGTCTACTTGTTCTATTAATTACCCTACCCAATGGGATTTTTAAATTTCCAACCACAATTTTGGCTTTTTTTTAATTTCTCCATTTCTCAGTATTGTGTATTTTAAAGCTCTATAATTAAGTGCATGTACATGTAGAATTGTTATATTCTTTGGCTGAATTAACTTATAATTAGGAAATGTTTTCCCCTTAGGAATACTTTTACTTTGAAGTCTGATTTGTCTGATAAAGTCACTCCATTTATGTTATGAGCTAGAGGCCCGGTGCATGAAATTTATTCAGGGGTGTGTGTCCCTCAGCCCAGCCTTCACCTTCTTCAATCTAGGACCCCTTGAGGGATGTCCAAATGCCTGTTTAGGTGGGATTAGGCCTAAATGGGCAGCCAGATATCCCTCTCACAATCCAGGACTGCTGACTCCAAACTGCTTGCCTTGCCTTCCTGCCTGATTGCCCCTGATTTCCACTTCTGCCTGCTGGCCTTCTCACCCCCAACTGCTCTCCCTGAAATCCTAGTCCCCTCCAACTTCCCTCTTTTGCAGGCCTGGTCACCGCCAACTGCCCTGCTCTGCCAGCCCAGTCACCCCAAACTGTCCTCTCCTGCAGGCCTGATTCCTCCAAACTGCTCTGCCCTGCTGGCCTGATCACCCATAACTGCCCTCCCCTACTGGCCATCTTGTGGCAGCCATCTTGTGTTCACATGGGGGTGGCCAACTTTGACCACATGGGGGCAACCATCTTGTGTATTAGAGTGACTGTCTTTATTATATAGGATAGTTTTCATGGTGTTATCTTTCTTCATTATTTTACATTGAAATTGTCTGTTTTTATATTTGAAGTGCATGTTGTATGTAGGTCATGCCAATTGTCCTTTTTAATCCAATCCATCTCCATCTTTTAACTGGACAATTTATATTTAATGCAATTAATATTATACTTGGGTTTTAATACATCCATCATGTTTTTTATACATGTCCCATATATTTTGTTCTGTGATTTACAATATATACTTTTACATTTTTGGAGTATACCTTACCACTTAATATATAATATGAGATCTTTATAAAAGTATGCTTCCCACCTTGGCAGTTTAACTCAATTGGAGCATCATCCCATACACCAAAAGGCTGCCAATTGCATTCCTGGGCAGGGCAAATACCTGGGCTGTGGGTACCCTGGCCGGGGCTCACACAAGAGGCAACAGATTGATGTTTCTCTCCCACATCAGTTTCTCTCTCTCTTCTCTCTCTCTCTCTCTCTCTCTCTCTCTCTCTCTCTCTCTCTCTCTCTCTCTCTCTCTCTGTCTCTCTCACTCTCTCTGTCTCTGTCTCTCTCTCTCTCTCTCATCAATAAAGGCATATGTTCCGGAGAGGATTAAAAACAATTATAAAATCATGTTTCCCATTTTAATGTATGTTATAAAAAGCACAATAGTTAGATATTATTTTTACTTTAAACAATCAGTTATCCTTTAAACCAAAGAAATAAAAACATGAGAGTCTTACATTTACCCATGTATTTACAATTTCTAAAGCTCTTCTTCGTTTTTTACTATAGGAAACAGTTTTCTATAAGGTATCATTTAATTTTCTTTGAAAATTTTAATAGTGAAGATTTGGTTACAATAGATTATATCAGAGTATTTTTGCTTGAAAAGGTACTTTGCCTTAATATTTGAAGGTTATTTTTACTGGATATAGACGTTTTCTTTGACAGGTTTATATTTTTCAGTGCTTTGTTATCATTCACTCTTCTGATCATTAAAATTCTGATCAAAAGTCTGACATTACTCTGACCTTTGTGCCTCTGGGTACATCTTAACTATAAGAATATCAAAGCAAGTATGGTGACAGGAGAAGATTTGATTTCTGGTGGTGGGCACATGGCACAATATACAGATCTTATAATATAGAATCTCACACCTGAAACCTATATGATCATGTTGACCAATGCCACCCCAATAAATTTAATAAATATTAATTTTTAAAATATCAATGCATGTTTCAATTACATGTTGGTTAGAGTCCTGAATATTTTTTCATGTGTCGTTAAGGTTCAGTTCTTTCTGTGCTTTGAGTGTTGTTGTTTTTTTTTCTTTTTGTCCTTCAAGTTAGAAAATTTTGGTTGCTATGTTTTCATATTCACTGAACTTTTCTTCTACAATATCTGATTTAAGCCTATTCAGTGTATCTTCATTTTAGAAATTGAAGTTTTAATCCTAAAAGTCCTACTTGATTCTTTTTCTGTCTTCCAGTTCTCCCCTAATTGTGGCTGGTTTTTTCTTTGTTTTGTTTTTGTTTTTTGTAGTAGTTATTTTTATTATGCCAGCATGTATGTGATTTCAGCTTTCTTTTTTGTTGACTAGTCCTTCTCCAGCCTATGGGTCTTCTTTTTCTTCTTCTTCACCTGTTAATTTTGATGGGATATTGGTAGCTGTAATTTTATTTTTTGGTGGCTATTATGTTATCTTTAAAAATGTTTTACTTTTTATGGCAGGTTATTAAGTTACTTGCCTTAACAACTTGACCCTTTAAAGTTTTTATTCTAAGCCTCTTTAGAGTGCTTCTACATAGTCTTTACTGCTAGTTTAGCCATCCTACTAGAGTAGGACAATCCTTTGGTCTCTACTGAATGTCCTGGCTATTCAATTAGTACTATCCAGTCTTACTGGTCAAAACTTGAAAATTTACCCAATCTGTGTGAGACCTTCAGTTTAAAACTTCTAAGTTGTTTATGCCTCACCTTGTTTCAGTCTATTCAGTCTATTCATGTGTGGCTTAATAGTTAACAAAAGACCCAAGTAGGTCCCTAATGCAGAATTTTGGAGTTTTCTTCTGTGAACCTGCCACCTTTCCAGTTCAGAGCCCTATGAATTTTAGCCCCAGCAATCTTCCTAACTCTTATATCTGTCTTCTCTATTCATTGAACCCCAGCCATGAATTTCTGTGACATTGTACTTAGGTTTTCCTTTCATATACCTTGGTCTGGAAAGTGTCTCTTTGGATAGAGCCAGAATAATCATTACTTATAATCTCTTTTGTTTCTTTTATCTCTTGGATCCTAGACCTGTGTTGCCCTTTGAGCAATTTCTAATTATCGTGGCTTCATATTTATTGTCCAGTTTTCTCATTTTTTATGTGAGGAGAGCAAGTGTGGTTCTTGTTGTCCCACCATGGATACAACCAGATATTTCTTCTACGGTTTGTCTTGTGTTAGAGCTACTTGCTATAGAAAAACAAAACAAAACAAAACAAAACAAAAACATGCCTTCTTTCAAAGCTAAAGATTAAGCCTATATATTAATATTTATCTCCACAATTTTTGGTGAGAGCACCTGGAAATAAAAATGCTTAAATTTACAATTGTAGTCAACAATGAAAATGAAATAGGAAGCATTTTTTAAGACTGAATAAAAACTTAGGAAGAATAATATATATAGGCATTTTAAAACAAAAATACCATAATTTCTTTGAGGGTGAAAACTGAGTCTATGATACAAAAAGAAAAATTTAATTTGAATACAGTTTCTGTGTTCATCAGAACTTTAAAAAAAGTGCTGATTTTGTTCTTGTTTTCTACAGTTTTGTAATTGGAATTTTAGTTTCTAGAATTATATGACTACTTATGGCAATTTCTAATTCTGATATAATGTAGTATGGGAAATAAGAGAAACATATCAACAAATGCAAACTTATGGTAAGAGGCAGAGTACTATGAGTGATTAAAATGTGAATAATAAAAGAGTCATGACAATTTATAGAGATGACATTTTTTGTGGAGGAATCAGGAAATGTATCAATGAAGAATTGGCTTTTGATCTGGGCCTTTAAGAGTGGGTGAACTTTTGGTGGATGGATGTGAATAATGGGGTATTTCTTGTGGAAGAACTTTGCCAGAGCCTTTGATGCTATGGCATTGTGTACATATACCATCAAGTTTAGTGTTGCATCTGGATATATGCATTTGTACATTTTTAATGACATGATATTAAAAATCATTTGAACTTGCAGGTGAAATCAGACTATTAAAATGTATCTCAAGGCTGGTATAGTTCAATGGTTGAGCATTGACCTATGAACCAGGAGGTCACAGTTTGTTCCCAGTCAGGATACATGCCCAGGTTTCATGCTTAATCCCAGTGTGGGGCATGCAGAAGGCAACCACTCAATAATGTTTATATCTATCATTATTGATATTTATATTTCTCCCTTTCCATTCCTCTCTGAA
This sequence comes from Pipistrellus kuhlii, assembly GCF_014108245.1. Taxonomy (NCBI): domain Eukaryota; kingdom Metazoa; phylum Chordata; class Mammalia; order Chiroptera; family Vespertilionidae; genus Pipistrellus; species Pipistrellus kuhlii. The sequence goes on from NW_023425471.1 coordinate 36,019,228, forward strand.
ATCAATAAAAATACAGTTCAAAAAAATATATCCCAAGGACTCTACTCATAAAGATTTTAAAACAGAACAAATGTCAGTGCTCTTTTATCTTTTTTGTTTGTTTGTTTGCTTATTCTTTTCCCACTCATTAAACTTTCACTGGAAGACTTATCATAGAAAATAATCCCTATAAGGCATACACACTTTTATTTTTCTTAAAAAAATTAACAGTTTTATTCATTACAATGAAGATTTTTCAATGTTAATTGGTTCTATGGAGTCCAAAAGACTAAGGATTTTAAAACTACAAGAAAAAATTATTGAGTGTTTACATATACCAGCTGCTGGGTAAACAGTTTACATGGAGCCGAAACCTGTTTGGCTCAGTAGATAGAGCGTCGGCCTGCGGACTCGTGTCCCAGGTTTGATTCTGGTCAAGGGCATGTACCTTGGTTGCAGGCACATCCCCAGTAGGGGGTGTGCAAGAGGCAGCTGATTGATGATTCTCTCTCATCAATGTTTCTAACTCTCTATCCTTCTCTCTTCCTCTCTATAAAAAAATCAATAAAATATATTTAAAAAAACAAAACAAAATAGTTTACATGGATTTTCATCTCATTTAATTCTTCACAGCAACCTTATGAGATAATTAGTACTATTACAATTTCCATTTTGTACATGAAGATACTGAGGCACAAAACGTTTTAGTGAATTGCACAGAATCACTGAGCTAGTAACTGGCAGAGCAGAATTTTTCTGATTCAATAATGTACATTTTATACTACTGCCACTCTACAGAATGATATACTTTTATTAGTTAGCTACTAATACTTAATTAATAACAATAATATTTATTATTTGTTAAGGATTTACTATATAGCAGACATTATTTTAAGTCCTTTACAACCCTTGATTATTTATATTTATTGATTTTAGAGAGAGAGGGGAGGGAGGAGAGGAAAGAAAGAAAGAAAGAAAGAAAGAAAGAAAGAAAGAAAGAAAGAAAGAAAGAAAGAAAGAAAGAAAGAAAGAAAGAAAGGAAGGAAGGAAGGAAGGAAGGAAGGAAGAAAAAAAGGAAGGAAGGAAGGAAGGAAGGAAGGAAGGAAGGAAGGAAGGAAGGAAGGAAGGAAGGAAGATGGATTTGTTGTTCCACTCATTTACACATTCATTGGTTGTTTCTTTTATGTGCCCTGACTGAGGATCAAATCCACAACCTTGGCACATTGGGATGATGCTTTAAACAAATGAGCTAATAGGGCAAGGATTCATTATTTTATTTAAATCTCACAATTAACTGGTGACACAGAGATTATAATGCCCATCTCATAGAAAAGGCAAGTGAAAACTCAGAGAGATTAAGCAATTTAGCTAAATTCACAGTTAAGCAGTTCTTGAATATTATTAAAAATTAGATCAGTCTTCTAAGACTAACTTTTAAGCCCTTTAATCATTGCCCCATGGTCTACTATTTTGATGATTTAATGCAATTTCTAATACCACATAATGTGTATAATCCAAAACTTTCTTATAGGAACTAAAATGTAAATAAGGGAGTGTCTGAGGAAGACTGGGGTAGAAAGTATCTCTATCCCATCTCGTAGGAAATCTAAGCACATTGGACTCCAGCTGATTATGTTCAGATATAATTACTGAAGAACAACTCTGTGAAAACCCACAAGTCCAGTCTTGGTGAAACACATACGGGTCACTCATAGAAATTATTTTATCCATTTTCATTCTGATGCCAGAAATATTACTAAAATTATTCAGATTTAACTAAGGATAATAACTCAAGTAATCTTATAGTCATAACCAATATTTTGAAAACCAGGTTTAAGTTTATAAATAATATTTCTTATAAATTTTCTAAAACAAAAATGAACAAAGACAATTGCACTGGTAATCCCTAGGAATAATAGTCCCTATTTTTTTAGATATCATAGAGCACAATTTTCTTCATCTCTTATATTGACATGACATATAGTTTGGGTACTTAAATTTCGTTCAGGTACAAGGTGATTTTGTATTTGTTAAACATATAAGAGTTGTGTGTAAAGGAAAAATTCGCAGATGCAGATTTACTGAGAAGGATGTCTCAGATTCCAAAAAAGATTTGAACAGAGTTTTGAGTGTAACTTTTATGATGTTATATGACAGAGTTTTTGTTTTTAGTATTCAGACTGATAGTACAAAATTAAAAAGGTTTTGTAAATGTTTGTTTAAATAAGACCACAGCAACGATAAATTTTTGCTGTTAGACATGACGTTCTCTATTGAATATGTTCTTCTTTTTACAATGTAAATTTTGAGTCTATTAGAAAAAATAAAATTATGAATAGAATTTTAGTGTGCCTTGAATGGATAATATCTATCACATATGTAGGATAAATATATATTACAATTTTAACAAATTAATATTTCATGCCAAATAAAGCAAGTAGCTTGTTTACATGAAAAAAAATTAATGTACTAGATTCCAATTTGAATGCATTTTTATAATAATGTGAAATTTAAAAGAGAACCAGATAAAACACACATCAAAACTCTTAACACAATTCAAGAATTTGTCTCCATTAAAATACCAATGGCATATTTCAAAGACCTAGAACAAACTGTTCAAAAATTTATCTGGAATTAAAAAAAAAAAAAGACTCAGAATAGCTGCAACAATCTTGAGAAAGAACAAATTTGTAGGATCACAGTACTGAATACCAAACTGTACTACAAAACCATTATAATCAAAACAGCCTGGCACTGGCACAAGAACAGACATATATACCAATGGAACAGAACAGAGAACCCAGAAATCACCCCAAGCCACTATGCTCAATCAATATTTGACAAAGGAGGCAAGAACATACAATGGAGTTATGACAGTCTCTTCCATAAATGGTGTTGCGAAAATTGGTCAGAAACTAGACCACCACTATATACAAAAATAAATTCAAAATGGATAAAGGACTTAAACATAAGATGAGAAATCATAAAAATCTTATAAGAATCCATAGGCAACAATTTAGCAGACATTTGTAGCAATATCTTTACCAATAGAGCTTCTGTGGCAATGGAAACTAAACAAGTAGGACTACATCAAAGAAACCATCAACAAAACAACAAGAAAGCCCACTGCATGGGAGAACGTATTTGCCAATGTTATCTCCGATAAGGTTTGAATATCCAAAATTTATAGGGAACTCATACAACTTAACAAAAGGAAGATAAACAATCCAATCAAAACATAGGCAAAGGACTTAACTAGACACTTTTTGAAAGAGGACATAGAGAAGGCCAAGAGACATATGAAAACATCCTCAAAGTCAATAATAATCTGAGAAATGCAAATCAAAATGACAATGAGGTACCATCTCACACCTGTCAGAATGGCTATCATCAACAGATCTACAAGTGCTGGAGAGGATGCAGAGAAAAGGATGTGCTTCTGGTGAGAATGCAGACTGGAACTCCCATTTGACCCCATAATTCCACTTCTAGGACTATACCCCAATAAATCAGAAATACCAATCATAAAGGACATATGCATCCCTATGTTCATAGCAGCATAATTCACCATAGCTAAGATTTGGAAACAGCCTAAATGCCCATCAGCAGAGGAGTGGATTAGGAAACTGTGGTACATCTATACAATGAAATACTACACTGCTGTAAAAAAAAAAAAAAAGTAATTATTACCATTTGAAACAGCATGGATGGAACTGGAGAGCATGATGCTAAGTGAAATAAACCAGTCAGAGAAAGATAAACATCACACGATCTCACTCATTTGTGGAGTATAAAGAACATCATAAGCTGCTGAACAAAAATACAGAGACAAAGAAGCATCAAACATACTGTCAAACATCAGAGTGAAGGCAGGGGAGGGTTGTGTGTGGGTAAGAGACCAACCAAATGATTTGTATGCATGCATATAAGCATAACCAATGGACACAGACACTAGGGGGTGAGGGCATATGCTGGGGGCTGCGGGTGGCCGAGAGAAAGTCAATAGGGGAAAAAGGAAATATGTTCTACTATTTATAATACTTTAAATAATAAAAATTAATAAAAAGTTCAATTTAATCATCACTTTCCCACCTTTCCTTGCTTCTTGCATGGTAAAAAATGTGACTACTTTAAAATGATGATCACAAAGCTACTTAAAGCTTTACATTTTCAGAGATTTTCCTTCTGAGTTTTATGAAGAAACAAATTACCCTTTTCTCACAGTCAAGACTTATGTAAAAGTCATGAAAGAAAATGCAGGTAAAGAAAAGATCAAAATCTGTTTACTTCATAGTTTTAAAATACATGACAGTCTCTGTGTACTACTATAAAATCTCCAGTGTTAGCGCTACAGAGTTAGCATCAAAGAGTATAGGGATGGAAGAGGGAAAAAGGGCTGGGGAAGAGGAAGAGGGAGGAATGAATTGGTACCAAATTTGCATTTAGGCTGAGAATGTTTTACAGCCAGACAGTTAGTGTCATAGAATTGTAATTTATGATCGGTCTGTTATCTTTACACATTCTAACAAAACACCTTAAGTCTGATGGATGAGAACATGCTTAAAAAAAAACTTTGAAAAATTAAGGGATAAAAGCAAAAGTAATAATGAAATATTGACTACTTTAAAATAAACTTTGTTCTGACCCCCAGATATGCTATTTGGTACACAGGGTATTATTACTATGACTGGAACACAGCCAGTTTCACAGGGTAAGCTCACAATGCATCATTTTAAAGCTCATTAACATCTCTATACTAATATATTATGCAGGTTCTCTCCTTCCTTCCATCATTTGATCTGATGTTCATATATTTATTTTTATGAAAGGTATATAGATTTAATATTAGCTTCAGGATAAATAATGATGTAATATTAGCATCTTTTTAAATGAAATGTTGAGCTGCAACCAGTACACAAGCCAGGTACATAAAGTTTGACCAACAATTTCTAGAGAGTGGAAAAGGTCCTTTTAGCAATACTTTTCAATTTCTCAATTTCTTCTTCTTCTTCTTCTTTTTTTTTTTAAATCATCACCAGAACATATTTTTCCATTTATTTTTAGAGAAAGTGGAATTGAGGAAGAGAGATAGAGAGAAACATTTGTGTGAGAAAGATATATTGATTGGTTGCCTCCCATGTGCTCCAGTCCAATTGAATCTGCGACCAGCACTCTATCTGTTGAACCAAACCAGCTAGGGCTCAATTCTTCAATTTCTACTACCCCTGTTTCCCCGAAAATAAGACAGTGTCTTATATTAATTTTTGCTCCCAAAGATGAGCTAGATCTTATTTTCAGGGGATGTCTTATTTTTTTCATGCGCTAAGTCTTATTTTCGGAGGATGTCTTATTTTCGGGGAAACATGATAATCATGGGTTGTAGGAAATTCATTTTTGTTCTTACAATAGTTGGCTTACTTGTTTATTGTGTATTTCTATCTTGGTTTGTAAATTCCACAAGATCAGAGGTCTCTTTTATTTACTTTTGTATCCTTAGCACATAATATAATGATGCCACATTATAGACAATTAATAAATATTTGTTGAATGAATAACTGCGTGGATATTGGCTATAAGGAACAAAAGCAAGATTGTCAATAATAGCAATGTAGCTAGCCTGTAAATGTGAATAGACAGTTACACTTAGTTCATATTAATAAAATGTATAGTCCAACTATAGAGATATTCATCTTTGCTTTTTTATAGGAGTATAAAATTACACATACATGTACAAGGTAGAATAATACAATATTTATCAACTTAGTTGCTTTTGTATTTTTTATTTGTTTGTTTGTTTTGTTAATCCTAACCTGAGGATATTTTCCCATTGATTTTTAGAGAGAGAGAAAGACAAAGAGAAATATCAATATAAGAGAAATACACTAATTGGGCTAAATTGAACTCAGGACCCTTTGGTCCACAGGCCAACACTCTATCCACTGAGCCAAACCAGCTAGGGCTGCTTTTGTCTTAATCCTTGATATGTCAGTCATCCTTCAATGGACTTACTAGCAGTCATAACCAGTACCCAGCAGACAATATAATAATATAGGTTTTCTATGAAAGTGAGTAGATAAGTAGGAATTGATGTTTTTAAATGTTTTTATTGAGCATATGCAGTTTTCTCCCCTTTATTCAAATGCCCCATTGGAAATGTCAGTAAAGGTGTAAAAAATGTAATAAATTCATAACAGCACCAAGGATGAGAGGATGAGGCATTTGAAATATATCTGCATTTATGGATTATGCATGACAGATAAAATCTTACTGAAGGATAAACTACATCAAGAGTTACTGCCCAGTGTGAACCCAGGAGGAAATACAGGACAGATGGCTGTGTGATTAAAAAGTCTACAAATCCAGGATAAGTAGGGACAAGGAGTGACAAGTGAGGTGATTATTAAATTTATTATTTTGGTATACTTAAATTAGTAATACCCTCCATATGTGAGGTTACAAAATTTAATCTCAAGCTAAAATCACAGATCTAAATTATAAAAAAAATAAATAAATAAAAAGATATTCTGGCTGAAAATATCTAGTTCTCTTAACATGGATATTAGAACTCACAGGAAAGCCTTCCTAATTTTGTAATGGGGAGTAGGAGTGCTCACTTTTCAGCCACAAACTAAAAGCAGTCTGACCATGATATATTCTCCTTGCATACATAGAGCTGATAGTGATTTCTATCACTCAAAGGAAAAAAACTGTTGGGAAAACAGACATGTAAACACAGGAAATCTAGGCTGCATGGTCTTCCATTTACAAATATAAATGAACAACTCAGAATCAGTAAGTATTTGAGAAAAAAACTTTTTTCTACTTTTTAGTAGAATGAACATGAATGAATGGAATAATTGATCTTAGAGGAATCACATAAAATCTAAGTAACAAATATTTCTGTCCCCAGAATTATTTGAGAAATAATACAATCAATAAAACACCATGGCATTGCTATTAAAAAAGATCAAATATAAAACAAGGATGTCTTAGAAATTTAAAAAATAATTGCCAAAATAAAAACAAATAAATGAAATAGAAGAAAATTTGAGGCACCGAAAAGTGGAAAAAATATCAGAGATGGAAAACATGAGAGAAAAGTTAGAAAATCAGTGCAACTGTTCCAACATTTATTTGGAATTCTAGAGAAAACAGCTTATACAAATAAGGGGTAACAATCAAAAAAAAAAAAAAAAGAAGAAAAATGTCTACAAGAAATGGTCCAAGAATTAAAGCAACATAAAAATTTGCAGATTGAAGGGGACGACAAGACAATGATAAGGTTCAAACATCAAGAATGAAGAGAATATCCTAAATATATGCCAAGATAAAAATATATTATTTACAAAGGAATGTAAATACAATTGACATCAGAATTCTCATTAGTTACACTGGATGGTAGAAGAGAATGAAATAATGCATTTCAGTTCTGAAGGAAATGATTTTGAAATTAGAATTTTATACCTAGATAAACTAGCATTTCAATACAGGGGGAAAGAAGATATTTTCAGCCATATATGTTATATACTAGGGGCCCGGTACACGAAATTCATTTATGGGGTTGGGTCCCTCAGTATGATCTGTACTCTATCAATCTGGGAGCTCTCAGGGGATGTCCTACTGATGGCTTAAACCTGCTCCCTGTGGTTCTTTGCTCTCCACGCACCTGCCTGCCTGCTTGATGCCACTGCAGGCCCTGGTGTATGCTCTCTGTGGGGGCCTGCTTGCCCTTCTCTGTCAGGGCTACTGGCAAGCAGGGCCATGGTGTCTGCCCTCTGTGGGGTCCCTGCAGGACACTGCTTGCCCCTTGATGCCATGGCAGGGGCAAGCAGGGCCTTGCTGTCTGCTGTCTGCTCGCTCACTATGGGGGACATTCCCACCCCACCTCCAGCCACTCAGTGCCTGCATGTGTAAGCCCTGAGTGGCTAGGGGCATTCTGGGAACTCAGTTACTCCAGGCCTACACATGGGCCTACAGGCTCAGAGCAGCCTGGCTCCTGAGGACTCCTGTCCCCAGGATGCAGGCCACTTGGTGCTGTTGTGCACGCAAGTGGCTGCCCCATCCCCGGCCACTTGGCACCTGCACATGCCAATTAACCCACCATCTTTGTCAGGTTAATTTGCATACTCACTCCTGATTGGCTGGTGGGCATCATGAAGTAATGGTTATTTTGCATCTTTCTCTTTTATTAGTGTAGATGGCTTATGGTGTTTCTCATTCTCTTATGCAGTAAGAAAAAAAATGAGAGCTTAGTATATTCATAGGCACAAATTAGTAGTTAAGAAAGATTTGTCTTCTTTTGCAAGAATTTAGAATGAGTTTTGAAAAACATTTTAATTAACTGTAAGACAGTACTTTGTGTGCTTAAGAATATAAGAGTATGAAGTCAAACCAGTCTACTTGTATTATATTCCTGGTAGGTCACTTCTTAGCTATTTTTCCTTCTGTAAGTTAATTAATTGGACCTTCATTTCCATATCAATAATATGGGGACAATACTAACCTGATGTGAACACAATATTTTGACTATATACCTGCTAGATTATTGTGATCATTAAATAATGTACTCCATGCAAGGTGCTTAAAAGAGTCCCCAACCCAACTCAGTATGGAGTTTAACTATTATTATCCATTTTTAAGATAAGATCAAACTTTAAAAAATAATCATCAACAAAATTATTTTTATCATAAAATTGTTATTTGGGAATTAAGGCAACTTTGGTATTTCTGTATTCTTATTTTATTCTGATGCATTTGTAAGTATAGTTGCTAGAAATATATGTGAGTATGATGAATGCCTGTGGAGGGCCTCCTGGAGACAGGAGCTGCTTTCTGTATTTTGGTATTGGTTATTACTTTTTCTTGATATTTATGATTCAAGATCACTGGACATTTTATTATAGAACTATAGCTTTGTGTACTTCTTTATTATTTTAATATGATAATTAATACATTTACAAATGACCACACTTTGTTATTTCATACCTAATGTTTCTCAATGTTGCTATTTTCAGAAATATAGTCCTGTTTAATTTTTAAAATTCTGTATATATTAAGAGGCAATGTGTTTTGTAATTATTTAAATGTGAGTCTACACTAACTATTTAAATTGCAAATTTTACTTTTTTTACTATCAGCTAGAATTATTGGGGTACCAAATTCAACCCCTGAAAGTCTCAATGAAAGACAAAACTATAGTATTAAGTCTTAGGTGAACTTAAAGAATTACATCTCATTTCCTCTTCCTGTAAAGAAAGACTTACATAAAATTGATCCAAACAGTACATTAAATAGTTACTGACCTATTTCCAGAAAAAAAGGCTGTTGTTGAAAAGAGGACTGAGAATAGATGGTTCTCATTGTTTTTTTAATCAATTTCATGATGTAGCTTATGAATGTCTTCAAATATTTCCACCATGTATATTTTAATACTGCATATGGAAGAGGTAAACTGTCAACGAGAGTCACAAGTTTATGCTCCCTCCACCTTTATTTATTTTTCTCACCTGAGGGATATATGTTTATTGATGTGAGAGAGAGATGAGAGAGAGAGAGAGAGATCAAAGAGAAAAATTTTGACTTTGATTGGTTACCTTCCATACCTGCCTTCCTGTGGATCAAATCTAAAAGCTTTTTGTTGTACAGGATGACACTCCAACCAACTGTGCCACTCGGCCAGGGCTCCCTCCACCTTTTAAGAGGGAAAGTACAGATGGCATATGGGAGGGGAAAATGGAATAGTTAAATATAGCAGCAAGATTTTGCCAAAATATAAAGTGAATTTGGTGGGAGCTTATTTTTACTGGAATTAAAATTAGGTCAGAAGTATATTTTAAGTGCGTATAGTCAATTTAGTGCCAAAAGTTTAACATGACCTACTTGTTGGTGTAAATAAACCATTGATTCAATTGGAAGAGTTGTATCACAAACTATAAACTTGTACTATTAACAAAAATTCAAAATAGGGTCTAAGCAGAACAAAGAGATTGGATTATTATCTCATTCCAAATCAGGATTAGAGAAAACAACTGTTGTAGAAAAGATAAAACATACAAATTTATTTAGAGACCATGGGGAAAAACAAAAGATGAATAAACATAAGTATCTCTACGAAGGGGAAGTCATTGTGTAATAGAATGAGTGGGGAGCACTGGAAATAAATACAACACAAACTTTTTTTATGAATATCATTTCATGAAAATAAAAGTGTAATTTGCAAAAGCAAGTATTAATAATATCAACAGTAATAATACTTAAAAAGATGAAAAATCACCAATTTTCTAACATAAATTGAATCTGGTTGATCGGAGCTTTAAATAATGAAATAGCAGGTAAATCTCTCATTTTACAACAGAAGAGAGAAATATAGGTTAACTAATAGTTTCAGGTTAAAATATGTGATATATATTAGATCTGAACAAATACATGATCTGGTACAAATGCAATACAATGAAAGAACAGGTAACTACTAGGAGAATAAAAATAAAATGGGGGCATGCACAGATAGGATAAAATAATAAAGAAAATACATTTTAAGTAAAGACAGGTATTCTTATACCAAAATTGATTTTTATCCTTTACAATGAGTCTATATAATTTTTATTAAGCTTTTGAGCTAATATGCAATAATCTTGAAAATTAGTGTCTAATGTTTGCTGGAAACTGATAGATTAATTTCAATAACATTTTATTGGTTTGAGACTTTGAGCAAATATTTTCATGCATTTTTTTGTTTTCTTTAGTATAATTTTAATGACTTTACATGATGGTCTTTGTTCCATTGCCATATTCCATTAAATCTATTCTAGGCCACTATGATGGTGGTTGGGATGTCAAATATGTAAGCTTATTGAAATATCCATGAATAATATAATTTGGAGGTAATAAACTTCTTGTTTACTACCCTGTTTCCCCGAAAATAAGACAGTGTCTTATATTAATTTTTTCTCCCAAAGTTGTGCTAGGTCTTATTTTCAGAGGATTTCTTTCTTATCTTTCCATGAGCTAGGTCTTATTTTCGGAGGATGTCTTATTTTGGGGAAACACGGGTATGTCAAATGACAGAATTAATGTCATTCCTGTTACTCACATTTTTTTTTACCCTACAATGTTAACATATTTTTTGAATTCTGAATAAGTGAAAGTTTGATTTTTTTTTACCTTAACATAGAACTTGTTAGTATCAGATATGCACTTTTTACTGTTATCCTCAGGGACGTGATTTTTTGCTTTCCTCTCTTGCTGCTGTGTTTGAGATTATTTTGTCTCACCTAGTGGTGCTGTATGTTTATAGTATTTGGGTATATGCTTCCTCATTAGTGATGCTAGTTCTAGCTTGCTAATTCACTGAATTTGTAGCAAAGTAGACTTAACTGGAGCTCTTCTTGATAACTAAAAGACTCTTTCACCCCTGTCCCCCTTTCTCTTAACTTTCCTGAAAAGGAATTGTTTATTATAGGGAAATACTTCAGTTCTCCAAGCTAATAATTTGGCATAACCCATGAGTAGCAAATTCAGAAATTCTAATTAAACTTCATAACAATTGTATTGTTAAATATATTACACTCAACATTTTAGGTTCTTTAAATTAAAGTTATTATAATGGTATATTGCTTGTTCCATAGAGCCCATGCTTTTATTTTATGAGTTTGGATGGAAGACATCGTGGAATTAGTAGTGAGATTTAAAGTTGTGTTTTAATCTACTAGAAAAGTGCTATGACATTATGGCATAAATTGGTTATTTTGACACCTAATAATGGTTTTTTTAAAAAATGATGCTTAGCAATTATTTTAAAATTTAAGCAATACAGAAAAGTATGAAGAAGAAAATGTAACCATTTTTTTTTTGCAAAGCCCCATCATCTATTAATAACTATTATTAATAGTTCATGGAAAATATTGCAGATTTACATCACATTTATGCATATATACAGATTGAAAAATGAAAAAAGATAGACATCTACATGGAAGGATGGATATGGAAAGATAGAAGGATGAATGAATGGATAATGAATGGATAAGTTGATAGACATAACTGTTTTTTCCAAAATGGGGTGTCTCTCTCTTTCTCTCTCTTTTTATTCTTTCTCTCTTGCTATCTTCCTTTGTGATTTACTAATTGTAGTGATATTATTTAATTGATATCTCTTTATGCTTTGTGTATATGCTATAGAATTTTGCTTTGTGGTTACTAGGAATCTTGCATAACACATAACAACTTTAATCTGATAACAACTTACCTTCACTAGTGTATATAAACTCTATACTTTTACTCCCCCCCATTTTATGCTATTGTCACACTTTACATCTTTTTATATTGTGCATCTAATAAATTATTGTAGCTATTGTTATTTTTTTAATTACATATTTTATTGAGTTTTTACAGAGAGGAAGAGAGAGGGATAGAAAGCTAGAAACATCTATGAGAGAGAAACATAGATCAGCTGCCTCTTGCACACCCACTACTGGGGATGTGCCCTCAACCAAGGTACATGCCCTTGACCTGAATCGAACCTGGGACCTTTCAGTCTGCAGGATGTCTCTCTATCCACTGAGCAAAACCAGTTTTGGCTATTGTTATTTTTAATATTGTTTTTAGAGTTTTGTATTAGAGATAAGTGAATTATACAGCATTATTTCAGAGGTAGATTATTATGAATTTGACTATGCTCTTACCTTTATCAGTGAGTTTTATACTTTTATGTATGTTTATGTGGTTTCTTAGCATTCTTTCATTTCAACTTAAAGAACTCCCTTTAGCATTTCTAATAAGTCAGGTCTAGTGGTCATGAACTCAACTTTTGATTGACTTGGGATGGCTTTATATCTTCTTCATTTCTGGACTGTTTTTGCTGAATATAGTATTATTAGTTGGCATATTTTTTCCTTAAATTTCATCACTTTTACTGTATCATCCTATTCCCTCCTAGCCTGTAGGGTTTCTACAGAGAAACCCACTGACAGCTGAATGGAGGGTTGGGGGAATTATCTTGATACAGTGAGTCATTATTCTTTATTTCTTTCTAAATTCTCTCTTTGTATTTGACTTTTAACTTTTTAATTAAAATGTATCTTACAATAATCTTCTTTGTGTTGGTCTTACTTGACATCCTTTGAGCTTCTTATAACTGGATGCTCATCTCTCTCCCCAGATTTGGGAAGTTTTCAGCTATTATTTATTTCATTATTCTTTCTTTTTCATTCTCTCACTTTTATTTCTGGGACTCCCATAATGCAAATATTAGTTTGCCTGATGGTGTTCCAAAATTCATTTGGTTTTATTCACTCTTTTTCATTCTTTTTTATTTTAATTTCTCTAACTGGTTAATTTCTAATGATCTCTCTTTGAGTTTGCTGATTCTTTTTTTTTTTATCAAGTCTGTTTTTGAAGTTCTTTATATTGAACTTTTTTAGTTCTGTAAATATATTTGCAGCTCCAGCATTTCTGTATGATTCTTTAAAAAATATTTTAATTGATTTTCAAGAGAGAGAAGAAGGGGAAGAAGGAAGAGGAAGAATGGCTGAAAGAGAGAAACATTAATGTGAGAGAGAAACATTGACTGGCTTCCTCCTGCTCACCCACTACTGTGGATAGAACCCACAACTCAGGCACATGCCTGACCAGGAATCAAATTGCATCTCTTGGTGCATGGGATGACTCCCAACCAATTAAGCCACACTGGCCAGAACCTATTTAATTCTTTATGTGGTTTTTAAAATTAAAATTCTCATTTTGCTCATGCATTATTTTCCTGATTTTGCTAGTACTAGCATTTCATTGAGTTCTGTATGTAGTACTAGCATTTCATTGAGTTTCTTTTGGTTGATTATTTTTAATTGTTTTGTCAGGCAAATTGTAGCTTTTTATTTCTTTAGGGTCAGTTATTAGAGATTTGTTACTTTTCTTTGGTACTGTCACATTTGCCTGATTCTTCATGATCCATGTACCCTTGCAGTGGTGTCTGTGCATTAGAAGGAGCAAACACCTCTTCCTGATGTTACAACCTAGTTATAGCAAGTGAAGACCTTCTGCTGTCTGTTCCCTGGGCTGAAGAGATTGCCTCCAGAATCACTGCTGTGCTTTGTTGGAACCAGTTACAAGGATGTTGCTAGGTCTACAATGGGGGCTGAGATTGGCAGGCTTTTTGTAAGGAGCTTGGCATGAATCCTGCCTGGCTCCTGGGTGAATGTGACTGCCTTTAGTGTTTTATTCAGTAGGGTGGCACTGGAACAAGGGTATACTTCAGGGTCTACAGTTGCATCCTCAGCTAGTGGGCCTACTACTATGTGTGCAGATGGGTATGACACCTGCCAGGTCCCTGAGCAGCCTAGGCAGGACTAGTCCTGACTATGGCTAAGAGGGGCTGGAACCATAGGATGAAATCCAGGGATGTTTCTATTTCCACAGCCAAGATTGAGGTCTTCAGACCTGACTCTAGAGACATGGATGGGTGTGTCTCCCTTTAGTTCCCTGGTGCATCGGACTACTCCCTGACTGTGGATGGAAAGACTAAGGCCAAGTACAGGACCACCACATGGCTTCCTGAGGTGCACCTCCTCAAAACTGCTCACAGAATGTTGCTAAGAGGGGCTGCAAATAAGTATATGGCCCTTTTAGGATCTCCAGGAGTACAGCTGGGAATGTCTTCCACTGGTTCTTGTGTCAGAGTACTGCTCATAGATTGTGGCTGGAAGGGACTGGAGCTGAGTGTAGGGTTTTTCAGGACCTTTAACAGGTAAAAATAAGAAGTGTCTGCTGCTGGGTTCCTAGGCCAGCAAGACTGTTCCTAGACTAAGGCTGGGCCAAGCTGGAACCCAGTTAAAGGGCTCTTTCAGAATCTACAGTCTGACTGCATTTGGCAGGCTTACCTCTAGAGCACATGTGTCAAACACAAGGCCCGCGGGCCAAATCCGTCCCGCCAGGCCTTGCAATGTGGCCCGCACCGCGCTGTCATCACTGCACTCCGCTGCGTTTCCATCACCATGACAGTTTATGACTGTTCAGTAAACCATTTGGCCCCCGATTTAGGCTGGATTTTAGATTTTGGCCCCTTCTCTGATTGAGTTCGACACCCCTACTCTAGAGGTTCCTAGACTGCTGCTGAAGGGGGCTAGAGGCAGTTCATGAGTCCACTGCTAGGACTATGGGATGATACCTGACACATGTTCCTTGGCATATAGTGCTGGTTACAGACCCAAAGCCAAACAGGACTGCAGCTGGCTTCTCAAGGATATGGACCTGTTTCTGGGTTTGTAGCCAAGACTACAGTCAGCAAGTTAGCTGTCTGGGTGTGAGTGAGCCTGCCTTCTCAAAATGGCTCTCCTAAATCTTGGTCTGCTCTGAAGTTTCACAATCCTTCTCTGGATTCCAAAGATTTTACAATGCAATTTTGTTCTGAATGTTAAGATATTATTACTGAAGTGGGGATACAAGCCAGAGATATCTTATTTGACCATTGTGTTGATGTCACAATATACTAAAGGTCCAGTGCATGAAAATTCATGGACTGGAGGGGGGAGCTCCTCAACCCGACTTGCCCCCTCTCATAGTCCTGGATCCCTCAGGGGCAGGAGGCGACTGGGCGATCAGGGAAAGGTGATACCCCAATCACACTTCTGCTGCTTCCACTGCCAGCAACTCAAGCCTTGGCTGGCCCTGGTTACCTGAGCCTTGGGGGGCCCTGAGCAGTTGGGCAGTCACCATCTGAGGATTGCTTGTGCGTTGGCCGGCCCTGGGTGGCTGGGGTGCTGAGGGGACTGGGAGACTCCAGAGGCAGGTGTGTGGAGAGGCCATACCCACCAGAGAGCAGGCCTTGCCATGCTTCACACCTGCCCCAACAGGGCTAAGAGGACTGGGCATCGCCATCTTTGAGGGCATGGTAGTCAATAAGCATATTCCCTCTTTATTTAATAGGATATAGAATATATATATATATATATATATATATATATATATATATATATATATATATATCCCTACTATGCAAATAGACTGTACAGCATAATAACTGAACAACAGGTCACTATGATGTGCGATGACCACCATGGGGTGGGCATGGAACATGGTGGGTGTTGGCCACAGCAGGATGGTGTGGATCAGGTAAGCTAATCCAGCCTCTGGTGGTTACTGAAAATTCTTTGTACCCACTGCTGGTGTCACACCTGGCCTTGTGCCCTGGGCCAGCACCAGGCTAAGGGACCTAAGGCCATGCCCCCTGCTTGGAGGGGCTTGATTGGGAACCTCAAGGTGCGCTTCCTGTCCTGGTGCTGGGCTAGGAGACCTCAGGTTGCTTCCCCCATTCAGGCCAGGGCACCACAGGCCACACCCCCCACTAGGTGGAGCTTGACAGGGGACTTCAGGCCATGCCCCCGACCTGGCACCAAGCCCAGCCTGGGGACCTCAGGCCTCACCCCCTGCCCCAGCACCAGGCCAGGGGACCTGAGGCTGCACTCTCCTGCCTGGCAGGGCTTGACAGGGGACCTCAAGGTGCACCCCCAGTGCTGGGTGGGGGGAACTCAGGCCATGACCCCTCCCAGCGGGGCTTGATAGGGGACCTCAGGCCATGCTCCCCACCCTGGCACCAGGCGGGGGGAGCTAAGACCACACACCTCACCCAGCAGGGCTTGAAAGGGGCCTTCAGGCCATGTCCCCCACCCAGCGGGTCTTGATGGGGGACCAGAAGCTGTGCCCCGCAGCTGGTGGGGTTTGACTGGGAACCTGAGGCTGCAGCTCCCTCCTAGTACTGGGCTGGGGGACATGAGGCTGTGCCCCCTGCCTAGTGAGGCTTGAATGGGAGACTTCAGGCCATGTCCCCCACCTGGCAGGGCTCGATGGAGGACCTCAAGGCACATCTCCCCCCTGGGGCTATACTGGGGGAATTCAGACCATGACCCCCATCTTGGCACTGGGCCAGGGGACTGAGGCTACACACCCTGACATGCAGGGCTTGACAAATGTGAGACTGGCCAAGGTATGGATCTAGCCCAATGGGGGCTGGGGCCAGCGGGGACTGGGTTTCACACGATTTTAACGTGTATGTGGGTGGGTGGGGACATGACTCTGGGTTCCATGGCGTGTCCCAGACTCTGACAGGAGGAAGGTTTTCATATACATTTTACTAATTTTCTTTCATCTATAACATTTCTATTGTAGAGAACGGGCAAATAGCAATATTAAATTATTTCCTCTAATTAATAACCTGTTGGTTTTTTTAACACATGTTTAGCCAGAATTTATTTATTTATTTATTTGTTTGTTTGTTTATTTATTTTATTAAATTATTATGTGTGTACATATTTTAACATTGCCCCCCATCCCATACATACCCTCCCTCCCCAGAGTTTTGTGTTCATTGGTTGTACTTACATGCATGTATACAAGTTCATCGGTTGATCTACTATCTCCCCCAGATCTCCCTACCCGACCTGCTGTAATTTGACAGTCTGCTTGTTGCTTTACTGTCTCTATCTCTATCTTTTGGTTCATCAGTTTATAATGTTCTTTATTATCCATAAATGAGTGAGGTCATGTGGTGTTTCTTTTTCATTGACTGGCTTATTTCACTCAGCATGATGTTCTCCAATTCCATCCAGGTTGCTGCAAATGATGAGAATTCCTTCTTTTTTTATGGCAGCATAGTATTCCATTGTGTAGATGTACCATGGTTTTGGATCCAATCATCTGCTGACAGGCACCTAGGCTCTTTCCAAATTCTACCTATTGTAGCTTGTGCTGCTATGAACATAGGGGTGCATATATCCTTTATGATTGGTGTTTCTAGTTTCTTGGGATATATTCCTAAGAGTGGGATTACTGGGTCAAATGGGAGTTCCATTTTCAGTTTTTTGAGGAAACTCCACACTGTTCTCCACAGTGGTTGCACCAGTCTGCATTTCCACCAGCAGTGCACGAGGGTTCCTTTTTTCTCCACAAACTCGCCAACACTTCTCGTTTGTTGATTTATTGATGTTGGCCATTCTGACAGGTGTGAGATGGTACCGCATTATGGTTTTGATTTGCATCTCTCAGATAATTACTGACTTTGAGCATGTTTTCATGTGCCTTTTGGCCTTCCTTCTGTCTTCTTTAGAAAATATTCTATTTAGGTCCATTGCCCATTTTTTAATTGGATCATTCATCTTCCTTTTATTTAGCTGTATAAGCTGTCTGTAGATGTTGGAGATTAAACCTTTATCAGTGGTAACATTTGCAAATATGTCCTCCCACACAGTGGGCTTTCTTGTTGTTTTGTTGATAGTTTCTTTGGCTGTAAAAAAAGCTTTTTATTTTGATGTGGTCCCATTTGTTTATTTTCTCTTTAGCTTCCATTGCCCTAGGGGCAGTATCAGTGAAGAAGTTCTTTTGGCATATGTCTGAGATTTTGCTGCCTGTGAATGCTTTTAGCGTTTTTATGGTTTCCCGTCTTATGTTTAAGTCCTGTATCCATTTTGAGTTTATATTTGTGTATAGTGTAAGTTGGTGATCTAGTTTCACTCTTTTGCCTGTATCTGTCCAATTTTCCCAACACCATTTACTGAAGAGACTGTCTTGACTCCATTGTATGGTCATGCCTCCTTTGTCAAATATTAATTGAGCATAGTATTTGGGTTGATATCTAGGTTCTCAATTCTATTCCATTGATCTATATGTCTATTCTTGTGCCAGTACCAGACTGTTTTGAGAACAATGGCTTTGTAATACAGCTTAAAATCTGGTATTGAGATTCCTCCTACTTTACTATTCTTTCTCAGGATTGCTGTGGCTATTAAGGGTCTTTTGTTGTTCCAAATGAACTTTTGGAGAGATCTTTCTAGGTCAGTGAAATATGCTGTTGGTATTTTAATGGGGAGTGAATTGAACCTATAGATTGCTTTAGGAAGTATGGACATTTTGATGATGTTGATTCTACCAATCCATGAACATGGTATGTTGTTCCATCTGTTTACATCTTCCTCTATCTCTTTTTTCAGTGTCATGTAGTTTTCCACAAATAGGTCCTTTACTTCCTTAGTTAAATTTATTCCTAGGTATCTTAATTTTTTGGTGCAATGGTAAATGGAATTGCTTTTTTAGTCTCTGTTTCTGTAAGTTCACTCTTGGTGTATAGAAATATTGTACCATGGATTTCTTGGTGTTAATTTTGTATCCTGCTACATTGCCAAATTCATTTATTAAGTCAGTTAGTTTTTTAATGGAGTCTTTTGGGGTTTTTATGTACAATATCATGTCATCTGCCAATAAGGATAACTTTACTTCTTCTTTTCCAATTTGGATGCCTTTTATTTCCTCTTCTTATCTAATTGCAATGGCTAGTACTTCCAGTACTATGTCAAACAGGAGTGGTGAGAGTGGGCATCCCTGTCTTGTTCCTGTTCTTAGAGGGAATGGTTTTAGTTTTTGCCCATTGAGTATGATGTTGGCTGTGTGTTTATCATATATAGCTTTTATTATGTTGAGGTATGATCCTTGTACTCCCACCTTGTTGAGAGTTTTTATCAGGAAAGGATGTTGGATTTTCTGAAATGCTTTTTCTGCATCAATTGATATGACTATATGATTTTTATCTTTCAATTTGTTTATGTTATGTATCACGTTTATTGATTTGCGGATATTGTACCATCCTTGCATTCCTGGAATCAATCCTACTTGGTCATAGTGCATGTTCTTTGTGATGTTCTGCTGGAGCCAATTTGCTAGAATTCTGTTGAGGATTTTGGCATCTATGTTCATTAGGGATATTGGCCTGTAATTCTCTTTCATTGAGTTGTCTTTATCTGGTTTTGGTATTAGGGCAATGCTTGCTTCATAGACGGAGTTTGAAAGTGTTCCTTCCTCTTGAATTTTTTGGAATAGTCTGAGGAGGATAGCTTTTAGTTCTTCCTTGAATGTTTGGTAAAACTCTTCTGTAAAGCCATCGAGCCCTGGGCTTTTGCTTGCTGGAAGCTTTTTGATGACTGTATCAATTTCTTACCAAGTCACTGGTCTATTGAGATTTTTAGATTCTTCCTGATTGAGTTTTAGAAGGTTGTATTTTTCAAGGAATATGTCCATTTCCTCCAGGTTGTTCAGTTTGTTGGAATAGAGTTGTTTGTAGTATTTTTTAACAATCCATTGTATTTCGGTGGGGTCTGTTGTTATTTCACCTCTTTTGTTTCTGATTTTGTTTATTTGAGTCCTCTCTCTTTGTTTCTTGGTTAGCCTGGCTAGAGGTTCATCTATTTTGTTTATCCTTTCAAAGAACCAGCTCTTGGTTTTGTTGACCTTATGTATTGTTCCTTTGGCCTCTATGTCAATTATCTCCACTCTGATTTTTGTAATTTCTTTTTTTCTGCTTACACTGGGTTTTTCTTGTTGCTCTTTTTCTTAGTCTTTGAGTTGTAGAGTTAGATAATTTGTTACCATTTTTTCTTGTTTTTTGCAATAGGCTTGTAGGGTTATGAACTTCCCTCTCAAAACTGCTTTTGCTGTGTCCCATAGATTTTGGATTGTTGTGTTTACAGTGTCATTTATTTCCAGGATGTTTTTAATTTCTTCCTTGATTTATCTGGTGACCCATTCCTTGTTTAATAACATGCTGTTTAGTCTCCATGTGTTTGATTTCTTTGGATTATTTTTATTGTAGTTAATTTCCAGTTTTATGCCACTATGATATGAGAAGATGCTTGATATGATTTCTATCTTCTTGAACTTTAAGAGACTTTGCCTATGTTCCAAAATGTGGTCTATATTTGAGAATGTCCCATGTGCACTGGAGAAGAATGTATATTCTGTGGCTTTAGGGTGGAATGTTCTGAAGATGTTGATTAATTCCATCTGGTCTAGTGAGTCATTTAGGCTTGATAATTCTTTGCTAATTTTTTGCTTAGATGATTTGTCCAAGGGTGACAGTGTGGTATTAAAATCTCCTACTATGATTGTATTGGTATTAATCTCTCCCTTAATGTCCTCCACCATTTTTTTTATTTTTTTATTTATTTTTTTGTATTTATTTGCTCCCGTACTGGGTGCATATATATTTACCAGGGTTATTTCTTCTTGTTGGATTGCTCCCTTTAGTATTATGAAGTGGCCTTCATTATCTCTTGTTATGTCCTTCACTCTGAGATCTAATTTGTCAGATATAAGGTATTGCTACCCCAGCTCTTTTTTCATTTCCATTAGCCTGGAAAACCTTTTTCTATCCCTTCACCCTCAGTTTGTGTGTGTCTTTTTATCTGAGGTGGGTTTTTTGCAGACAACAGATGTATGGGTCTTGTTTTCTTATCGAATATGTTACCCTATGTCTTTTGATTGGAGCATTTAATCCATTTACATTTAAGGTTATTATTGATAGGTACTCATTTGATGCCATTTTTATTCTATACCACTGTGTTCCTTCTTTGCTTCCTATTTCTTTATTTCTACAGTAGACCCTTTAGCATTTCTTGCATTGCTGGTTTGGTGGAGATAAATTCCTTCAGTCTTTTTTTGTCTGTGAAGCTCCTGATTACACCTTCAATTTTGATTGATAGCCTTGCTGGGTAAATTATTCTTGGATTCAGACCCTTCATTTGCATGACTTTGTATATTTCATCCCATTCCCTTGTGGCCTGATAAGTTTCTGTTGAGAAATCAGTTGCTAGTCTGATGGGGGTTCCCTTGTATGTAACTTTCTGTCTCTCTCTGGTTGCTTTTAAGATTCTTACTTTGTCATTGGTGTTTGCCAATTTAATTATAATGTGTCTGGGTTTCAGTCTTCTGGGATTCATTTTGCTTGGGACTCTGTGAGCATATTGGATTCATGTGGGTTTTTTCTTCTCTATCTCAGGAAAGTTTTCTGTCATTATTTCTTGAAATACATTTTCCATGTCTACCTCAGTTTCCTTTCCTTCTGGAACCCCCATTATTCGAATATTGTTTTGTTTTGTATTGTCCCAAAGCTCCCATAGGCTCTCCTCCAGCTTTTTAATTTTTTTTTTTCTAGAAGCTGCTCTAATTGGGTATTTTTTTCCATCTTGTCTTCTAGCTCACTGATGCGGTCCTCTGCTTCATCTAGTCTACTCTTGATGCTTTCTATTGAGTTCTTCATGGTAGTGATGTCATTTTTCATTTCTTCTTGGTACATCTTCATTTTCTCTTGGTTCTTCTTCAATTCCTCTTGGCTCTTCAATTCCTCATGTTTCTTCTTCATTTCTTCTTGGTTATTGTCAAATTTCTCTTCCATTCTTTTTAGCCATCCAATGATCATTACTCTGAATTATTGTTCTGGTAGGTTTCTTGCCTCTAAGTCATTTACTTCCTTTTCTGGTGCTGCCTGCTTTTCTTTCATGTGTAGGCTATTTCTTTGTCTCCCCATGGTCTCTCTTTTCAGGATGTCTGATTATGTGGTGTTCCTTCTCCTACATTGATTTAAAGGCACAAAAACTACACTTTCCGTGGGTGACAGAAGAACTCCCTTTAATCCACGTGTTTGCGCCGTTTGGGGCATCACAGCTGCTCGATGTTCTCCTCTGCTGTCCTAATTAATAACCTTTTAATGTGCACGAATTTCGTGCACAGGATCACTAGTGTGTGTGTTTGTGTGTGTGTGTGTGTGTCTATATATGTATAAAGAGTGACCAGATTATCATGAGTTCACAGATCATAATATTCTGGCCACTCAGTGTAATGATAGATAGATAGATAGATAGATAGATAGATAGATAGATAGATAATTTTTAAAATTTTATGCGTCTTTTACTCGAGTTTAACCAAGAAAAACAGAAATACAAATAAAGGAATCTCTTCATTTCAGCCAAATATTTTTTTCATCACAAGAGACAGTACCTAAAATATCCTCCAAAGAAGGATTTTAAAAGACTTTAAGGTGCAGGGTTTTTACTGTTGTTAATTTGATCAGTTTCAATCTTAGACATTACTATTGACTACCTCTAATTTTGCCTTCTCCTAAATACACATTTTTTATTTAAAATATTATTATTTTTACATTGTTAAAGTCTATACCATTCTGTTCTGGGACTAAAATTTCAATAAGGCTTTGAAATAGCTTTTATGAGCACTAGATAAATATAGTCTTCTAAGCAAATTAATCGATTTTCCTTAGTCACCTCTTCTATAGTGGACAAAAGATAGGGGAGGGATGAAGAGGAAGAGAGAGATAAAAAAAGAAAAATAAGAATAGACCACATGACTTTATCCCCAAGCCTCAAATCAGACTAATGCAGTTGTAGAGATACAGGAGAATCTAGGAAGAAAGGGAGTTGAACTAGGTGATGATAACTGATAATATCTAATGTTATTAGTTATTTATCTGAAATTGGAATAATTTAATAGTCAAAAGTGACTGAGAAGTTATGAAATTTTAAGCTTATTTACCATTGCCCAAGAGGAAGTAGATGCCACAGAGAAAAGTACATAGTACTTGCGGGGCAAGGATGGAGGGGATATAATGGTGTTTCTTCATACTTTAGTGAGTTGAGATTTCTGAATCAAATCACTGCAGTTATAGGGTTTTATAAAATTTTATTAATGAAAATTTCAAATATACACAGAAGTAGAGAAAGTAGTCTAATGATCTTCTATGAAGCTATCACCCACTGTTAATTAAAGTTGATATTTCAATATTTTACCATTTTATTTCATCTGATCCCCATTTTAAATAAAAATATTTTCTTTTTAAATTTAGTTTTCAAATTCAATTTCTGCAGAAAAGTTGCAATAGTAGAAATAATATTTGAATACTTGAATACTCTTCATCCAACTTTTCTAAATATTAGCATATTATCAAATTTGATTTGTCACTCTCTTGTAGATATGTATCATCTTTTCTAACATTTTTGAGAATATATTATTTACATTTTTAAGCCCACTGACCTCTAATGGCTAAAAACAAGTGTATTCAGTTACATAATCACAGTAGATTTGCCAAAACCAGGAAATTACTGCTGATATAAGCCTAATGTTTATTCTCTAAACTCTATTCAAATTTTGTCATTTGCCCAATAATGAATTTCATTCTATAAGAAAAACATTTCTTTCTAGGAGAAATCCAGCATTACACATTGCATTTAGCTATGTCTCTTTTGTCTTTTAATATACAACTGTTCTTCACTCATGTTTAAAAACTTTTGTATTATTTATTTTTGTTTTATTTTTATTTTCATTTCTGTTTTATTTTTTCCATCACCATTTTTCCCCCCTATACCCTTTTCCACCTCCACCTCTCTTTCAATTACTATACTATTGCCCATCTCCATGAATTTTGTCTCCTTTTTCCTTTTGGCTCAATCCTTCCCACCTCCCATCACCATCCTCCGTCAGAACTATCTGTCTGCTCTATCTGAGTCTGTCTCTATTTTACTTTTAGTTTCAAACACTAAATTCTATGAGTGAAATTTAATGGTATTTGTATTTTTCTGACTGGCTTATTTCATAATGTTCTTCAGGTACAACCATGCTGTTTCAAAGGATAAATATCCTTTCTTGTAACAGCCCAGTAGCATTCCTCATCTTCTGATGGATATTTGGGCTACTTTCAAATCTTGGCTATTGTAAAAAGATCTTTTGTTTTAGATTTTCATGACTTTTATATTGTCTGAGTTTTGCCCCTCAGTTTCAATTTGGATGTTGTTTCTTCATGATTAGATTCAGAGTATCATCTTTGGCAGGAACACCACAGAAGCTTTTTTTTTAATTGTCTTTTTCAATGCAGTCTATCAGAAGGTAACATAGAGGTAATATTAACTTTGGTTAACTGATAGCATTAAAATGGTATCAGTTAGGTTTTCCCAATTTGACAGTTGCTATCTTTTCTTTTGTTATAAAAGGTATATTTTTGGAGAGGTGCTTTTTGGAATGATTTAATACTAGAGGCCATGTGCATGAAATTCATGAATGGGGGGTGGGTCCCCTCAGCCCAGCCTGTACCCTATCCAATCCGGGACCCTTGGGGGATCTCCAATTGCTGGTTTAGGCTTGATCCTAGGGTTTGTGCCTAAACCACCAGTTGGACATCCTTCTCACAATCCTGGACCACTGGTTCCTAATCACTCACCTCCCTGTGTGCCTGGTTGCCCCTAACTGCCCCACACTGCCGGCCTGATTGCCCCTACCTGTCCCCTGCTGGCCTGTTTGCCCCTAACTTCCCCCTGCAGCTGGTCGGGTAGCCCCCAACTACCACCTCCCTGCCAACCTGGTCATTCCTAACTGCCCCCCTGCTAGGCTGGTCACTCTTTACTGGTCTTTCCAGCCTGGCCACTCCCAACTCCCCCCTCTGCTGGCCTGGTCAACCCTAACCCCCCCCCCAGGCCAGCCTGGTTGCCTTTTACTGCCCCCCCCCCCTGCTGGTCTGGTCACCCCCAACTGCATACTCTGCCAGCCTGGTAACCCCTCATGGCCCCCCCACTGGCCTGGTTGCCCCACGCAGCCTGCTGTTCAGTCATTTGGTGGTCCCTCACTAACTCCCCTACCAGCTTGGTCACCTCCTTCAGCCTTCTCGTTCAGTTGTTTGGTTATCCCTCACTAACCTCCCTGCCAGCCTGGTCATAGGCAGGCATATTGTGAGGGTTTGAGGGTTGATTTGCATATTACCTCTTTATTATATAAGATGTCATTTTTTCATCAAGTTTGCACCCACTAGATTTATATCCATTGATGATTTTTGCCTGAATAATTACTTCCTATGATAGTTAATAAATTGTGGTTTTATAATTCTACTAGAGGTCTGGTGCACAAAATCCATGAACTGGGAGGTGTCCTTCAGTCCAGCCTGCACCCTCTCTAATCTGGGACCGCTTGAGGGATAGAGCTTAAATGGCAGTTGGACATGCCTTTCACAATCCAGGACTGCTGGCTCCTAACCACTTGCTTGCTTGCTTGCCTGACTGCCTGATTTCCCCTAACTGCTTCTTCCTGCCAGCCTGATCACCCCTTAACTGCTCCTCTGCCAGCCTGATATCACCCCCAATTGCCCTCCCCTGCTGTCCTGATCTCAACCCCAACTTCCCTCCCCTGCTGGCCTGATCTCAACCCAACCACCCCCCTCTGCTGGCCAATTTGATTCTGATTGGTCAGTTTCTATGCCTGCCAGTGTCAAAAGCTCCGCCTCCTAGGCAACTATTGGCTCCTCACAATTGACCGAGATTTGGTTCTCATTGGTCAGTTTCTATGCCAATCAGTGTCAAAAGCTCTGCCTCATAGGCAGCCATTGGCTCCTCGCACTTCACCTAGATTTGGTTCTGATTGGTTGGTTTCTATGCCAGTCAGCATCTCTGGGCCTATCAATGGGGCCTTATCAGAAAGGTGGGACTGACTAGCAGCCCCAGTGGAGGCTTGGAGAGAAATGGAAGTGTGGCTGCTGGCCAGACCCAGAGTGAAAGAGAGAGGCAAGTGCTGCCATAGAGGATATGGATCAGACACTGTTTCTTTCTTCAGGTCTCTCTCTGGGCCTGATTCGCAGCCCCATCAGCAGTCAGTGTTGAGTCACTGTGCCTGCAGCTGTAGCAGTCAGTGGTGTGTTGCCATGGCAACCCAGCGCTGACTGCAGGACTGACTTCTGGTTGGTTGAGCCTCTGGCTGTTGTGGATGTGACAGACCCAGGGTTTTTATATATTAGGACAATTCCTTTTATGTTTAGTAGTTGATATTTTACTATAAACAATAGCTTTCCCTCTTTTAAACATATGTATAGCAGTATATACTTATGATTTTTTATGTTATTCAGTGATTTATTAACCATTTTATTTTTTGATACTTCATAATGTCCCATATTTTGCCATTAGGAATCCCTTTAAGCTACCTTTTGTGTCATTTTGACATTACCTCATCATTTCTTTCTGACACAACAAGGTGTTGTTCCAGGAAAATCTTTACTTTCCTTGTAGCAGACCTGCAATCAGTGATTTATATAGAAGTTCTGGGTACTTCTGATGGAAATTAATATGTAGAGACTGATAATTGGACACTAGGTGCTCATTACTTCTGGGATGCTATTAGTTTGTTTATTTATTTATTTATTTATTTTTATTTTGTTGTTGTTAATCCTCACCAGAGGATATTTTCCCATTGATTTTTAGGGAGAGTGCAAGAGAGAGAAAAAGATAAAGAGAAACATTGATGTGAGAGGAACACATGGATTGGTTGCCTCCTGCATGATCTCTAACCAAGGTCTGGGCAGGGTAGGAGCCTGAAACCAAAATATGTGCCATTGACTTGAATTGAACTCGGAATCCTTTGGTCTGTAGGCTGACGCTCTATCCACTGAGATAAACTAGCTAGAGCTGGGATGCCATTAATTTAGTTATTTTCAGTAGAAAAAGCTAGAATGTGTGTGTGTGTGTGTGTGTGTGTGTGTGTATGTGTATACATATGAATAGGTATATGCATTCATATATCTATACACTAGAGGCCCAGTGCACAGATTCATGGATTGGTGGGGTCCCTTGGTGTGGCCTATTGGGATCAGGCTGAAACCATAGTGCAATGCCTCCTGCCACTCCTGCCTGCCACTCCTGCTCATCCTGGCCCTGCTACCCCTGCTGCCACAGCTGCTCTGTAGGCTCCCTGCCCCTCTACTGTGGTATCTGGGCTGTGGTGCCTAGCCATGAGCCCTGTGTCTGGTGCCTGTCAGTCAGCTGAGCAACACTCCCACTGTGGGAGCACACTGACCACCAGGAGGAAGCTCTGCATTTAACATCTGCCCCCTCGTGGTCATTGAGTATCATATCCACCTGCCCCACCCCACCCTGCCCCACCCATGCTTTCCCTCTGACAGCCACCTTGCTTTCTGCTTTTTCTCCATCTTCCTTCTAAGCTGTCTTCAGTTTTCACTCCTCCCTCAGCATATGCAAATCAACTACCATCTTTGTTAGATTGGTTTGCATACTTGCTCTGATTGGCTGTGGGTGTAGTGAAGGTATGGTCAATTAGCATTTTCTCTTTTATTAGTGTAGATGTATGCCATACATAGATACACTGAGTGGCCAGATTATTATGATTGCTGAACACATAATAATATGGCCACTCAGTGTATATCCTATATAATAAAAGGTTAATATGAAAATTGTCCCCTTGACGAGGAGTTCGACCAGCAGGCAGGCCTGCCAACCGTCCATGTCCCCTCCCTCTGGCCAGGCAGGTTGGAGCCCACCCATGCATGAATTCATGCACTGGGCATCTAATATATATATATATATATATATATATATATATATATATATATATATATATATATATATATATATATATATATATACTGAATGGCCAGATTATTATATGTTTAGAGATCATAATAATCTGGCCACTTGAGTGTACATATATGTGTATAAGTCCACATACACACACATATATATACATATCTAACTAAAGCCTATCAATATACTTGTCATCTACATGACAAGACATGAGCTTAAACTGTTAACTCCAATTCTGATTTTGATATAAAACTACAAAACTAATTCCCAACCTTCATTCTTTCCACATTTGTCACTCCCTCCTCAAAAAGTAAGATATCTGTCTCCCTTTCTCTACAATATGCTACACTCATTGTTCAAATCTACTATATACACATGCACAAGTGTTTCAGAATTGCTAGCCCATAGCACTGGGAAAAACACACCTTCCACTTAAAATTCAGTGTTTGCTTAGTGTGGGACTTTTGGACTGTAGCATGAGGATGTACAATAAAAATATTGTATTAATGAGTTAGTTGTGTTAGTCATTCTCCTCCATCCCCTTCAGTGTTGAGATGTTATTTATTTGCAATACTATTAAAATTTCCCCCATTTATTGTCCACTTTAGTTTTTAGTTTCTCTATTCTGATTAATTTTAATTTTTTTTAAATATTGTCCATTCAAAACTATGAAGAAAAATGTGTAGTATGAGAAGTGTTACCCCAAACCCTCTTCACATAATCACTACGAATCAGTACTAATTCATTTCACTGCATATCTATGCACTCCCTGGAGGTAAAAAAAAAAGAAAAAGAAAAAGTTTCTAACTTATCTTTTCTGTGTTTCTTTTTTACATAATTGACTAAATGAATATATATTGTTTTAGTTCCCCTTTTCCCTTATATAAAAGTTAGCATACTTAGATACTCATTACACTTTACATAGTTTAATCAGTCACTTTCCTATGAAAGAGCATTTAGATTGCTTCTACTATTTTGCAGTTGTATATCACACGGCAATGAGTAACTTCATGCTGATGTATTTTCCTATTTTTGGAAGCCTGAGGTTTGACTTGCTGGGTCCAAAGGGACATGCATTTGTAGTGTTTGTTACATATTACCAAATTCCCCACTGTTAACTGTCACACGAATTTGCATTTCCACAATGAGAGTGACAGGTTTCCTACAGCTTTACCAACATAATGCATTGTAATAATTTTTGACAATCTGATAGATGAAATTATAGTACAGTAGGTCCTCACTTAACACTGTCAATAGGCTTTGCAATTTTAAACAGAACAATGTATAATGAAACAAATTTTACCATGGGCTAATTTATGTTAACAAGTTTTAAACTCCTAAGGCATCTCATGAATATCATAATGGAACATCAAATAAAATGACTTTATTCAAGGACCTGCTGTATCCCAATGTACTTTCAGTTTGTGTTTCTATTATGATGAGTAAGTTTGAACATCTTTTCATATATTTAAGAAATATATAGGAGTGGGCTAATGTAGGTTTACAATTGTAAGTATTCCAAACAATTTACGTCATTCTTGTCTTATTATTTACTAATGTCTTTTTTAATATGAACAATTGTAAAGCTACTTTGCCAACCCTTAGACTTTTCCAGATATGCTATCATGGCATCTGCAATTACAGGTATTTTTTCATCTTATACTTGAATTCTTATTACTTCTAATTAATTGAGTTTTTTCCTATTAATAGTTAAATTGAGTAATACCTCTGTACAATGCTGAATAGTAGAGGATGTAGTGGGCATCTTTGCAATCTTCACATTATTGTTGATCTTAGTAAAAATGATTATGATGTTTCCTTGTTAAATAAGATGCTGGTTTTAAGGCTAAAAATCACAGATGGAAGCAAGGAGACTAGTTACAAGTCTGTGGCAGTAGAATAGGTAGAGGCCACCTAGTCAGGATGATGGTAGTGCAGCTACAGAGAAATAGGCAGATTTGAGATATATTGTATTTTTAGGTAGCAGCAACTGTACTTAGGAAGTGGATGTGTCTTAGGAAAGAAAAGGAAAATGTTAATGTAAGGCTTTTAATTCAAGCAACTGGGTATATTTCTATATTGTCTTCTTATAAATATTGTAAGATCCTTGATAGTAAGCAGCTGTAGTTCAGTGGTTAAAATGTTATGTTTTACAAACCAACTTCCTTGATTAAAATTCAGGCTTTAGCACTTACTATATGACCTTGAACAAGTTAGTTAATCATTCCAAGCCTTGATTTTCTTCTACATATGCATAAAAGGTGATAATACTAATACCTAGATCATAAAGTGTTTATGATGATTAAATGAAATCAGAAAAAACAAACATAAATAACAACAATAACAAATAAACCTTAGCTGTTAGGTACTACAATGAAGACACGGATGATGAAGAGAGTTTTATATGATTAATATCACCTGGTGACTATCAATTACTCCAGAAATACCATCCATGATGATCAGGCTTAATATTGCCTCTGGCCCTAACCGTTTTGGCTTAGTGGATAGAGCATTGGCCTGCGGACTGAAGGGCCCTGGGTTTGATTCTGGGCAAGGGCATGTACCTTGGTTGCAGGCACACCCCCAGTAGGAGGTGTGCAGGAGGCAGCTGATCGATGTTTCTCTCTCTTCAATGTTTCTAACTCTCTATCCTTCTCCCTTCCTTTCTGTAAAAAAATCAATAAAATATATTTAAAAATATATATATATTGCCTCTGGATGTACTAATAAGAGTCCATTTTAGGTCATTTCCTCCCATTAGAAATTCTTGTGAGCATTTTGCCTTCTATCAGGTTAATATTTACATTTTAGTACAATGAAATTTTTAAGGTGCAGTAATCTTAAGATATACTAAAAATAATCTCAAACTCTTTCTCTGGTGAGACTATATATTTGATAAATGTACTTAGCAAAAGCTACTGGTAAAACATAGGCAGGTTAATCAATTCAAAAGCTATATTTGTGTTGGTACAGATCATTTTGCCTGAAACAGATATAATTTGTATTTGAAAAATGGAAATATTTCTTTGGCACTAAATCAACGTGGTGACTACTGTTTTATGAATTCTCATTTGTGTGGAAGGCAAGGAAGTAAGGGTGAATATTAACATTATGTACTTTTTTGTGAACTTGAATAACAATTCCATTTCTGAGCAATGGGTTACATTTTTGTCATTTACTTGGTTACATTCCCATGAAGTAAAGGAAACATTTGCTGTATATTATTCAGGATGCTTATGCTGGGAAGAATTTTAAGTAATAAATAACAAAAAAACCTTTTATTGTCAAGAAATAGCTCATTACTCATCAAAAAACAAAAATGTAACTAGCTTCTACTCATTAAATTTTGAATCTGAATATAGGTCTTTTAGAAAGTTATTCTCTTAAAGGGTGCTATTGAGGCCCTTGTAGCTTCAGAAAATAAATCAATGCACAGTTGTATTTAAGGTTGAATTTTTAAATTATTTGCACATTCTTATGGATAGAGATTAAAAGAAAGGATACAAATTCATTTAAAAATCAAAATATCTTTATAAATTGTATAATGCAGCTACATAAAAGTGTGATTGTTTATTGTCTTTGAATTGATAGTCATTTGATTTAGTGTCAAAGGAGGAAAAAGAATGAGGGTAATATCTTGTTGTTTTGCCCATGATACTTCTGATTGAAGTCAGTGGGTGTGTGGTATATGAAATAACCACAGTCTATAAACTTTGATAATTTGATTCAACTGGAATCTTAGACTTTGTCTTCTAAAGTATACAGCAATAGTGAAATCTAAAGAATATTTTCAATAAAAACTACATTTTTCAAATATCTTTTACCCTGTACATCTTTGTAATAATTATTACTCAATAATTTTTCCTTTGATAGATCAGAAGTACATTCTTAATGGACATTGTTATTCTTTTGCTTCTCATATCATATTGTGCAAATATATTTCATTTTGTTTGTAATATAAATATTCTTGTATTTGTCATTGAGAGTATTATGTATCAGAATTTAGAGTGGTTATCACTAGCGAACAGAAAGCTATTTCCCTAGCTCTGATTATGCTTAATGGCTCATAAATGTCTGCATAATAATGCTATTGTTTATTTATCCTTTTTGTGCATTTTCATCCTTGCTAGTTATTCTTTAAGACCCCTTGTATAATGGATATTCTTCATTCCATATCCCTAAACTAGAGTGTTGAATTTACATTAGATTATCTTGCTGCCTATAGTATAATCAATTTTTAGATACTTTAAAAAAAAAAACCCAGTTTTCAAATGGATTTTAATATTGCAGTTAAAAAGGAGGCTGTAGATGTATATTACTTTATTTACATAATGTTGATCATGGAAGATAAATCTATGGTTAAAATTAAGTAAAAACAACAAATGTTGTTTAAAATAAATAGAAAGGCAGTGTTCTCACAATGCAGTCTCATGAAAGCAATCTTTCATGTCATTTGTAAGGCAAATATGGAAACCATGTTTTTCAACATTGGTATTGCAGAAAGAACCCAGAGAACAATTGCTTCTAGAAACAAAATTGAAGTCTTGACTTTAATTTCTCAGTTAGGGATAGCAGAATTTTAGTTCTTGAGACAGATCATTACAACAGAGGTTAGATCCAAGTACAGACTCAATAGTTTATTGTCAAAGACCAAGAAGAGAAAATTATGTGAAACTAGCATTTTATGTGAGGTTGATTTTGATGCCAAACAACTCAAGCATATAGTTGAACATAATACCGGTAAATACAGAGACACCCAATTTGAATCAGTAAAGCAAGACTAAAAATCCAGCCCTAGTCCATCTGGCTCAGTGGATAGAAAGTTGGCCTGTGGAATCAAGGGTCCTAAGTTTGATTCCAATCAAAGACAAATGACTGGGTTGTGGCTCCATCCCTAGCGGGTGGGGGCATGCAGGAGGCAGCCGATCAATGATTCCCTTTCATCATTCATGCTTCTATCTCCCTCTTCCTCTCCCCTCCTCTTTGAAATAAATAAAAATATATTTTAAAAAGACTAAAATCCAGATTTTTGGTACAAAACTCCTCCCCCATGAAATGTTTCTGCTTTCAGTAAAGATAATCTCATTTTTAGTTTATACCGATGAGAATTGTCTACCTTCTGCCCATATTCTTTAGTTCAGGGCATGTAACCTAAGCAGACTCAATCAAAGGGAAACGCTGTGACACAAGAATCAGTTTTTGTTTGGAAAATACTCTGCATTGTGAAGCCAGGGTTTGTGAGAACCCTTAACACAACCCGCATGATTAGGGCCACTCAAGGTCCGATTTCTGGAGGAGGCCACACACTAAAATGCAGAGAGAGACTAGAAAAAAGTTAATTTGGGACAAATGGCGGGCCAGGCTGTCAACTTCTAGTGGGAAGACTCTCTAGGCTCTGGCCTTGCTATCCTTTTTATTGAGGCTGCTATGGGATACACCCATTATCCTTAAGCAGCTTTGGGAAACACCCAGTACCCTTAGGCAGGTAATAAGCGGATTAGCATGATTACAAGATGCGGAAGTTGCCTCAGTTACTATTGTCCTATGGTCTGAATTAGATAGGGTGTGGTTGGCTCTGACCTTTCAGAGTTTCAAGGTTGACCAGCCTCTTTATTTTTTATTTTTTATTTTTATTATTATTTTTAAAAATTAAATTATTATCTGTGTACATATTTTAACATTGTCTTCCCCTCCCATACATACCCTCCCTCCCCAGAGTTTTGTGTCCATTGGTTTACTTAAGTGCATGTATACAAGACCTTCCTTTGATCAATTATCTCCCCCAGATCTCCCTACCCTACCTGCTGTAATTTGACAGTCTGCTTGTTGCTTTACTGTCTCTAACTCTATCTTTTGGTTCATCAGTTTATAATGTCCTTTATTATCCATAAGTGAATGAGGTCATGTGGTGTTTCTTTTTCATTGACTGGCTGATTTCACTCAGCATGATGTTCTCCATTTCCATCCAACTTGCTGCAAATGATGAGAATTCCTTCTTTTTATGGCAGCATAGTATTCCATTGTGTAGATGTACCATGGTTTTGGATCCAATCATCTGCTGACAGGCACCTAGGCTGTTTCCAAATTCTAGCTATTGTAGCATGTGCAGCTATGAACATAAGGGTGCATATATCCTTTATGATTGGTGTTTCTAGTTTCTTGGGATATATTCCTAAGAGTGGGATTACTGGGTCAAATGGGAGTTCCATTTTCAGTTTTTTGAGGAAACTCCACACTGTTCTCCACAGTGGTTGGACCAGTCTACATTTCCACCAGCAGTGCACGAGGGTTCCTTTTTCTCCACAACCTCGCCAACACTTGTCCTTTGTTGATTTGTTGATGTTGGTCATTCTGACAGGTGTGAGATGGTACAACATTATGGTTTTGATTTGCATCTCTCAGATAATTACTGACTTTGAGCATGTTTTCATATGCCTTTTGGCCTTCCTTCTGTCTTCTTTAGAAAATATTCCATTTAGGTCCATTGCCCATTTTTTAATTGGATCATTCATCTTCCTTTTATTTAGCTGTATAAGCTGTCTGTAGATGTTGGAGATTAAACCTTTATCAGTGGTAACATTTGCAAATATGTCCTCCCACACAGTGGGCTTTCTTGTTGTTTTGTTGATAGTTTCTTTGGCTGTAAAAAAAGCTTTTTATTTTGATGTGGTCCCATTTGTTTATTTTCTCTTTAGCTTCCATTGCCCTAGGGGCAGTATCAGTGAAGAAGTTCTTTTGGCATATGTCTGAGATTTTGCTGCCTGTGAATGCTTTTAGCGTTTTTATGGTTTCCCGTCTTATGTTTAAGTCCTGTATCCATTTTGAGTTTATATTTGTGTATAGTGTAAGTTGGTGATCTAGTTTCACTCTTTTGCCTGTATCTGTCCAATTTTCCCAACACCATTTACTGAAGAGACTGTCTTGACTCCATTGTATGGTCATGCCTCCTTTGTCAAATATTAATTGAGCATAGTATTTGGGTTGATATCTAGGTTCTCAATTCCATTCCATTGATCTATGTGTCTATTCTTGTGCCAGTACCAGACTGTTTTGAGAACAGTGGCTTTGTAATACAGCTTAAAATCTGGTATTGAGATCCCTCCTACTTTACTATTCTTTCTCAGGATTGCTGTGGCTATTAAGGGTCTTTTGTTGTTCCAAATGAACTTTTGGAGAGATCTTTCTAGGTCAGTGAAATATGCTGTTGGTATTTTAATGGGGAGTGAATTGAACCTATAGATTGCTTTAGGAAGTATGGACATTTTGATGATGTTGATTCTACCAATCCATGAACATGGTATGTTGTTCCATCTGTTTACATCTTCCTCTATCTCTTTTTTCAGTGTCATGTAGTTTTCCACAAATAGGTCCTTTACTTCCTTAGTTAAATTTATTCCTAGGTATCTTAATTTTTTGGTGCAATGGTAAATGGAATTGCTTTTTTAGTCTCTGTTTCTGTAAGTTCACTCTTGGTGTATAGAAATATTGTACCATGGATTTCTTGGTGTTAATTTTGTATCCTGCTACATTGCCAAATTCATTTATTAAGTCAGTTAGTTTTTTAATGGAGTCTTTTGGGGTTTTTATGTACAATATCATGTCATCTGCCAATAAGGATAACTTTACTTCTTCTTTTCCAATTTGGATGCCTTTTATTTCCTCTTCTTATCTAATTGCAATGGCTAGTACTTCCAGTACTATGTCAAACAGGAGTGGCGAGAGTGGGCATCCCTGTCTTGTTCCTGTTCTTAGAGGGAATGGTTTTAGTTTTTGCCCATTGAGTATGATGTTGGCTGTGTGTTTATCATATATAGCTTTTATTATGTTGAGGTACTCCCACCTTGTTGAGAGTTTTTATCAGGAAAGGGTGTTGGATTTTATGAAATGCTTTTTCTGCATCAATTGATATGACTATATAATTTTATCTTTCATTTTATGTGATGTATCACGTTTATTGATTTGCGGATATTGTACCATCCTTGCATTCCTGGAATCAATCCTACTTGGTCATAGTGCATGTTCTTTGTGATGTTCTGCTGGAGCCGATTTGTGAGAATTTTTTTGAGGATTTTGGCATCTATGTTCATTAGGGATATTGGCCTGTAATTCTCTGTCATTGAGTTGTCTTTATCTGGTTTTGGTATTAGGGTGATTCTGGGTTCATAGAAGGAGTTTGGAAGTGTTCCTTCCTCTTGAATTTTTTGGAATAGTCTGAGGGGGATAGCTTTTAAGTCTTCCTTGAATGTTTGGTAAAACTCTCCTGTGAAGCCATCTGGCCCTGGGCTTTTGTTTTCTGGAAGTTTTTTGATGACTATTTCAATTTCTTCTCAAGTTACTGGTCTATTGAAATTTTTAGATTCTTCCTGATTGAGTTTTGGAAGGTTGTATTTTTCTAGAAATATGTCCATTTCCTCCAGGTTGTTCAGTTTGTTGGAATAGAGCTGTTCGTAGTATTTTCTAACAATCCATTGTATTTCGGCGGGGTCTGTTGTTATTTCACCTCTTTCATTTCTGATTTTGTTTATTTGAGTCCTCTCTCTTTGTTTCTTGGTTAGCCTGGCTAGTGGTTCATCTATCTTGTTTATCCTTTCAAAGAACCAGCTCCTGGTTTTGTTGATCTTATGTATTGTTTCTTTGGTCTCTATGTTGTTTATCTCGGCTCTGATTTTTGTTATTTCCTTCCTTCTGCTTACACTAAGCTTTTATTTTTGCTCTTTTTCTAAGTCTTTGAGTTGTAGAGTTAGATAATCTGTTACCATTTTTTTCTTGTTTTTTGCAATAGGCTTGTAGGGTTATGAACTTCCCTCTCAAAACTGCTTTTGCTCTGTCCCATAGATTTTGGATTGTTGTGTTTTCATTGTCATTTGTTTCCAGGATGTTTTTCATTTCTTCCTTGATTTCTCTGGTAACTCAGTCCTTGTATAATAGCATGCTGTTTAGTCTCAATGTCTTTGATTTCTTTGGATTTTTTGTTGTAGTTAATTTCCAGTTTTATGCCACTATGATATGAGAAGATGCTTGATATGATTTCTATCTCATTGAATCTGAAGAGACTTTGCCTATGTTCCAAAATGTGGTCTATCTTTGAGAATTTCCCATGTGCACTTGAGAAGGATGTATTTTCTGTGGCTTTGGGGTGGAATGTTCTGAAGATGTTGATTAATTCCATCCCGTCTAGTGAGTCATTTAGGATTGATATTTCTTTGCTGATTTTTTGTTTATATGATTTGTCCAAGGGTGACAGTGGGGTATTAAAATCTCCTACTATGATTGTATTGCTATTAATCTCTCCCTTAATGTCCTCCATCATTTTTTTAAATATATATTTGGGTGCTGCCATGTGGGTGCATATATGTTTACCAGGGTTATTTCTTCTTGTTGGATTATTCCCCTTAGTATTATAAAGTGGCCTTCATTATCTCTTTTTATGTCCTTCATTTTAGGTCTAATTTGTCAGATATAAGTATTGCTACCCCAGCTTTTTTTACATTTCCATTCGCCTTAAAAACCATTATCCATCCTTTCTCCCTCACTCTGTGTGCATCTTTTTTTCTGAAGTGGGTTTCTTGTAGACAACAGATGTATGGGTCTTGTTTTCTTATAGAATATGTTACCCTATGGCTTTTGATTGGAGCATTTAATCCATTTACATTTAAAGATATTATTGATAGGTACTTAATTGATGCCATTTTTATTCTATACCCCTGTGTTCCTTCTTCGCTTCCTATTTCTTTATTTTTACAGTAGATTCTTTAGCATTTCTTGCCTTGCTGGTTTGGTGGAGATAAATTCCTTCAGTCTTTTTTTGTCTGTGAAGCTCCTGATTACACCTTCAATTTTGATTGATAGCCTTGCTGGGTAAAGTATTCTTGGATTCAGACCCTTCATTTGCATGACTTTGTATATTTCATCCCATTCCCTTCTGGCCTGATGAGTTTCTGTTGAAAAATCAGTTGCTAGTCTGATGGGGGTTCCTTTATATGTAACTTTCCGTCCCTCTCTGGCTGCTTTTAAGATTCTTACTTTGTCATTGCTGTTTGCCAATTAAATTATAATGTGCCTTGGTGTCGTTCTTCTGGGATTCATTTTGCTTGGAACTCTTCAAGTATCTTGGATTTGTGTGGGTTTTTTCTTCTCTATCTCAGGAAAGTTTTCTGTCATTATTTCTTGAAATACGTTTTCCATGTTTTCCTCAGTTTCCTTTCCTTATGGAACCAATATTATTCTAATATTGTTTTGTTTTGTATTGTCCCAAAGTTCCCGTAGGCTCTCCTGCTTTTTAATTTTTTTCCCCAGAAGCTGCTCTAATTGGGTATTTTTTTTTTTCCATCTTGTCTTCTAGCTCACTGATGCGGTCCTCTGCTTCTTTTCGTCTACTCTCGATGGTTTCTATTGAGTTCTTCATAGTAGCGTTATCATTTTTCATTTCTTCTTGGTTCATCTTCATTTCCTCTTGGTTTTTCTTCAATTCCTCTTGGTTCTTCTTCAATTCCTCTTGGTTCTTCTTCAGTTCCTCTTGGTTCTTCTTCAATTCCTCTTGGTTCTTCTTCATTTCCTCTTTTTTCTTATTCATATCGTCATATTTCTCTTCCATTCTTTTTAGCCATCCAATGATCATTACTCTGAATTCTTGCTCTGGTAGGTTGCTTGCCTCTAACTCGTTTAATTCCTTTTCTTTTGATGCCTGCTTTTCTTTCATGTGGGCGCTATTTCTTTATCTCCCCATGGTCTCTCTTTTCACAATTTCTGGTTATGTGGTATTCATTCTCCTGTGTTGATTTAATGGCACAAAATACAACACTACCAGGTACAACACAAAAGGCACTTAACAGGAAAGTATTTGCAATATAAATAATCTCTTATAAAGGTGACCACTAGAGAAAGGCAAATTGGGGGATAGGAGAGAACGAGGAAAGTTAAAAAAAAAAAAGGTGGGGGGGGATAAATAAAGAGAAAGAAAAAGAAGAAGAAAATAATGTCGAA
The DNA here is from genome assembly GCF_014108245.1 of Pipistrellus kuhlii. Lineage (NCBI taxonomy): Eukaryota > Metazoa > Chordata > Mammalia > Chiroptera > Vespertilionidae > Pipistrellus > Pipistrellus kuhlii. The sequence continues at coordinate 36,058,359 of NW_023425471.1, forward strand.
ATGAAGTTGGAAAACAGGGGGAAAAGAAAAGAGAGAGAGAGAGAGAGAGAGAGAGAGAGAGAGAGAGAGAGAGAGAGAGAGAGAAGCAGACTAAGAGAGAAAGGGGAAACAAACTATATATATATATATATATATATATATATATATATATATATATATATATGGAGAAAATTCCCATAGAACAACCACTAATCCCAGCCCTTGCCAACAACAATATTTGGAGACTAATACAAACTACAATATCCATTATTATTAAGTAAGGCTATGATATACAGAAGTAAATAACAAACAAAAGCAAAGGATTTTAAAAATACAAAGCAACAATAACAGCACAAGAATAGGCATAACGGTTTCACTAAAAAGCATAAAAATTCACTATAATCAACATTCACACAAAGAAAGACAAAAGGATGGAGAGAACAGTTTTGTCTTGTTTTTCTTTTAGCTAGTTAATATAGTGAAGAGAGTGGTATTTATACACTTGGAGCAGGGGGTTGGAAATCCGGTCTATAAGTATTGTGAGAATTTTAGCAGGAGGTATACAGAAAGAATAGGGGAAAAACTAAAGCCCTAAAGGGATAAGATAAACAGGAGACAAAAAGGGTAAAGGTTACTAAGAGAGTGATGGTGTAAAGGTTGAGTTGAGATAGTGTTGAACGATGCTATAGTAGAGATTCAAATAGAATGAAGACTAATTCCAATGTAAAATAAAGAGAAAATAAAATGGTACTGGGGGAAAAAAAGAAGAAAAAGGAAACAAAAAATGCAAAATAGCAGTAGTAATAATGATGATTGAGATTGAAAATTGTAATAATTGAAAAAGGTAAAATCAAGTAAGGAAAAAAGAAAAAAAATTGTTTCTTAAGTAGAAGATGTAAAAAATGAAAATAAAATAAAAGATGTAAAAAATGAAAATAAAATAAAGAATAGTAAAATTAGCATAAAAATATCCAGTATTGGTCATTCACTTCCTCTGTTTTTTCTATTTGGCATGCCTGATTCTCTGTCCAGACAGTAATGCAGTTCCCAGTGTTCCACTGTACCTCAGTTTTGTAAGGTAGTCCTTAATTTTAAGTAGGCTATATCTTAGTTATTTGTGTCCATTTATTTTTGATTAATTAAAAGTAAAAAAAAAAAAAATAAATTAAAAGGAAAGGAAAAAGGGGAACAACAACAACAAAAAAGGCAGTTTGTAATTCAGCCCCAAGTGGCAGTGTTTCTGGTTTGACCTTCCAGTCTTTTTGGCTGCTCTAACCTTCTTTCTCTATGGCTCTATATTTTGTCCAGATAGGCTGCCATGGTGCCTGACCAGCCTCTTTCTATTAGTGATAAAATGATTGGTTTCTGGCAGGGGTGGTTGTAATCATTTTACTGCCATGAAGTCAGAAAGTTGGCACTCTGTAAAGGGCAGAACCTGAGAAAAATGCTGATCAAATCACACTTCAAGCTTCTCTTCCCTTTGGACTTTAAGTTTTATGAAGTAATGAATCCCTTTATTTGTTTAAAGATTTTGAATTATGTTTTCTGCTACTTACAGCATTAAAAATGCCAACTGATGCAGAAGTTGTTGAATGATGATTTTCTGAAGATTGGATATGGGAAGGACTGAAGTGAATGGAAGTCCAGTTATCAGAAAAACTATTATTTCAAAAAGAAGTACTCTGAGGTCATTTGCACATCTTCAAAGCAACACCACCATTACCACAAATGAATGGAGGGATTAATTAGGAGGAAAAGGAGGAACAAAGCACTAGAAATACTTCTAATCATGAAAGTCAGATTTAAATGTGGAATCATCTGCCCCCAACCCCAACAATAGAAAGTGTCACCTTTTTGTGCCCCTATACTACAGTTATAGTTACTGCCACGTGTTCTTGATGGATTCTACTTTTAGTCATTTTACTTCTATCTTTTAAGGACTAAAGAACAATAAGTCATTAAAAGGTATTTTAGAAATAGCTGAAGTCACTTATAAATGGCACTTAATGAGCCAAATATGAGCCTTGAGTAAGGGTTTTCAAACTCATAAGAATCACTTATGGAGCGTTTAAAATCCCAGGCCTCACAACCAGGGAACTCTGAAGCAAGTACTTATTTCACATTTGGAAAAAACTGACTTAAGGAAAGTCAGCTACTATTTCCTATAAATGGTCATGGATTTAGATTTCCCAAACCAGTAAGTATTCCTTGTAATAATAGAGTATTTTATATAAAGTAATGATATGAAGTTGTCATTTGTATCCTCATTTAAAACATCTGTGTAGCTGGTTATATTAGGTCTTGTTATCATCAGTACGGTTTATCCTATATAATAAGACAGGAATATGCTAATTATCCATTACACCTTGAGGCGTAATGACCAACTGCATAACGACCAGATCACAGATATGCAGGAGGGTGGGGCAGTCGGCAGAGAGCTACAGGAGGGTGGCAAAGAGCTACTGATGCATGGATTCATGCACAGAGCTACTAGTACTACTATAAACTGACATTTTATTTTACTTTATTTTTTAAATGTTTTTACTGATTTTAGAGCGAGAGGAGAGAGAGGAAGAAACATCAATGTGAGAGAGTAACATTGATTGGCTGTCTCCTGTATGTCACTCCCCCACCCCCAAAACACACACACTGCAAATTCAGCCCACTACTTGAGCATGTGCCCTGAGTGGGAATGGGACCAGTGACCCTTTGGTGCATGGGATAATGCTCAACCAACTGATCCAAAACAGCTAGGTCTAAACTGGCATTTTAAAGCAGCATCAAGTTCAGAGATTTTGCTTAAAATAGACCTAGATTCTAAACCAGATCAGTAACTTAAGTTGATTCCACCTCAGCTTCTTCATTTATAAAGTGTAAATCATATACTTTCTTCAAACGACTTTTGTGAGAAATAAGGATGATAATGAGGGTGTATAAAACACTACGGAGAGAGACAAAATGTTGGCCGAACAGATTGACCTGTTCTGAGCCTAGTCCCAGAGCAGATAGAAGGAGCTCCTGTGAGCCACTCAGGGAGTGTTAGTTGGCAATCTAAGGGGTAGCAGAACTCTAAGAGAAGGTAGAAGTCTTCTGGACAGGATTTCCTGACCAAGCAGCCCACACTGTGGTGGAGACCTCTCCCGGAGCTATGGGCTCAGAAGGAAAACTATGCCATATTACAAAGAAAAGAGGATCTTATCTGAGGCCTGAAAAACCCACAACAGTGGAGACCACCAAACAGCTGTGATGCCCCAATCAGCGCAAACACATGAATTCAAGGGAGTTCTTCAATCACCCACAGAAAGGTCAAAGTTTGCCAGGGATAACATGAGGGATCTCGGTCCCCTCTTCAGTGGTGGCTGCAGTGGCTGCTCGACCAAAGTGGCTACAAAAGAGGCAGCAGCTGCAGAGAGAATTATGCACTGCAAGACTCAGTGCTTGGTTTGGCATGATCTTCCCAAAAATCAGGACTTTTTTAAAACACCAAGGGATGCGGGCCAAATTGTTAAGAATCGGGACTGTCTCACCAAAAGCAGAACATCTGGACACCTTGGCACAGACCCATCCTGCGCCTGGTCCCCTTCACCCCCTTGCTTCTGAGTACTAGGGAAGGACTGCTCAGTTTGGCATATCCTGGGAGACTGCAGGGGGAAATTGCCTTCCTAGAAACGGGATCAGAGCTGGCAGAGACTATCTGGGAGCCAGCACCAAGGCAGCCTACCTCGACAAACCATAGAGAGTGCCACAGAGAAAGAAGGCTAGAGCAGTCAAAAAGATGGGAAAGTCAATCCAGAAACACTGCCACCTAGGGGCTGAATTACAAACTGACTTTTTAAAAATTACTTTTAATTTTTCAAAAGTAAACGGACACAAATAAATAAGAAATACCCTACTTTAAATTAAGGACTACCTTACAAAACTGAAGTGCAGTGGAACGCAGAGAACTGTAATACTGTCTGGACTGAGATTCAGGCATGCCAAATAGAATAAGAGGAAGTGAATGACCACTACTGCACATTTTTATGCTAATTTTTCTACTTTTTATTTTATTTTCATTTTTTATATCTTTTACTTAAGAAACTATTTTTCTCTTTTTTCCTCACTTGATTTTATCTTTTCAATTATTACATTTTTTAGTTTCAATCATCATTATTACTACTACTATTTTGCATTTTTGTTTCTTTTTTCTTTCATTTTTTTTTTTTAAGTAACATGTTATTCTCTCTTTATTTTACATTGGGATTAGTCTTGTTCTATTTTCATCTCTACTATAGCATCGTTCAACACTATCTCAACTTGACCTTTACGCCAACACTCTCTTACTAACCTTTCCCCTTTTCGTCTCCTGTTTATCTTAACCCTTTACTGCTTTAGTTTTTCCCTATTCTTTCTGTATACCCCCTGTTAAAATTCTCACCCTATTTACCGTGTTTCACAGAAAATAAAACACCCTCCAAAAATAAGACCTACTTACAGGTTTCCTTCTGAGTGAAATATAAGGCATCTCCCCGAAAATAAGGCCCCCCCGAGGCTCTGTCTCAGAATGAAAATTAATTTACTGTAAACTGGTCACTAGGGCTGCCTGACTGGCGTCTAGCAACCAGTAACGTTACTCGGAGTCTTGACATCAGGGCTGTGTGGAGGCGGCGTGAAGGTCAGAGTGAGCGGTGAGCGCGGGGCGGGAGTGAGGAGGAGACTTTCACAGATGGGTGTAGAAGAACAAGAGGATTAGAGCTGACTGTACAAGGTGAACGTGGTGAGTGCTGGTCTGTCTCTGGTGACACTATCTGATGCTCGCAGCCGCCCTCATGATGACTGAAGGTTCTCAGTCAGTGGCAGACCCTTTTCCAGCACAGATCCAGGCCCCAGCAAGCCCAGTCACAGTGCCCAGGAAGGCCCCAGGGGGTAAATGTCTGATAAAGGGGTAGGGGGGATGTCTGGTGAAGGTGTTCAGTGGCACAGGGGTGGGGGGAGGGGGATCACTTAAAATGACACAGGAGGATCAGAAGGGGTTACTAAAATGGTAATCCCCTCTCTGATTCTCCTGTGCCATTTTGATTCCCCCTCTGATCCCCCCTGTGTCATTTTAAGTGATCCCCCTCCCCCCACCTTGATACCCCAATTCCTTTTTTTTACCCCTAGAAATGAGCGCAAAAAGGAAAGGTTACTCTGTGGAGTACAAGAAAGGAATCGTGGAAGACTCTTGGGGCAAAAATCTTATTGCTTTCTGCAAAGAGAAGATGTTGAGTATCCAATTGGTCTGAAAATGGTGAGCAGAGTATGGTAACCTCATTGAACAAGTGGACAAGGGAAATGCTAAAAAGCACAAGTGTGGATCAGGTCGGCAACCATTATTTTCCGAGCTGGAAGACCTGATCTGTGAATGGGTTGTTGATAGGACAGCAAAGGCTTTGGTTGTGAATAGGGCTCAGATTCAAGAATTTGCCCTTCCAATGGCACCACATTTTGACATACCCCCCAAAGACTTCAAAGCATCACAACACTGGCTGGATAAATTCCTTCAGCGAAGTGAACTGTCTTTTAAGAAGATCTACAACATTGTTTAGGTTGGAAGATAATCAAGTTATTAAGTGAGCACTTGCATTCAAGTTCTTTATTGATGATGCTGACTTCTCTAAATACAATCTTTCCAACATGATTGCTATGGATGAAACTGCAGTGTTTATGGGCCAATCATCTCAAACAACAATTGAACAGCGGGGTGCCTCCTTAGTGTACATTCCCTCCACTGCTTACAAAAGTGCATGTGTTTCCTGTATTTTGGCAATTCATCTGGATGGCACTAAAAATCCCACCTTTAATCACTTCTAAGGGCAAGAAGGAAAAGATTGAACGTGTTTTGGGCGTTTTTATTCTTGAAACTGAAAAAACCTAGGCCACACAAGCAGTTATAAGGAAGTGGGTCAATTTCATACTGCCACTTTTTATGCGAGAGAGCCAAAGAGGTTTGCTAGTCTGAGATGCAGCCAGCACTCACCACGCTAAAGACATGAAGACATTTCTTCACGAAAGAAAAATAGATCAGATAATGATTCCCGCAAGAATGATGGCCTATCTCCAGACTCTTGATATTGCAATAAGCAAACCATTCAAAGACAATTTGCACATGGAAATTAATGACTGCATTGAAAATAGAATGGAGAGAAATCAGCATGGAAACTTTGTGAAACCTCACCTGCAAGAAGTTGTGACTTGGGTGAAGAATTCATCAGAGGAAATCACTGACAGTTGCATTGCAAATGCACTGCAAGCAGGCTACCTTGACAAGAAGTACTCATTTACAGACAGTGCTATTGGCAGCAAAATCTCAGATGTTTGCCAGAAGAACTTCTTCACCGATACTGCCCCTAGGGTGATGGAAGCTGAAGAGAAAATGAACAAATGGGACTTCATCAAAATAAAAAGCTTTTTTACAGCAAAAGAAACCATCAACAAAACAACAAGAAAGCCCACGGTGTAGGAGAACATATTTGCAAATAATACCACTGATAAAGGTTTAATCTCCAACATTTACAGACAGCTTATACAACTAAATAAAAGGAAGATGAATGATCCAATTAAAAAATGGGCAATGGACCTAAATAGAATATTTTCAAAAGAAAACCGTAGGAAGGCCAAAAGGCACATGAAAACATGCTCAAAGTCACTAATTGTCCGAGAGGTGCAAATCAAAACAACAATGTGATACCATCTCACACCTGTCAGAATGGCCAACATCAACAAATCAACAAACGAGGAGTGTTGGCGAGGTTGTGGAGAAAAAGGAACCCTCGTGCACTGCTGTGGGAATGCAGACTGGTGCAACCACTGTGGAGAACAGTGTGGAGTTTCCTCAAAAAACTGAAAATGGAACTCCCATTTGACCCAGTAATCCCACTCCTAGGAATATATCCCAAGAAACTAGAAACATCAATCAGAAAGGATATTTGCACCCCTATGTTCATAGCAGCACAATCCACAATAGCCAGAATTTGGAAACAGCCTAGGTGCCCATCAGCAGATGATTGGACCCAAAAACTATGGTACATTTACACAATGGAATACTATGCTGCCATAAAAAGAAGGAATTCTCATCATTTGCAGCAAACCTGGATGGAATTGGAGAACATCATGCTGAGTGAAATCAGCCAGTCAATGAAGTAGAAACACCACATGACCTCACTCATTGGTGGATGATAAAGATCATTATAAACTGATGAACCAAGAGACAGATATAAGGAAAGTAAAGCAACAGGCAGACTGTCAAATAACAGTGGGGAGGGGAGGAAGATCTGGAGGAGATAATAGATCAACCGAAGGACTTGTATACATGCATATAAGTACAACCAATGGACACAAAACTCTGGGAGGGAGGGGATGTGTGGGAGGGGGGCAAAAAAATTAATAAAGTATGTAAAAATAAATAAATAAATAAATAATTAAAAAAAAGAAAGAAATATAACTAAAAAAATAAAAAATAAAAAAATAAAGACAGTGCTATTGCTAAACATGAGAGCTTTGGTCCACTGATTCTGAAAGAAATGGAGTCACAAGAAATTCACCAGGAAATTCAGGAATTGGATTGTTATGATGATGTTCCAGAAGATGAAGACATGATTATCATTGAATAAATGAGTAAATTCTTGATACTGTAGGATTCACAGTTTGTCTGGTTTGTGTTGACAACTACTGTACTACCGTACCGTATACAGGTAATAAATTTCCTTTATTTTCATTTAACAATGAATGTGTATCGTATTCTTCTTCATGGAAAAATAAGACATCCCCTGAAAATAAGACCTAGGGCATCTTTGGGAGCAAAAATTAATATAAGACACTGTCTTATTTTCGGAGAAACAGGGTATGATTGGAAAAAACCTAGAAGCCCATCAGAAGATGATTGGATAAAAAAACTATGGTAAATTTACACAATGCAATACTATGCTGCCATAAAAAGAAGGAATTCTTATCATTTGCAGCAACCTGGATGGAATTGGAGCACATCATGCTGAGTGTAATAAGCCAGTCAATGAAAGAGAAACACCACATGATCTCACTCATTTTTGGATAATAAAGAACATTATAAACTGATGAACAAAAAGATAGATACAGAGACAGTAAAGCAACAACCAGCCTGTCAAATTACAGTGGGGAGGATAAGGAGATATGGGGGAGATAAGAGATCAACAGAAGGACTTGTATGCATGCATATAAGCAAAACCAATGGACTAAAAACTCTGGGGTGTGGGGAGAGTGTATGTATGGGAGTTGGGGGAGCAATGGAAAAATATGTACACATATAATACCTTAATAAAAAATGGGAAAAAAACTGTACAGGATTTTGTATAAAATACAAGGTAGTAAATTTTAGTTATGGTTATTGGATTCCCTATTTAATTTGTTTATATATCATTTAAAACTACATATAAAAATAGTATTTTGTGTGTTAGTATGGTTATGGAAAATTACCAATTTGGAGAAACTCAGTGTAGCAAAGATAGAACAATCGGTTTAATTCTTGGCACCCCAGTTAGGTTTTCATTGGAAGAAAATGTAAAGGCTCTTTGCCACAAAGCACCTCTGAAAGTAGCATGGTGGTGTTTACAAATCTACTACCTGCTACGACTTATATTTATCCTGAAACAGAAATTATGTGAGAAGAAAATAAGGGAAAAGTTCATAAGTTGTTGTGCATTATGTGCATATTGTTGACAAGGTACAGCATTACTCACACTTAATGAAATAGTAAGACTATGAATATTGCAATGCTCAATTAAACAACTGGGTAGGCATCAGTAGAATAGGTTTAAAGATTCCAGGAAAGTTATATGGTTAGATTTATTCTAATCTATTGAATGGTATGTTTTATATATAGATATAGATATAGATATAGATATAGATATAGATATAGATATAGATATAGATATAGATATATAGATATATAGATATATAGATATAGATATATATAGATATATATATTATTCACCATATAATTATACCCTAGAGAACCTTAATTACAAATTAAATGATTAAGTACAATTGTAGTACTAGACCAAATAAATATTATGCTACAATAACGTTTCACCTCCTCCCTGATAATTTGAAAACAAATTGAATAAAGAACTAAAGAGTATTATGCTCAGTGTGATGTTCTTAAATTATTGTCAACTTTTTTTTAATAGCCACTGCTATCTGTTTAGCATCTCTGTAGTACTCTAAAGGTTTATGAGTTTTCTGAACATACACAGAAGAAGAACTTGGGGCTCAAGAGGACTATGTATAAGATCATAATATTAATTCAAATCTAGTGGAAGAGAAACTCATATATATAAGAGAGAGTGCTTGTAACTAGTCTTTATATGACTGTTGAAAATCCATAGTGCATAAAATAGATTTTTCTTTGGAACCATTTTTTCTTTTTTTTTTTTTTTACTTATGAGGTCATTATGGAACCAGAAAGTTTTGACATATTTTAGTTGACTATTTCCAGAAAAAAAAAAAATTGTTGTAATCTTTGCTTGGATATTTTCATCATTCACTTTTCATTAAGTTGGTGACATTAATGTCAAACATTGCCTATCATTTTGTGCTTTCTTGTTGATGAGCTCTTAACTATAATCTCTTAAGATGTTCATTTAATTCACTTAAACTTTGTTTCCAGCATCTATTTATATAATATATTTTGTCTCATGTAACTTGTTCTTTGGTTCTAAGCAGTAGGGAACATAAAATCAAAATGAGTCAGTATTCAATCTGAGAAACAGGAAACCACATTAGTTATACCAGGGAGAAAGATTTTTTCCAAGGAATGACAAAAATCATTGGAAAGGTGGAGGACTGAATGTCACAGGTAAGTCACTAACTTTCAGGCTCACTGCCACAGAGAAACAAAGATATACCACCATGCAGAATTAGGGAACTGAAGGAATACTTTAAAGATATCACAGTTCCTCTTCAATCCTGAGAAAGATGAATAGCAGGACAACACAGAAACATCTTCAAGCAACTCAAATTAGGAAAGTCCAAACATCTGCCTCCCACTGCTGTCAGTGGAAGAACATAGCTTTTGCTTCCCTCTTCCAAATCTTATGTGAAACCATATAATTTATAAAATATATAATATAGAAAATGATGAATGTCTAGTAATCTGGAAAATGCCATTCAAATGTTTCCAGCTCTTGCAATTGAGAGGCTAGAATAGAAGGTGATATAAAGGTTGCCAAAAGTCAACATACAATATTCATCACAGACTTCTCCTTTGGCAAATAGCATTCATGTACAAACTTCTGTTTAAACTGCTAAGCATCAATAATAGCAAGCATCTATTCCATCTAACCTATTGCAGGTATCCCTCATACAAACAAAGGGAGACCAGAAATCCTATCAGTCACTATACTCATCTCTGAGGGAGGGTCTTAATGCCTTTTCTAGTGTAGCCATGTGCCACTTTCTATATCTTGAAGCCTTAAGACTAAACAGTAAGGTTAAAAACAAACCACTGTCCATCCAGTGTTGCTCAGTGGTAGTTAAATGTCAACCTATGAACCAGCAGATCACAGTTTGGTTTCAGTCAGTGCACGTGCCCAGGTTGCGGGCTCGATCCCCAGTGGGGGGACTTGCAGGAGGCAGAAAGATCCATGATTATTTCTTGTCATTGATGTTTCTCTCTCTCTCTTTTTCTACCTTTGTCTCTGAAGTCAATAAATAAAATATATTTAAAACAAAAACAATCACTAATACTTCATATAATAGGAGAAGGAAAGAGACCAAAAAAACCACCACCACTACATACATTATGTCTACTGCAGTATTCATTTCCACAACTCATAGTTTAATTTAGAACTTAATTTCTTACCTATTTAATGCCCATATGCTGTCAACAAAATCTTTTACTGGCCATGGTTACTTGATTGTGAGGTAAGCCAAGACTTTATTCCAGAGTTGTCTCAGCTCTTAGTGGCACTGCTGGTATTATTTGTCGTTGTTGTTTTATTTCTTTGTTGTTGTTATCTTTCAAAATTAGACCACTATATGGGAGTACTAAGAGTCACTCCATAAAATCCTTTGGTTTCCAGACATCTTATCTGTTTTGAGGAGCAGCAACTCTGTTTCCTAATTGATAATCTGTATCAATCATACCAGGCAGTGCAATATTTCAACATGGTGATGCTAATTTTCTACAATGATTTTCATAGAACTTGTATTTTCTTATTCTTATTCTGATTTTACATGATGCCAATATACCTATATAGAATGTTAAGTTTTCTGTTTTGATTTTAGGCATAAGTTTTTAATAGACTGCCTTTATCTAAAAATAGCTGTGTTGACATTTTCTACTGAAACAGATGGGTTGGAAAATTTCAAACTGTCTTACATACATAATTTTGCCTAATTTTTTCTGATCACCAAAAAACAGTCTTAAGAGATAAGAAATTACCATAGAGGTGAACATTTACTCCTTTGGGAATACTCCATATTATAGAGAAGACATTTTATAGATGTACCATCATGAAGTAGTCTGAAGAATATAATTTGGTCTTTCATGATGTGTTGTTATTTGTTTGTTTAAGAATATTTTTACTTGTAAGAAATGTGTTTTTTAAATGTTTTTATTTATTTTAAAGAAAGAGGAAAAAAGATGAAGAGAGAGAGAGAAAGAAACATTGACCAGAGAGAAACATTGATCTGCTGTCTCCTGCAAGCTCTCTACTGAGGATCCAGCCTGCAACCTGAGTATATGTCCCAACTCTGGAACTGAACCTGTGAACTCTTGGTGTACAGGACAATGCTCAACCAACTGAGCCACCTTGTTCAGGGCTCAAAATATGTTTTTGACATGTTTGTATATAAGATGACAAGTTATTAACAATATGAATTTTTAAACTAACTTAGGTATTATCAGGACCACTCCTCTGACTAGAGTTTGAGACATTAATAATTGGGTATTAGCAGCAAGCTTGCTGTTTGTTTGTTCCCCCCCCCCATCAAATTAACTATTTGTCAACCCGTCATTTACATTAAAATGTTGAAAGCTAAAACCTTCATCCAGAAGTTTTGAAATACAAGCTATGCAGATATCAGTACACTCTTGGAAAGTTGACTTAAAGGATAAGTAGATTTCATCAGGTGAATAGACACATAAGGATGGGAATTCAGAATAGTTTTCATAGCATACACTAGAAGAGTTGCAGAAAGCTAAACATGGAGAACAAGGAGAGGGTATGAAGAAGAGATGTTGGAGAGGTAAATTGAACCAGCTCTTCAAGGACCTTTTTTTTTTTTAAAAAAAAAGAAATGGAATTTGCACTATGGCAGGAATATGGAGACTATATTGGAAGGAAGGAAGTCTAGGAGAAGGTTGTTGTAGGAGTCCAGACAGGAAGTGAGAGCAGCCTGGACTGAGATATTGGGACTGGAAATTGAGGTAAGTTATCAGATTTAAGAGTTTACTTATAAGTAAAATAGATGGTTGAATGGATGGAATGTTTAAGACATTCACTTGGTAGAAGGAATATTATAATCACAAAAGCATATTTATCTTTGATTTCATTCTTTGGCCCATAAAACTAATTATAAGAAAATAAAGGCTATACACCATTTAAGCAAAGGATATCTACCATATAGAAAACCCAATAAGCAAGCCTTATAAGAAAACAAAGGATATCTGCCTTATATTATTTTGCTCCCACTTCCTAATATGAATACACAAACACATTCTGTCTTAAATCCTCTATCCACTACACACAAATAGTGTAAAAAACTTTACCTTTGGGTTTCAAATGCTAGTATATTTACAGATGGGCTGATTCAGAAGTTTTTTGGAGGAAAACATGTACTAAAAATGCAGATTTCTGACAAAATTACATGATCATATCAACTGATGCAGGAAAAGCATCCAACAAAATTCAATGCCTTTTTTGACAAAAACTCTTAGTAAAGTGGGAGTACAGAGATCATTTCTCAACATAATAAAGACCATATATGACAATCCTATGGTGAACATCATACTCAATGGGCAAAAATTAAAACCTGTTCTTAGGACCTATTATACAATATAGTACTGGAAGTACTAGCCTCAGTGATGAGACAAGAAGAAAAAATAAAAGACATCCAAATTGGAAAAGAAATAAAACTATCATTATTTGCAGACTCCACGAAGAAACTACTAGATTTAATAATGGAATTCAGCAACATAGAAGGATAGAAAATTAACACCCAGAAATAAAGGGCATTTTTATACACCATTAAAGAGCTCTTAGAAAGATAAACTTTAAAAATCCCATTTACCATTGCAACAAAAAATTAAGATACTTAATAATAAATTTAACTAAGGAGGTAAAAAATCCTATACTCAGAAAACTACAAGACATTGAAAAAAGAGACTGGGGAAGATATAAACAAGTGGAAGAATATACTGTGTTCATGTATTAGTAGAATCAACATCATTAAAATGTCCATACTACCCAAAGCAATCTACATATTTAATGCAATCCCTACTAAAATACCAATGGCATATTTCACAGATCTAGAACAAATACTCTAAAAATTTATATGAAACAAAAAAAGACTTCGAATAGCCAGAGCAATCTTGAGAAAGAAGGACAATGTTGGAGCAATCACAATACCAAATATCAAGTTATACTACAAAACCACAGTACTCAAAACAGCCTGGTACTGATACAAGAATAGGCATACAAATGAATGGAACAGAAAAGAGATCCCAGAAATCAACACAAGCCATTATTCTCAATTAATATTTGACAAATGAGGCAAGAACATACAATGGAGCCAAGACAGTCTCTTCAAGAGATGGTGTTGGGAAAACTGGACAGGTACATGCAAAATAAAATGAAGCTAAACCACCTTCTTACACGACAAACAAGAATAAACTCAAAATGGATAAAAGATCTAAATGTATGTTGCGAAACCATAAAAATCTTAGAAGAAACCATAGGCATCAATATCTCAGACACCTCTCATAGCAATATGTTTACTGATACATCCCCTAAGACAATGAAAAATAAGGGGAAAAACAAAATGGGACTACACGAAAAAACAAAACAAAAACAAAAACAAAACAAAAACAAAAACAAAAAACACCACAAAAAACAAACAAAAAAACAAAACAAAACAAAAAACCACAAAAAACTTCTACACAGCGAAAGAAACCATCAACAAAGTGAAAGGAGAGCATGGGAGAGCATATTTGGCAATGATACAGCCAGTAAGGTGTTAATTTCCAAAATATATAAGGCATTCATACAACTTAACAAAATGAAGACAAACAGTACAGTTAAAAATCGACAAAGGAGGAAAACCAAGATGGTTGCATAGGGAAATGCCTGTGTTCACTGGCTCCCACATGCATCAAAATTACAACTGAAATACAGAACAGCCATTATCCAGAACTGCTGGAAAGAGGGCTGAATGAAAATACTACTAGAGAAGTAAAGAAGAAAGCACACTGAGACTGGTAGGAGGGGCAGAGGTGTGGAACAGGCTGGTGTGGAACAGGCTGGTCCAGCACCCATGTGGGCCGCTTTGTTAATTGGGAGGGATCCTCTGCAGAGGCCACTTGGAGGAGTAAGGGGTCCCAACCCTACACCAGACCCCAAGCCCAGGGTGCTGGGAGAAGTCCCTATAGGCAGTAAGAACTACCATCTTTGAGAACCAGTGCGGATTGAGGCTGAGTGACACACAAGCTCCTGGAGACCCAGCTGCTCCTCTTAAAAGGCTGGCACTGCAAACTGAATTTATAAGCTCCTGCTTCCTCTGAGCTCCAGTGGCAGTTGAGGCTCTGGGGCACACAGACACATATGAGGAAAAACTGGTTTGTCTGGCATTGGGGCAGGAACTCAGGGGTGGCTTTCTTTCAGACAGAGGTGCTTGCAGTGGTCATTGTTCCTATGCTGGCATCCCCTGGGTTGCAGGACTGATAGGCATCCATTTATGTTTGCTTTTCCCTGGTGATTCCCAAGAACCCCCACCCCCCATTCCAATTTATAACCCCATCCAAGTTGTTTGCAGTAGCTTTTGCATATGAATGGCCTGTTCTTTCTCAGGCTAAAAACCTCTCAAACAAGCTGTAGCTTGGTAAGGGAGCCCCAAACCTATCAGTAAAAGGCCCAAGACCCAGCAGTAGCCTGCCTTGCTTCACAGCTGGGCCTTGTCTGGGCACTTGTAAACCTGATTCAAAGAGGAGGAATCTACAGATCTCTCTGTAGCTCCTGCTGGGTTGCCCAGGCAGTAGCTGACTTTGCACCTCCTTGGAGATCCAAGAGCCAGTGTACCCATTAGTCAGTGTGAGACCATAGCAGATTAGAATTCTTCACATCCATAAGTGACACACTCCAGGTACAGACTTAGTGAGCACCAAAACCCTAATGAAGCAGGTCCTGCCCATAAGGCTGTCTCCTGCACAGCAGCTCTCTCACTGTAATCGCAGCTGGTCCTCACAGCCAATTGGCCTAGAGGTCAATTCCTCCCAGTGACACTAACAGCAATCAAGGCTCAACTACAAAAAGATTGTGTACACAGCCCTCAAAGAGATGCACCTAGAGTGTCCAACTCAGGTGGTTGGTGAGGCTGAGCCACTGTGCCCTCTAGGACACCTACTGCACAAGGCCATTCTATCAATACAAGGAGACTTAGAAGCTCTACAGAATACATAGAAACAAACAGGTAAGCAGCAAAAACTGCAGAGACAAAGAAACTTGTCACAAATGAAAGAAATGGAAGAAAGAAAACTACTGTATATATAGTTCAAAACCACAGTTATAAAGTTACTCAAGAATCTTCTAGAAACCTGTAAGGGACTTAGTGAGGCTTTCAAGGATCTTAGTGATTAACCCCTCCCCCTCCAAAAAAAGGAAAAGGACCAGTCAGAAATTAAGCATATATCGACTGAAATAAAGAATAATATCCAGGGATTCAACAGTAGAATAGA
Organism: Pipistrellus kuhlii; assembly: GCF_014108245.1. NCBI lineage: Eukaryota > Metazoa > Chordata > Mammalia > Chiroptera > Vespertilionidae > Pipistrellus > Pipistrellus kuhlii. Next base: position 36,074,284 of record NW_023425471.1, read on the forward strand.
ATATCCTAAGTATCAAATCAATTATTTGAAATATGTGGAAGGTAAAAACATACAACTAGAAGAGCAAAAAGAAAAAAGAATCCAAAAATATGAGGCTAGATTAAGGAGCCTCTGGGACAACTTCAAGTGTACCAACATCCGAATTATGGGGGTTCCAGAAGAAGAGAGAGAGTAAGATACTGAAAACCTATTTGAAGAAATAATGACAGAAAACTTCTCTTATCTGGTAATAAATATACTCACAAGTCCAGGAAGCACAGAGAACCCCAAACAAGAGGAATCCAAAGAGGCCCACACCAAGACACATAATTAAAATGCCAAGGGCAAAAGACAAAGAGAGAATCTTAAAAGCAGCAAGAGAAAAGCAGTTAGTTACCTACAAGGGAGTGCCCATGTTACTGTCAGCTGATTTCTCAACAAAAACTATACAGGCCAGAAGGGAGTGGCAAGAAATATTCAATGTGATGAATAGCAAGAACCTACAACCAAGATTACTCTACCCAGCAAAGCTATAATTTAGAATTTAAGGTCAGATAAAGAGCTTTACAGATAAGAAAAACTAAAAGAATTCATCACCACCAAACCAGTATTATGTGAAATGCTGAAAGATATTATTTAAGAAGATGAAGAGGAAGAAGAATGAGAAGGAGGAGGAGAAGGAGGAGGAGGAGCAGGAGGAGGAGGAGGAGGAGAAAAAGAAAAAAAAAAAGAGAAGAGGGAGGAGGAAGAGGAGGAGGAGGAGGAGGAGGAGGAGGAGGAGGAGGAGGAAGAAGAAGAAGAAGAAGAAGAAGAAGAAGAAGAAGAAGAAGAAGAAGAAGAAGAATGAGAAGAAGAAGAGGAGGAGGAGGAGAAGAGGAGGAGGAGGAAGAAAAAGGTAAAGATAAAAAATATGAACAACGAAGTGGCAACAAATACGTATCTATTAATAATTGAATCTAAAAATCAAACAAATAAAAAGTCTGATGAACAGAATAAACTGGTGAATGGAATAGAATGAGGGACATGGAAATGGAATAGATTGATGATTATCAGAGGGGAGAGGGTGTGGGGGTGCAGGAAGAGATTAGATAAAAATCTTATATGCATGTATGCAGTACCTATTGACTCAGACAATAGCTTGGTAAGGGCCTGGAGTGGGCTGGATCAGCATAGAGGGGAGCTATGGATGGAGGGATGGTAGAAAGAGAAAAGTCTGTGATAATCTCAACAATAAAGATTCATTTAAAAAAAAATGGGCAACATTGAGTAGGCCAAGAGACATTAAAAAATGCTTTAAGTCACTAAGCTGAGAGAAACAAATTAAAATGCTTATGAGATATCACTTCACACCTGTCAGAATGGCTATCATCAACGAATCAACAAACAAATGACAAGAGTTGGCAAAGATGTGGAGAAAAAGGAACCCTCATGCACTGCTGGTAAGAATCTGACTGGTGTAGCCATTATGGAGAATAGTATGGAGTTTCCTTAAAAAAATTAAAGCTGTAACTCCCATTTGACCCAGTGATTCAACTTCTAGGAATATTTCCTAAGAAACCTGAAAACACCAATCAAAATTAATATATGTACCCCTATGTTCATAGCAGCACAAATTACAATAGCTAATAGTTTGAAACAGCCCAACCGCCCATCAGTAGATGAGTGGATAAAAATCTGTTGTACATTTACAGAATGGAATACTATGCAGCAGTAAAAAAGAGGAAACTCTTACCATTTGCAACAGCATTAATGGGCCTAGAGAGTATTATGCTAAGCAAAATAAGCCAATCAGAGAAACAAGTATCACATAATTTCACTCATATGTGGAATCTAATAAACAAAATAAACTGATAAACTAAATAGATCCAGACATAGAATCATGAATACACTGATGAATTTCAGAGAGAAGTTAGTATAGGGGTATGACTAGGAGATATTAACCAGAGAACCTATATACATATATGCATAACGCATGGACAATAGTGTGGAGAGGGCTTGGGAGGGGTGGGTGTGGAGAGGAGGGGGGTCAATGGGAAAAAACAAACAAACAAACAAAAAACACAAAAAACAAAACAAAACACATACACATAAAAAATACCAAAGTGGACATCTGTAATACTTTCAACAATCAAGATAAAATTTTTAAAAGGTCTTCTGATAGGCATTTAGTGTGAGGAAGGGAGAGGGATAGAGAGATAGAAACATCAATGATGAGGGAGAAGCATTGATCGCCTGCCTTCTGCATGCTCCATATTGTGGATCTACCCCTCAACCCCAGGCACTTGCCCTGACTGGGAATTGAACTGGTGACCTCTTGGTTTATAGGACAACTCAACCACTGAACCACACTGGCTGAGCAAAAGTAGCAGTCAAGACTTTAATAACTTCCTCCAACATTATAAGCGAGAGGTTAAATCAGAGAAAGTGCCAATGCCTTTGTTCTGATTTCCCCTATAGAATGGCACACAGGTCATGTGGATCAGCCCAGATGTGGGGAGCATCTCACTGTCAATGGAACCCTGAACAAGAGGCACCTGCAGCTTTCTGGACCTGGGGACCATGGGAGGTGGAGAGGAAAGAGCCAGAAGTTGAAAAGAACTGAATATTGAGTTAGAGGAGAGAAAAAGTGCTTCCAACCCCCTTCAAGAGGTTTTGGCAGATACCTGAAGAAGGCCTTTTCTGCAGGCCTTCCAGAAACAGGCTTTAAAATAACTGCACCCACACTAAAAATGCAAGTATGTGTAGGGGAATGCCAGGCCAGGGGTCCCGAGTTCACTGACTGCCATCTAAGTGTCTTCAGTGATTGCAACAGACTGGCTGTGCACTAAGTCTGGGGTGGAGAAGAGAGCTTTACTCCATGAGGCTCGCCAGGCACAATCACCTATGGTTGTGATATGGAAACCAGTGTGTAGGAATTCTTCCCAGGGGTCGTGTCTCAAGGAATTGTAGATGAAGTTGTGGACCAGAGTAGTTCAAATAAGGCTAGAGTTTACTGCAAACAAACACAGGCTCCCCACTCAGGGAGGGGATCCAAATAGGTTGCCCTGAATCATTCTGCCTTTCCCCCTTATGTCTGCTAAAGGACAGCTCTTTATCTGTGCTGCTATCTGATTGCTTCCTGGCCTTTTTGCAACATTTTGTTTTGCACTTGCAAGAAAAACATTCTTGTTTCGAAACACCCTGTTTTTCTGCCAAACATTTTTTATTTGTTTGTTTCAGCTAGCTCCGCCATTCCTCCTCCTTCCACCCTTTACCCTATCCAACTAATTTTGCTTTAACTCCTTTCAGTTGAACTGAAAAATCACACATAGGATGTTTTTGCTGTGAGCTGGACTCCTTGGGTCTGTTTCTTATTATTATGCTACTTTGTTGAATTTTTCTATTATATCTCAGGGCCATCACTGAAAAATACATTTTTATAAATCTTTATATGCTTTATATATCTGGATATCTAGAGAGGTGATTCCCTTTTCCTTCTCCTCTTTTTATTCTTCTTTATTTCCTTCTCCTCTTTTTATTCTTCTTTATTTCATAATGAACACACGTTATCTGGACTTTATTCTGCAGGAACATCATGGGGAAAGTGCTTCAGAGGATTTTATGCATTTATATCAGCCATGTATTATCCCAGTCCAAGGTTATGTTGATTTTTTAGCTAATAAGTCCCTGGGCTATGCAGGTAATATAAATTAGGATTCTAAATATAAATGAAGTAAAATCCTAGGTGTTTTGATTTGTCTATAGATACTTTTTGGTTGCTGTTATCCAAAGCCCAGGATTCCTGCTATCTCCCTCTGTTGGCAGATAGGGTTTTTCTACTATTGCAAGTCTCTAATTAATATCATTTTATTCAATATTGTTTTGGTTAAAATGTTGTTGAGATATCATAGGAACTTACTTGTTTATATCAGTTGGCTTATGGTAAAATTGGCTTTATTATACGTAATTTCTCTTAAAATCACAAAATCTATCAACAATGTTAACTGAGGATTTACTATTATATTATTTTCTGAGGATGCAGCCTTCTATAGGGTCCTCAGTTTTTTCAAATATCTCACGTTTAACTTTCTGTCATGGGCCCCTGTCCTGTCTGCTGTTCCTGCATGGATGATGGAACATGAATCTTTCTTTGCATACTATAATGTTCTTGCAGTCTATTTTAGTTTCTTAATTTCATGTATGGTACAGGTTGGGTTCTTTAAAAGTCTGAAACAGGGATTCATCATGAAAATAATTTATTGTGTGAATGCTCTTAAGAAAAGAACTTGAAGGAAGTAGGGGAAGCAGTATAGGTAAAGGGGAAAAAACTGAGCAAAGCTGTGTTCTCAGGTCAAGTCTAGCTTTGACCTGATCCTCAGTAGAAGGGGTAGGAAAGGGATGTCTGGAGCATAAATCCAATCATAGAATCGTTTGACTTTGAGACAAGGGGACTAGAGTTTTTAGGCCCATCAGTCATAGAGATATTGGGATAGAGTGCATAACCTCCCAGGTGAAGAGCTCTTGGGGCCAAGGACAATTCTTCCAAGAATAGAGGCAGCTATAGCTATTATTATAGTAGTTATCATTCACAGCATCTGGGGAAATGGGTACAATGGCCAGGTAAAATGTATCTGAATGGTACAATAACAACATTTGCAATAATGTGTGGTGTGCTTCACTAGTTTGGTGAATCAATGCAGTATCTCTCAACTTTCATTTCTACAGTCAATTGCTCATTTCATTTATAAAATGTTTATCTCCCACCAGAGACCTCTTTTTGCTAGTGAATCATTTACAAACACTATGAACTAATCAAAGGGCTCTTGCTTCCAAAAGCCACATAAATAGAACTGGAACTTTTGCCAGCCTTACTGTTTAGTACAGTGTACATACGTATTATCAAATTGCACAATCCTTTGGTTCTACAGAACCCATTGATGGAATATTCACTAATGCAATGATGTCCTTGCTCAGCCATTGTGGGGAGCGGTTATAGGGTTAATCCTCAGACTGACCTCCTGCAAAAGTCACTAACAGGTCTCAGCTTGGAGGGCACAGCCCTCTAAGCATAATTAAGCTTGATCTTGGGACTGCACTCTAGATCTTTCCTGGGTAGCTAATGAGCTGTGGGAGGTGCAGCAAGTGCTGCCAAAAGAAGTGAAACTTAAATTTACTTGTTTACCTATGACTATAAAATAAACCATCAGCTTGCAGTCTGGATCGGTTCTGTGGCCTCAGCCAGGCACAGAAGATCCACCTAGACCCAACTTATTCTCTTTGTCTTTTCTTCATCCTTCACCAGCCCTCCCTCAGACTCGCCAAATCCTTGGCTGTGCTGGTGCAGCACAAGCCATATTCTTGCTAGCACTGTTGTATGCCCTTTCTCAATATTCAAGGTAACATATATTTTAACCTTCCATTAGTGCTTTGTCATTGTTCCCAAAGCAAGTCATTCTATAGTGGTGACTATGTCCAAAGAGGATTCAAGATAAAGCAATGTGATACACTCAGCCTATTGGGAGACTAAGAGAGGTAACTCAAATGAATTTCCCCTTAATAACCAAAATCTGATTCTGAAATGATTTTCTGTCTCTAGCTCTAGACCAGAGTTTCTCAATCTTTACACCATTGAATTTTGCACTCAATAATTCTTTGTTGGAGGGGAAGTTGTCTTGTGGGTTCTATATTGTTTAGCAGCACCCCTGGTCCAAAAATGTGTTCAGATATTGCCAGATGTCCCCTCAGGGTCAAAATTGCTCTGGTTGAGAACCAACCATTGTCCTAGATGTAAATGAGGCTGCATAAATATACAAATTACTTAGCAGCTATCCCATTATACATTTCTTATTGTTCCCATCATTACATAGCCACTGGAGACAAGTGATGATATTTCAGTCCTTCATAATACTTAGCATACTACCTTGTACATACTAATTGATTACTTCTTTGCATATATTAATCTACTATTTATTCTTAACATAAAATCAATCTACTTGATTTTAAAATTCATTAAACATGTGCTTCTGAATGAATTGAGAGTGAAGTTCAGTCTGGAAAGAATCTGTTATTCAAATGTCCTTATCCAAATTTCTTAAGTATAATAAGTTGTGTGTTTTGTAGTTTTCTGCCACATAGGTAAATTTAACCAAATTAAATGTCTTAAAAATTCAAAATCCGAATTTCTATATAGTTTTTCTTTTATACAATGAAAATATGGTTATGTTTATCTATATTAGATAAGCATTTATTTTTGTTTTCATTCAGTTGATCAAATTTTTAAAAATTCTTTATTGATTAAGGTATTATACACTTATCCTCATTCCCCCCCATCCCCATCCCAAACCCCTCCCCACTCATGCTCCTCACCCCCGTGTTGTCCACGATCACTGGTTAGGCTCATATGTATGCACACAAGTTCTTTGGTTGATCTCTACCCCTTATCCCCACCCTCCCCTACTTTCCCTCTGAGGTCTGACAGTCTGGTCTTTGCTTCCTTTGCTCCAGGTCTGTTCTTGTTCATCAGTCTATGTTGTTCATCATTTACCCTAGATGAGTGAGATCATATGATACTAGAAATACACTTACAAGAACTGAAAATGAGACAAGCAATAATGGTTATGCTGAGAGGCAAATGAATCAGTCTGTAGTGAGTTTCTTTCTGGGCCAAGAGTTCTTTTGAGTCCCAATTTCAATATCAAAGAGTTCCTAATGTGTACATGTCAACAATGATATTTCAGTTTTGGATGGTGGACAAATGGTGATATTGCAGGTCCGACCTGGGCAACCTGCAGTGATGCACAGCTGCTGACTGCTAGTATGGCAAGGCGTCATCAGCGTCTTCCATCTTTGTACTGTTTCTCTTCTGTCTTCATGGCTGATGTAGTTAGTCCTGTCAATTCCTCTCTGTTGTAGGAATCCACATGGCCTCGGAGTTGTTTTCTGAAAATATGCAAACATATTTTTTCAGGTCATAATCTTTATCATATTATCTTAGTTGAAGAACAGTTATATCAGAATAACAAGTTTGTATATTAGTGAGTGTCTTCAATAGGAAATAGAGTATGATTGCAAAAGTATTAGGGTAATTAGAAATAATAAAGAAATGAAAATTCCCTATTCACAATTTCTCTTTATTTAGAACTCAGTAAAATAGGCTTAAACTATAAAATGCAATTGTTATTTTAAATATTCTTTAAATTTTATCAAATCTATATAAAATGCTGAAGCAATTGATATAATTATAATTTATATTTTTTATCTGGTACTCTATAACAAATAAATATAGGAAGATTTTATGATGGATTTTAATCATAAAGTTTGTACAGGAGCAGTCTCACAAAATTATAGTAAAAATGTTTAATAGATAGCAGAGGTAAGAGAATTTACAGACTGTTCTAACTAAATGCAGCAACATTTGATGTGCCAGATTGGTGATGGAACTTTTAAATGAGATTCTTGAATCTCTTGAATTAATTAAATATTTTGTGCAGTATTTCATTGGGATTCTGCCATTAGCATTGGGACCCTAATATGGTAGAAAGAACAATTGACAAATACTAAGAAGATAATTTCTTGTCCATGTAGACACTCATTCACCAATTATATGAGCTTGGACAAGTTACATTTCATGCCTTAGTTTTCTCATCTGTAAGATGAAACATAAATTCCCTCTATGAACTGTATTTTATTAGGAAGGAAACTTCCACATATTATTATTCTTTCATCATTTAAGATCCACATTTGTTTAGAGTCTCCTATATAACTGTTTATTCTATCCAACTGCTAGGAACCATAGTGTCTTTCTCAATCTTAGCTGCATTTTAGAACCATTGGTGAACCATTTTAATATTGCAGATTCCTGAGCCCCACTTTAGACTTTAGACTTCCAGAACTATTATAGAAAATCAGGGTGTTGCACTGTAGATATGTATTTTAAACAAATATACAATTACCCAGGTGCTTTGTTCTTGTCTGTAACTGAGTTGATTATAACTTCTGTAGGGCATGAAGAATAAAGAGTAAATTATGTAAAAAATCTTATAACCTAGCAGTTGATAATGAATTTGTACTGAATATAAAGCAAAGGCATATATATATATATATATATATATATATATATATATATATATGTATATATATATATATATATATATATATATATATATATATATATATATACACTAGAGGCCCAGTGCATGAAATTTGTGCATGGGGAGTGGGTTCCTCAGCCCAGCCTGCACCTTCTTCAATCTGAGACTCCTAGGGAGATGTCCAACTGTGGAATTGGGCCTAAACCAGCAGTTAGACATCTGGGGCCTCTGGCTCCTAACCACTCACCTGCCTGCTTGCCTGATCACCCTTCAACACCTTGCCTGCTTTATTGCCCCACCCCCTCTGCCTGCCTGCCTGATAACCCCTAACCTCCTCTGCCTGCCTACCTGATCGCCCCTTACCGCCTCTGCCTTGGCCCCCACCACCATGGCTTTGTCCAGAAGGAGGACTGGATGACCGAAAGGTGTTCAGTAGATCTGTTCTAATTAGGCCTGGTGCAAAGAATTCATGCACGGGGGGGGGGGGGTGTCCCTCAGCCTAGCTTGCACCCTCTCCAATCTGGGAACCCTTGAGGGATGTCTAACTGCCCATTTAAGACATCCCTCTCACAATCCAGGACTGCTGGCTCCCAACTGCTCACCTGCCTGCCTTCCTGATTGCCCCTAACCACTTCTGCCTGCCAGCCTAATCACCCCCTAACCACTGCCCTGCCAGCCTGATTGATGTCTAACTGCTCCCCTGCGAGCCTGTTTGCCCCCAAAATTCTCTCCTCTGCCAACCTAGTCACCCCTAACTGCCCTCCCCTGCAGGGTTGATTGCCCCCAACAGCTCTCCCTTGCAGGCCTGGTCCCTCCCAACTGTCCTTCCCTGCTGGCCATCTTGTGTCCACATTGGGGCAGGATCTTTGACCACATAGGGGCAGCTATCTTGATCCTGTATGTTAGAGTGATGGTAACACTGCATATTACTCTTTTATTGAATACTATAGAGGCCTGGTACATGGGTGGGGGCCAGATGGTTTGCCCTGAAAGGTGTGGATATTTCAGGGTGGATATTTCCTTGGGGCATGGGGCAGGGTGGATATTTCCTTGGGGCATGGGGCAGCCTGGGCAAGAGGCCTGTGGTAGTTTTCAGGCTGGCCATGCCCTGGGCACTCCAAGCAAAGGCACTGGTATCTGGGATATATTGTATTTATCTTCTACAATTGAAACTTTGTAGCCTGGAGCAGAGCCAAGCCTTCTGCTTGCTCCATGGTGCCAGCCATTTCTGTTCTGGTTTATTCACTTTCTATAATTGAAACTTTGTAGACTGGAGTGGAGGCTTAGGCCAGCCAGGGCAGGTGGAAAGCTTGACTTCCTTTGTTGTGGAGGGCAACCCTAGTCTGCTCTCTCCAGCTCTGTGGCTGCCACCATTTTTCTTGGGATTTATCTTCTATAATTGAAACTTTGTATCCTTGAGTGGAGACCTGGGCCCTCCAGGGTGTGTGGAAAGCTTGGCTTCCTGCATTAATGGGGAAACCAAAGCATCCCTCCTTCTCTCTGTGTTGGCAGCCATCTTGTTTGTGGTTAATTTGCATACTCACACTCATTGGATGGAGGGCATGGCTGGTGGGCATGGCTTGTTGGTTAATTTGCATATTACTCTTTTATTAGGTAGGAGATATATATATATTTACAAAATTAGTAAGTCGAGGATGTAGGTTTTGAATTGGGCTGAAGTTGGAAAGGGGGAGTGGTGATTTCCAGGAGGACAACTTAAAGAGTAATGATGGAAAAAAATGAACCAAGAGCAGGTGGCTTTTTCTGCAGTGAATTCTGATCAGATTAGAGAGAAAGATTGGCAAAAAATAAAGCTGGGCTCCTGGTTTCTAACTTCTTTGGTTGTTGATTGTTTTTTTGCAAATTAATTTATTAATTCAGTTATATATATTGGTTAGATCATACATGATATAAGTAACATAGTAAATGTTTCTTTTTCTACGTCATGAAACAATTCTATCTAATAAAAGAGTAATATACAAATTGACTGTCACCCCAACACAAGATGGCTACCCCCATGTGGTCAAAGATGGCTGCCCTCATGTGGACAATAGATGGCTGGCATGGGAGGGTAGTTGTGGGAGATCAGGCCTGCAGTGGAGGGCAGTTGTGGGGACCAGGACTGCAGGGGAAGGCAATTAGGGGTAACCAGGCTGGCAGTGGAGGGCAGTTAGGGGCAATTGGGCCCTCAGGGGAGCAGTTAGGTGTCGATCAGGCTGACAGGGGAGTGGTTAGGGAGTCACCAGGCTAGCAGGCAAAAGTGGTTATGGGAAATCAGGCAGGCAGGCAAGTGAGCAGTTGGGAGCCAGCAATCCTGCATTTTGAGAGGAATTTCTGATTGGCCGTTTAGGCTCGTTCCCACCAAGGGGGTCCTAGATTAGAGAGGGTGCAGGCTGGGCTGAGGGACCCCACCCTTGCATGCATTTTGTGCACCAGGACTCTAGTGTTATTTTATAACCCTTCACATATATCTTTGCTACCAGTCATTGCCATCATTAAAGCTGCTTTATGAGCCATTTAACAACGTTGTCCAGAAAACTTTTTCTTCTGTTCTGTACAAGTACTTTGAGAAATTGCTTTCTAAATTATGCGTGTTGCTATCAATTTTTTCCAAAGCACAAGTACCATTTGCATAACATGAACACAAGTAAAAATGATCTTGTAGGTATATATTTGTAATCTTCATAATTTTCTACTTAATTGGATTGCCTTTTATCTTTTAAAAACATTTTATTGGGAAATATGACACTTATTGATAGAGTACAAACCATCAATGCGTAGTTAAATGAATAATGATAAAATGAATTTCAGAGTAACTACCACCAATGTCAGGAAATAGAACAGTGTCAGCCCCCTCCTCCCCAAATTCACATGTCTCCTGTGCTGATTCAACTCCCTCCCTCCTATAAGAAATAAGGATGATTATTAGTTTTCTGAGTTATTTCTTTGTTTTTCTTCATAAATGTGTTATTAATATATGTGCCCCTAAAATTTATATTTTAGTTTTGCTTGTTTTAAACTTTATATGAAAGCTATCATATGTGCTCTTGGATGAATACTCAACAGAGTATTCACCCATTTTACTGTTTATGGACATTTGAATAGTTTTCAATTTTTGACTGTTTCAAACAATGCTGCTCTTAACTTTATTGTACATGTACCTGTTGCAGGAGAAAATCTGATGGTCCATAGTAAATGAGTATCTTCAATTTTAATAGATAACGTCAATCTAGATTCTAAATGGTTTTTATACTACCATGAGCAGTACATTAAAATTCCACTGGATCTTTGTAATTTTGTCAAGCAAGTGTGTCTGTTAGGGCATGGTAGTGTGATTGAAATTTGTATTCCCTTGATGACTAACAAGGTTGAACACTTTTTTAAATGCTTATTGGTCATTCAGATGCCCTCTCTTGAAAATTGCCTGTTCAAGACTTTTACCCATGTTTCTGTTGTTTGCCTTTTTCTTATTTGTGTTTTTATGTATCCTGAACATGAGTCCCTTGTTAGTCATTATGTGTTGCAACTATCTTTTCCAAATGTTGGTTTAGGCTCTCTTAATGGTGTCTTTTGATGAGTAGAAATTTTTCAGTTGTCATTACTTTTCTAGGAATGATTTCCAATTTATTTGTTTTATCTGCTTGTCTTCTCACTTTTCATTCTTTCTCAATTGCTCTAAATAATTCAATATAAAAATTTATTTACCTGTTTTAATTGCCCAGCCAGTTCAAGTGAAATTTGGTTTGGTATTGACCATTTAAAAACAACTTGAAACACACACACACACACACACACACACACACACAACTTGGAAATTTTTTATTTCATACCCAAAGCATATAAAATAAGTGACTATTCTATTTACTGATCATGAGCTATTATACTTCCTTTTAATTTAATAAAGGAAATTGTGTAACTTAGTAAAAATTATATATATTAAGTTTTATTCTGGTGCCAGGGATGAATGACTAATGGTAATCAGGATATTTAATAAGTCTGAGTTTTCACAGGACTACATATATGAATCTTAAGCAAAATTACTCTCTCAGTGTTTGTACTGAGCTACCATCCTAATGGACTGTAGATTTTATGTATATGCTTAATGGATAAATTACCATGTAAAATCCCTCTGCATGCTTCCATTCCCCCACCCATTTCATCAATTGTCATAACACCAGCGACTTTTCCTTTGGCATGGCTTTAAACAGAGTTTATGAATATATGAGAATATTAAAAGCATTAAGAATTAAGGGGAAATACGCCTTTCCAATTGTATACTCAGAAGTATTGGCTGGATTATCTCTTTTGCTCTGATTTGTTTTGATTGTGTAAAACCTGCCATCATCCAAATTTCTGTTCCACTTCATGAAGGGGCAGAGATTCCCAGAAGCATCCTTTATGCTATTTGTGCATCCAATTGATTGCAGCTGCATCCAGAAGAAAGGGAACAAATGTTTTGCTGATTCTGCTGACAAGAAGTAGATTAAATTTGGAAATATGTCATTGATGACAATTAAAACTCAGAAACAGCCAGAACCAGTTCGGCTCAGTGGATAGAGCATTGGCCTTCAATCTGAAAGGTCACAGGTTCGATTCTGGTCAAGGGCATGTATCTTGGTTATGGGCACATCCCCAGTGGGGGGGGGGGTGTAAGAGGCAGCTGATCGATTATTCTCTCTCATCTATGTCTCTGGCTCTTTATCCCTCTTTCTTCCTCTATGTAAAAACTCAATAAAATATATTTTAAAAAATAAAACTCAGAAACATGGGATTTGCTAACTTAAACCCAGGAAGCAAAGGTAAGAGACCTCACTGTGTTTTCAGTCATGGTTCTTGGTAAGGTGACTAGCATCTGAACATTTAGATTTAACATTTAATGGAAAAGGTTTATTTCTGCATCATTTTTGTTCATCTTCCAAAGATTTAGTTCCTTCTTACTGCAGCATTTCTAAATGCTCTTCTTTGTCAAAGCTATAATTTATATTTATACACGTTTAAAGCAAGAACCATCTGTTTGAAAAAGGCTTACATTCTGAAGCCTACATGTGCATGCCTGCACACAGAATCGTATATAAATGCATGTTTTGTGAAATGTCAATATAAAGGAGGTTTTCTGAATAAGGTTTTGTGATATAAGGAATAAAATACATTTTACTTGAAATATATATATATATATCATAATAATATCTGAAAACAAAAACCATTATTTTCTTGTTAATTTAAGAACTTTGGTTATTGCTTGCTTTAGGTTAACTAGTTGTCAGACATGGAACAAGTCCCTAAGCTCTTTACAGATTATGTTCTTGCTTCCTCTGCTGTTGATTTGGCCTAATTCAACAGAATGTCTGGTTTATCTGGCTTATCTCTATTGTAGGGGCTTCTTCTCTAGTCAAAAGAAACCTGCACCGGATCATATTGTTGTCAGAAACCCACACCTCTTCAACTTGACAAGGGCACCAGAGGTTTCGCAGAGAAATATGACAAACAGTTGGCAGGGTACTCACCATTTCTAACACATTTCATCAGTGCTGTGGTGTCAGATGGAGGAACATTTTAAACACCAACCAGTTATATGAAACACCGGAGCTGCTGAGCTGGCAGCATCACAGACATGTGTGAACGAACATTGGGATGAACTTGTGACAAACATCAAACAGCTGCAGTCAACACCCTTGTCATGGGAACACATTTTTTTCCACACTGCAACATGTCAAAACAAAATCCCATCCGTAGAGACCAATGAGGAAATTTCATGAATGCCAGGATTTAGAATAATTGGGGAGGGTGAGAAGAGTCCATTTGAAAGAAACAGTATTTAGTGTTGCACATGTGCATGCCTGCAGTGCCCCTTCTTCCAAGTTCTGACCACTTCTTTCTCTCCCAATACTCCAGCTATTTGTGAAGGCCAAGCCAGAATAACAGAATAATTAGATAGTTTCCTTGAATTCTGTGTTGTAATTTGACTTTTGTGGATGGACCCTGGTTAAAAGAATAGGGTTCTGAAAGCACAGGGACCTGCTGTACACAGATAAAAGTTCATTTCCAGAATGAGTCCCTTATGTCTGTTTTATCATCCCTTAAAAACCTATATGAAAGCGAGATGGGGAATTTAGGTGAAATTCAAGATAATTCCAACAACACAACCCCAAACCATGGACCTCTGCCTGAACTATTTGAATAAATCAAAGGAAGTTGTTGTTTTTTTGCCTGAGTTGTCCATCTAATTTGTCTAATTATATATCTAATTATTTTTATTTCCAACAAAGATCTCTGCCCTCTTTTCCGCTTCTTACTCCCACCTATCTTCTCTTTTGTATGCACTTGTTACTTTTGTAGCAATTTATACAAAAATACATATTGCAGATATTTAGCCATGAAAAGCTTGTTGTGTGTGTGTGTGTGTGTTCAGATTACTTTTTCAGTTAACTTCCTTTTGACTTAATTTTTGGTTCTAAAGAATTTTGTCTCATTTTGCATAAATATTACATTTTATGTTTGATGATATTGTTCTTGCCTAGTAAGAATGTTTATTTAAAATATAATGTAATATGTTCCAATACCTACCATCTAAGTTAAACACAGAAATAGCAGTAACTAAGCATAAGAAGGCAACTTCACTCAAATTTTCTACTTATTAAACAATAATGAAGTCTTGCAAACAAGCTGAAGTATATTATATCAATGAGTATGTTTCCAAATTAATGTAATAGCATAGGAGAAAATGAAGATACCGTATTTTCCTGCGTATAAGACGAACCCCTAATTTTACAGTTAAAACATAGGTTTAGGCCCATATTCTCTGTATAAGACTACCCCCCCCCCCCATTTCCGAGGCAACACCGGTTCTTTTTTTAATAGACCGCCTCTCTGACTCTGACCAATCTGAGCAGGCTTTTTACTAGAACACAGTGTAGCTTCTGGTATAGAACATGTACACTGTGTTCTAGTAAAAAGTCTGCTCAGATTGGCCAGAGTCAGAGAGGCAGTCTATTAAAAAAAGAACTAGTGTTGCCTTGGAACTGGGGGGTAGTCTTATACAGCAAGTATAGGCCTAAACCTATGTTTTAACTGTAAAATTAGGGGGTCGTCTTATATGCCGGAAAATACGGTTCATATTCTAGAAAATCTGAAATGTTTAAGACTGAGAAAACACACACTTATTTGGTACATCTGAATCTCAAAAAAAATATTCATACACGAATAAACTAAGGAAATATTAATCACAAAAATTAGAAACTATCGAGATCCAAGATGGCTGCGCCCAGGTGAACACCTAGCCGCAGCCGCACACAACAATTTCAATAAAATACAACTAAAATATAAAACGGACATTGCCCAGAACTACAGGAAGGTTGACTGACTGGAAATTCTACAGTGAGAAGCAAGGAGAAAACCAGAAGGAGGTGCGGAGGAGCTGGAAAAGCCAAGGTACGGAGATGCGGCACGCGGAGAGGACAGAGCTGGAGAGGAGGGAGGCCGAGTGCCTGGCGGGCATTCCCTAGCAGAAAGGAGATAAAACTCCGACTGCGCTGGGCCCCCGACTGCTCTGAACCCCAGTTTTAAGCCAGACCCCGGGGACTCAGGCTCAGCCATAGGGAGCCGGGCTGTAAGGCGGAACCCCGGGGAAGTGGCTAAAGGAGGTCCCGGCGGTGCGCACACTGCACACAGAGAAGGGACATTCGGCTGTGCCGCGGGATTGCCCTGACAGGAAGGAGACTGGGGCTCCAGACTGCTCTAAACTCCACCTCCAACTCCACTTCCAACTGAACTGAACCCCAATACCGGGCTCATTGTGGGAGAGCACAGACTGTTTGGCAGCAGGCGAAAATCGAGGGCACCTTTCTCTCAGAGGCGCAGGCAGCAGCGAGCACTGATGGACCCGCATAGGGCGGGGCTGACAGAAGCCAAAGCTGCAGGCTCCACCCTGAAACCCCGTCCCATCTGTAACTGCGAAATGCGACAACAAAATAGATCACAAACGAAAGAAATGGAGGACAAAAAGCGTCTGGATATAGAGTTCAAATCTACGCTTATAAGGTTTTTCAAGAATTTCCTAGAAAAGATGGATAAGGCCTATGAGGATATGAAAAGAGATCAACTAGAATTAATAAGGAGTCATCAAGAAATGATAAGGGATCAACAAGAAATAAAGAATACATTGTCTGAAATAAAAAATATTTTACAGAGTCCTAAAAACAGAAGGGAAGATCAAAAGAATCAAGTCAAAGATTTGGAACATAAAGATCCAGAAGACACTCCTCCACAGAAGCTAGAAGGCAAGAGAATCCAGAAAATTGAAGATAATGTAAGAAACCTCTGGGACAACTTCAAGCGAACCAACATCAGAATTATTGGGGTCCCAGAAGATGAGAGAGAGCAAGATATCGAAAACATACTGAAAGAAATAGTGACAGAAAACTTCCCCCACCTGGTGAAAGAATTAGACTTACAAGTCCAGGAAGCGCACAGAACTCCAAACAAAAGGAATCCAAAGAGGACCACACCGAGACACATCATTATTAAAATTCCAAGAGCAAAAGACAAAGAGAGAATATTAAAAGAAGCAAGAGCAAAGAAGGTAGTAATCTATAAAGGAGCACCTATACGATTGTCAGATGACTTCTCAACAGAAACCATGCAGGCCAGAAGGGAATGGCAAGAAATATTCAAGGTGATGAATAGCAAGAACCTACAGCCAAAAATAATCTACCCAGCAAAGCTATCACTCAGAATCGAAGGCCAGATAAAGAGCTTCACTAATAAAAAAAAGCTAAAGGAGTTCATCACCACCAAACCAGAATTATATGAATTGCTGAAGGGGGTTCTTTTAGAAGAGAAAGTAAACAAAGATAAAAATTATGAACAACAAATACGTAACTATCAACAAGTGAATCTAAAAACCAAGGAAATTTAAAAAATCTGATGAACAATATTAACTATTGAATATAATAGAATCAGAGGTATGGAAGGGGAGTGAACTGACGATTCTTGGGGAAAAGGGGAGAGGGGGGCGTGGGAAGAGACTGAACATAAACTGTGCACCTATGGATGAGGACAATGGGGAGAGGGGAAAGGGCAGAGGGTGGGGTGGGAACCTGGTGGAGGAGAGCAATGGTGGGAGGGGGGGGAAAGGAACATTTGTAATAATATGAACAATAAAAACTTATAAAAAAAATTAGAAACTATCTATACTAATAAAAGGGTAATATGCAAATTAGTCAGGATGTCCTCATAGTAATGACCAAACAGCAGGCTGTGTTGGGTGACAAGGCTGGCAGGGGGGTTAGTGAGGGACAACCAAATGACTAAATAGCAGGTTGCCTGGGACAACTAGGCCAGCGGGGGGGGGGGGCAGTTGGGAGCAACCAGGTCAGCAGGGGGAAGTAAGGGGGTGACTAGGCCAGCAGAAGAGGGGGTGGAGTTGGGTGCAATCAGGACAGCAGGAAGAAGTGGTTAGGGGTGATAAGGCTGGCAGGGGGGCGCATTTAGGGCCAATCAGGCAGGCAGGCAGGTGAGCAGTTAGGAGCCAGTGGTCCCAGATTATGAGAAGGATGTCTGACTGCTGGTTTATGCCCAATCCTGGGGTCCAGAATTGGAGAGGGTGCAGGCTTTGCTGAGGGGATCCCCTATCATGTGCATGAATTTTATGCACTGGGCCTCTACTCTTTTAAAACAAGTAGGAAATAGATACTGATCAAATTGATAAGAAAATTAGGAAATAGATAATTTTTATTTGAGCTGGTTAACAACTCTCTAAGTCAGAGGCATCCTTTTAAGTGCTGGTCACGTTAGAAGAGAAGAGAAGAAAAATCAAGTGACCTGTATGCATGTATACAAGTCCTTCGGTTGATCTATTATCTCCCCCAGATCTTCCTCCCCTCCCCACTGTAATTTGACAGTCTGCATACAAGTACAACCAATAGACATAAAACTCTGGGGAGGGAGGGGATGTGTGGGAGGGAGGGAAAGGGGCAAAAAAAAAATCAATAAAATATGTAAAAATAAATAAATAAATAAATAAATAAATAAATAAAATGTTTAAGATGAAAAAAAAAAATCAAGTGACCATTGTAGGTGCTCTCAGTCATACAAAATATAAAATTATATAAGGGAATGAAAATATACTATACATTTTATCCAGACTTCATCCTCACTATATATATATGCTATATGGAAAGTGCAGGACCTTGGTGAAAGGCTCAATAACACTTAGGGAATTTTAACACAATTGTACTTGGAAGATAATACACTAATGATAATGACAGGTATAGAATCAGTTTCTTAGCAATACTAATGTTCTTTACCAGCACAAAAAAACTTCTAGATATAGACCATGGCATTTTAAAGTGGGATTTTAAGATGGTCAGTCTACTGTTAGAAGAGGTTTTCATTAGATTTATTTAGGTCAAAAGAGAGAAATAGAATTCCCATGTTGAGTATATTAAAATAAGTTACTTTGAAAAAGTGAATTTTTGTCTATAAAAATGAATTTATTAAATACTTAATAAAATAATTAAACCAAGACAACTGTGTAGTTAATGACATTAGTGTGATTGTTAAAAATTTGACATAATAGTATGGCCAATGTTAAGTAATAAGCAATAAAATCTTGGAATAATGTTCACTTTCTCTCTCAAAAAAAAATCTGCACTTAAATGTAGATCACCAGGGACCAAGACCAAAGCAGTCTCTGAACTGTGAGCTACTCTACAATATTTCCAAATATTTGGAAGAAATTATTTGTTTGCAGATAATCTCTTGATGAAATGAAATTTAAAACTTGCTAAAACTGTGTATGAAATGACAGGATTTCTTCATGCCATTTAATCTATGGAAATTCAAACCTCATATTCAATGTTTTAAATATTTTCTGAAGTTTATAATATTTTGTTCAAGAATTTTTAAATAGATGTAGAAAAGATACATGGAAATATTGGAAATTTTTTTTGTGTGTGTGTTTTTTTTTCCATACCAAGTCAAATAAGGTCTTAAATGGAGAAGACCTTAGTGGATATTTCAACAACCAATTTTAGAGACAAGAAAATTGAGCTACAGAGCAGTTAACTAACATTTGAGTTAATTGGCCATGTGCTCGGTGTAGTATATGTTATTCATAGTGATTCTGGTCCTTTTTATCACAAACAAATACATTTACATATGAAAATATCCCCCTGATTAGGAATACTAAACAGTTCCTATGACCATTGGAGCTATGAAGCTTGCTTCAGACTCTATTGCACCCAGTGGTTATGATTGTTCCTCCTTTTTACATAGTGCAAAAGATGGAGAATGGTTTTTACTCCAACTTGGAATGTTTCTATGACATTACTGTCTAACTTGAGTATTCTGTGTACATTTTTCAATTAAGTCTGAGATCTGTAAGGATACAGATTTGGGGGATGGAAAATATAAGGGAAACTTTATAGGCATTTAGGATTTCTTAGTAGGTAGGTTAATAATACTAGTAGGTATAAAGCAAGGATAACAATGATATAGCATATGCGAGTAGGAACTAAGAAATTAATCTGGAAACACTGAGGATATTCAACAAATATTTTACTTCTGAAGCCTCAAACAATACGTTTTGTTAAATGTTGGGATTTAAATAGCACACATGTAAATTACAAAATATTTCTAATACAAAAGTACAAAATATAATACATCAAACATCTATGTGCTCTCCATTCATGTTTGACAAATGTTAAAGTTGTTTGATATTTGATTCATATTTATTGATAATAAATAAAATTTTACCCCACCTTATTCCCATTCATGTCCTGTCCTCCACAGAAATAATTACTGCCCTGGGGTTGGTATGTATCAATCCCATGGATGTGTTTATACATATTTTTATTGTAATAAAACACACAACATAAAATTGATCACCATAATAATTTTAAAGTGTACCCTTCAGTAGTATTAGTATATTCACATTGTTATAAAATAGAGCTCTAGAATTTTTCATCTTGCAAATCAGAAACTCTATATTCATTAAAAAAAACAAGTATTTTTTCCCATTCCCTATAGCCACTGGTAACCACCCTTATACTTCATGTTTTTAGGAATGGACTACTTTAGATACCTCATGTAATTGAAGCCGTACAGTATTTGTCTTTTTGTGACAAGCATAATGTCTTTGAGGTTCATCCATGTAATCATGTGACAATATGTATTTTTAAGGCTGAATAATATTCTCATATATAGTATACTATAATAGTATAGGTGGTAGTTATATATTTAGTTTTGAGAGATCTCATACTGTTTCATGTGGTTGCACCATTTACAATCCTACTAACAATGTATAAGGGTTTCAGTTTCTCCATAACCTCACCAACACACAAAATTTTCAAATTTTTAAAATAATAGCCTTTCTAATGGGTGATATCTCATGAGATGATATCTCATTGTGGTTTTGATTTTCATTTCTCTGATGATTAATATGTTAAGCATCTTTTCATATGATTATTGGTCATGTGTACATCATCTTTGGAGAAATGTCTATTCAGGTATTTTGCCCATTATAAATCAAGTTAGATGATTTTCGATGAGTTATAGGCATTCTTCACATATTCTGGATACTATCTCCTTACCAGATATGTCATTTTAAAATATTTTCTCCTGTTCCATAGGTTGTCTTTTCATTCTGTTGATTGTGTTCTTTGGTGCACAAATATTTTAAAATGTGCTATAGTCATGTTTATCTATTTTTTCTTCTATTATTTATATTTTTATGTCTAATTTACAAATCATTGCCAAGTAAAATGTCATAAAGTTTTCAACCCTGTTTTCTTCTAGCAGTTTTGTAATTTTAGATCTTATGTTTAGATCTTCAATCCATTTGAGTTATATTGTACATGGTGTAAGATAAGGGTTCCATTTCATACTTTTGTATGTGGATATCTACTTTTTGCAGCATCATTTGTTGAAGAGACTGTTCTTTCCCTATTGAGTGGTCTTGTTTGACATTCTTGATGATGATCATTTGACCAGATAAGTTAGAGTTTATATCTGAGCTTTCTATTTTATTCTATTCTATTCTATTCTGTTCTATTCTATTCTATTCTATTCTATTCTATTCTATTCTATTCTATTCTATTCCATTCCATTCCATTCTATTCTATTGGTCTATTTATTTGTACTGTACAGTTTTGATTAATATTCCTTAGTAATATATTTTGAAATCAGGAAATTTGAGTTTTCTAAGTGTTTTATTCTTTTTCAAATTATTTTGGCTATTTAGAGTCCTTGGATATTCCCTATTAATTTGGCAATTTTTAAAAAATTTAATAAATCTTTATTCTTCAGATTTTTTACAATTGTTTCTACTTTTTTAAAAAATGCCTATAAAAATATCATTGTGATGGTGATAGGGATTGCATTCAATCTGTAGTTCACTTTGGATAATATGGACTTTTAACATTATTAACTTTTCCAATCCATAAACAGAAGATATCTTCCTTTTATTTTTATCATACTTAATTTTTTTACAGCAATGCTTTGTAATTTTCACTGTAGAAGTCTTTTATCTCCTTGGTCATCTTTTATCTCCTTAAGTATTTTATTCTTTTATATGTTATTGTGAATGGAGTTGTGTATTTTGTTTTATTTTTGGGCAGTTTATTGACAATGTGCAGAAACATAACTGATTTGCATATGTTGATTTCATATCCCACAACTTTGCTGAATTTGTTTATTAGCTCTGTTTTTGGAAGTGGACTATAGCTTTCAAATATATAATAAGATCATGTCATCTGTGAACAGGAATAATTTTACTTCTTCATTTTAGGTTTGTTTGTTTTTTTCTTCATTTCACGTTTTGATGCCTTTTACTTTGTGTGTTGCATACTTTCTCTGACAAGGACGTATGTTCAACAAAAATGGCAACTGTGTACATCATTGCCTTGTTCCATATGTTAAAAGAAAAGCTTTCAGTTTTTCACCACTGATGATGTTAGCTATGGGATTTTCATATATGGCCTTTATCGTGGTGAAGTAAGTTTTTTCTATACTTAATTTATTGAGAGTTTTTATCATTAAAGGATATTGAATTGTATCAAATGTTTTTTCTTCATCTATTGCGATAATCATGCAATTTTTATCCTTCATTCTGTTAATTGGTATATCATATGGATTGATTTGTGTATGTTGAAACATCATTGATGCCCAGGGATAATCCAATTTGGTCATGGTATATCATTTTTTTAAATATGTTTTTTCAATTTGGTTTGCTAGTATTCTTTTTATTTTTAAAAATTTATTGATTTTAAGGAGAGAGAAACATTGATATGTTGTTCCACTTGTTTATACCTTAATTTGCTGTTTCTTACATGTATCCGGACCAGGGACCAAACCCACAACCTTGGAGTATGGGGACAACACTATAACCAACTAAGATACTGGCCAGGGCTTTTAGTATTCTGTTGAATATTTTGGCATCCCTGTTTATCAGGGTTATTGGCCTGCAGTTTTCAGTTCTTGTAGTGTCTTTGCCTTTGATATCAGGACAGTTGTTGCCTCATAACATGGGTTATGAAGTATTCTCTCTTATATTTTGTGGAATTGTTTGAGGAGGATTGGTATTAATTAATTTTGAATGTTTGGTAGGATTCATAAGTGAAGGCATCTGGTCCTGAGCCTCTCTTTGTTTGGTGGTTTTTTATTACTGGTTCACTCTTCTCAATAGTTATTGGTCTGTTCATACTTTCTATTTTTTCTTGATTCAGTGTTGATAGGTTGTATGTGTAAGAAAATTTATTTCTTGTAGGTTGTCCAATTTGTTGCCATGTAATTGCCAATACTAGTCCCTTATGGTCTTTTTTCATTTCCATGGCATTATGTAGTAATGTCTATAAATGTTCTGAAGCCTGTAGCTTCCTAATCTACCATTTTCTTGATATCATCTTGTTTTTATATATTTTTTATATGTACATATATATGAAAACATTTAGTATTACTTTGTAATTTTGCATTTTACATAATGGTATCTTATATACATGCACAAACAGATATCCTTTTAAAATTAGTTTTTAAACACATTATGTTTTTTACTAGTATATTTATCCATCTAAAACATATAAGTCTAGTTTAACTATTTTTATTGTTTTATAATATTCCATTATAAGACTATACTGTTGTTTATTCAAGTTGAACATACAAGTTATTTCCTGTCTGTCATTATTACAAACAATGCTACAATGATAATTGTTTAGATTTGTGATGGTTCTGTAGGTTAGACACTCTAAAAGTAGACTTGCAGGGTCACAGATTATGAATATCTTTAAATATACTACATATAACCAAATTTATATTCCAAAGGGTATAAAATTTATATTCCCAGGAGAATAGTATGTTAATTTCCCTTCTTCTATCCCCTCTCCAAAATTTTGTGTTTTGCATTTAATTTTTATGAACCTGAAGAGTATGATATGGTATCTTAATTTGCATTCATATCATTAATAGTGAGATTGAGTGTATGTTTCTTGGCTATTGGTATTTCATCTTCTATGAAATTCCCGTTACACAAATTTTATAGCTATGAAATTTAGAGCAATAATATCTTACTTAAAAGTTTATAGAAATGCTGTATGAGATAAAATATGTATAATGCAAATGTGAACACTTTCTTCAACTTTCTGGATTCGCTTTTTTCTTTCCTTTAATGCTCAGGAAAATTGACTTTATTTCCACAATTCTTGTATTATTGGAGTATCACCAAGCTCCACAATATTTCTAAGGATTCCTGAGAAGTGTATGTGTATGTGAAGTTTATGTATGAGAAGAGTTCTCCTGTTACCTCTCTTTCCAAATTATTGGTCACAATTTGTTTTTATGTTTCTAGTATCATTTCACTTCCTGTAACTTTTACTATTTCTGTTCTACATCATTATGATTATTGAAAATGATATTTTCTCTTTATTCATCAAACCAAATCTATCTAAAGGCTGTTATATCTGATAGAATGTATGGAATGATTTGGAGAAATGATAGGTAATTTTGGCTCAGAAGATAAAATTTCTAATGAAAGTTAGATATTGCTGCAAAACTTTTATTAACAGTTTCCTGCCACTTGGAAATGTATTGTAACTGTTCTTATACAAGTTTGCTGACATTTTGCTAGAACCCTCAGAGCCATCTCTTAACTTAAAAAAAAATTATTATTTTATTATTATTATTCCTCCGATTTTCTTGGAATTTTACTTTCAACTTTTCAGTAATCCAAATTTCTGCTCTGCAACGCACAGAAATATATTTCTCTGGGTCTCAAAACTCTCAGGTTATTGTGGGAGGAAGAATCTCTGGCAGGGGTGGCTTAAGTTTCAACTAAAAGGGCCAATTGTGAAGTTTTTAAAAATGTGGCCCTGGCAGGGTATCTTTGTTGGTGGAGCATTGTTCCCAAATGCCAAGGTTATGGGTTTGATCCCCAGTCAGGACACATAAAAGGCTCAACCAATGAATGCACAAGTAAATGGAATAGCAAATTTCTCTCTCCCTCCCTCTTCCTCCCCTTCTCTTTCTCTAAAGTCAATCATTAATTTAAAAAATTTTAAACAAATGTTATATTTGACCTGAATATATGCAGCTCCAATCCCTCAACACATTTAAAAAGTGCTGGAAGGCCCAGCCAGTGTGGCTCAGTGTTTGTGCATTGAGCAATGAACCAGGAAGTCACAGTTCAATTCCTGGTCAGGGCACATGCTTGGGTTTCAGGCTCGAACCCCAGTGTGGGGCATGCAGAAGGCAGCCACTCAATGATTCTCTCTCATCATTGTTGCTTCTATCTCTCTCTCCCTCTCCATCGCTTTTTGAAATCAATAAAAAAATATATATATTTTTTAAGTGCTAGAAGGAATAGGGAGGTACAACATTTAATGATGTAAAAGAAAAAGTAAAACTGTCTTTATTGACACACATTTTATGTAAAAGTTTCTACTAAAATATAATGTTTAAACTTAAAAACAGGACACATGCAAATAATAAATAAATACAAGTTAAACATTTAATTCAACTCATGAATTGAAGAGGTATCCAGTAATATATTAACAGTGGTGCAAAGAGAAATTTGAGGAGTGAAAATTTATATAGACAGCCAAAGTGTTCCTGAAACAAATTTGCTAATAAATGCAAAACTAGTTAATATTCTACATAACAGTAAACTGTAACATTTTGCTTTAACTTTTCCACTAACAAAAATCAATTGCGTCTAAAAATAAAAAAATAGGAGATTAAATATAGTGCCAGAATAAGTGGATGCTGCACTGACACACTCCCAGGACAAAATGAAATTACAAGTAAAGTACAGAAAAACTTCCTGAATAATCAATGTAAGACTTGCTAAAAAGAACCCTGATAATCAAGGACAGAAAGTGGAGGTCACACAGAGACTAGTAGGAGGGGGTGTGAAAGGGCTGGCCAAACTCCCACAGATAGCAACTGAAGTTCCAGAGAGATATCTCAACTGTGGGGGTTGCCACTAGAAATTTGCAGTCTAATTCCCAAGCTGGGCCCCCAGTAGAGAGCACCAGGACTGAGGTTACCCACATAACATTTGGCTGTGAAAAGCAGCAGGGTTGCTATCTGACAGGTAGAGATGGCTGGAAATTCAGGCACCCTCTTAAAGGGCCAATGCACAAAATACCCTGTGAAGCCACTCATCTTATTCTCTGGCAGAGAGGACTGGAGCTGTGTGAGCAGAAGTCAGAACCAGGGATTCTGGGTTAAGAGATCAGAAGGCAGACACCCTGGTTTCTTGTGCTGAGTCATTCCCTCATGCTGTGAATGTCATCTTTCTCATGAAGACATATGTTATACAGGTGGCTTTGCCTGGGAGTGGTGGGGAGACAGTTAACCCGCCCTATTGGAAAACACCTTGACCCACAGTGCAGAGTTCCTAAGGCCATTTAAGAGACTAAGAATAACAGTCTCCAGGCAGAAGCAATTGCCCCACCTAGTTGAAAACACAACAAACAAACAAACAAAAAAACTCCACATACACAAACAAACAACACACACACACACACACACACACACACACACACAGAAAACTTGGACCATACCTGTGGATGACTGCCTGGGAGCAATTCTAGCTGGAATCCTATCAGCCTGTAGGCCAAGGCAGTCTCTGGAGGCTTTGAGTCTTTGCCTGATTGAATTAGTCAGAAACAGCATTTGACACTGTTCTGCACTGGAGATTGAGAAGCAAAGCAGATCAACCTAATACATAGTCACAAATTCAAACAGGCAAAACAAAATGAGGAGATAAAAATTAAAATAAATAAATTACATCTGACTAGATAAAAATTATGTTCATTGCCATGAATGGAAATCATTTGCATTGTTCTCAGATAATACTTATTTTCATTATTATTAGTTTTCTGCAAGTTAACTTTTACCTCTATGGAGATATAAAATAATATAATCAATAGGATCAAAGGTAAATCCATATGGAAACATCACTAGAGATTCTGCTAGACCGGGAATCTGCAAACTCCAGTCCTTCGGCCAAATCTGGCTCATTGTCTGTTTTTATAAATAAATTTTTATTGAGACACAGCCACACTCTTTTGTTTAAGCATAACTGCTTTTGTACTACAGGGACAGAGTTTAGCATTTGTTACAGAGATTGTATGTCCCACAAAACCTAAAATATTTACAATCTGATCTTTTACAGAAAAAAAAAAAATATGCTGAAGTCTGCACTGGACATTGTCCAGACTACATCGAAAAGAAACACAGTAATCTATTTTGCCTATTTCCAAAATTTGGATGAATATTCTTTAAAATCCTATGGATACTGAAATGAAGTGAAATTAACAATGTCACAGAATGCAAATCAAAATACAGAAATATCGATGTGTGTGTGTATTATCTCTATATAGTAGCATAAAACAATTGGGAAATAAATATTAGGGACAAGGATAGTAGGTGTGGCCATAAAGGGGTAGCACAAAGGAACCTTGTAGTTATGGAACAGTTCCATATATCAATTATGATTATGGTTACACGAATCAACAATGAGATAAGCCTGCATAGAACTAAACACACACAAGTGCATATAAAGCTAATAAAATCTTAACATGCTTTGTGTGTACTATACCAATGTCAATTTCCTGGTTTTGATATTATTGAGCTATATTTATACAAGACGTTTTTATTGGTGGAAATGGGAAGTGTACATAGGAGCATGCATTGTTTGAAACTTTCTATAAATC
Organism: Pipistrellus kuhlii; assembly: GCF_014108245.1. Taxonomy (NCBI): domain Eukaryota; kingdom Metazoa; phylum Chordata; class Mammalia; order Chiroptera; family Vespertilionidae; genus Pipistrellus; species Pipistrellus kuhlii. Next base: position 36,101,540 of record NW_023425471.1, read on the forward strand.
TCTAGCCACAAAAATATGTTATTCACAGAAACAATTGTTCTTTAAGAATGTTCATAGCAGCTGCACTAACAAAAGCTAGAATTGGAAACAACCCAAATATCCATCATCAGAAGAATAAAGAAAAAGATTGTGGTATATTCATGTAGTGGAATAGTACACAGTAATAAAAAGAAAAGAACTACTGATACCTAGAATAACATCAATGAGTCTCATATATAATATATTGGGGGGAAAGCTGAACACAAAAGTATACATACTATTTGATTCATATGTAGTTCTATAACAGGTGTGTGGCAACCATGTCAGGTCCCCGGATAGTCAAGGCCAGTGGGAGCACAAAGGCCTTGTTAGCAATTCATCAGAATGGCCAAAGGCTGCTCTGGGCATGTGCCTAAGCAGGATGTTCAAGGACTCTGAGCCTGGGAATCCTAATCAGGCCAAGATACCATGGGCGGGTGCAAGGACACACAGTACAGTGTGCCCTTCACTAGCCAATATGATTGATGTCACTGTTGGCATGAAGCCTTCCTTGTCTAAACAGTGTAAAAGTAGGTTACTGAACAGCTAGTTGGCTGGAGTTGGCTGAGGATGGAGTGAGAAGTGTGCCGGTGAGAGCAGCTGGGCAGGAGTGACAGGAGAAACTGTAGAGCCACAGAGCTAGGTACCACTATGATGTGAGGCAGTGAGTCTAGGAGGCAGCGTGTGGCTGCTCAGATAATAGCTGTGGGTATAGAGACTGATGCTGCTTTATGGGAAAGATATATGTTCACCAGCCGGTGACCGGCTGCCTGCATGGACTTTTCTGTGAGGACTGTTCTTGTCTGATGGCTATAAGGCCACTGGCTTCAGCAATAAAGACTCATTCCTACTAGTATATACACCTACAACTTCTCCATCTCCTTTTCCATCTCCGAAGACCCTCTGCCAAGCTCTGTCCAGACTCAGAACAGCTCAGAGCACCAGAGCTCATGCAGTTCCTGCTGTGTGCTCTGACACAGGTGAAAAATACAGTAAAAATGATTTGTGGTTGCCTCTACGTGAAGTGACATGCAGTTGACTGCAAAGAGACCTGAAGAAACTCTCTGAGGTGATAGAAATATGTTTATCCTCACAGAGGTTTGGGTAACATAGATATAAATTTTATATACATGGGTATGCACGCACCAAAATAACTATCAGATTATATAGTTAGCAAGTTTGCATTGTTCAGTGCTGTATTTTATATTTGAGCCAGTGAGTAAATTTTCAAGTGTAGAATAAAACAATTGGAAAATAAATATTAGGGACAAGAGGATTGACGTGGCCATAAAGGGATGGCACATATGCAAAGGCAAAATATTAGAATATGGCTAATGGTTTGGGGATTGTGTTCGGAGGTAGTTGATATATACAGGCCAGTTACTATTTTAGGCCAGGAATTAATTCTATCCCAACAGCAATGAGCACAACTAGGGCCCAGGTCTTCTTTATAAATATTATTCTCTAAATGACCAGGATTCCTTGGAGAATGGCTGACTGCTGGAGGAAGGCACAGAATGTACAAGACTAGCCTGGAATATCGCATTGTTTCATAAAGTAAGTACTCACCGAACGCTAGAGACATATCAAAATGATAGAGGAGCTAGCTGGAAACATGTTTCACTGACCAAATCCAGAATGATTTGAAAATCAAAACTAATAATGAGGTTACTAGTTTCTAACCCACTGAATAAAATTAAAAAATCTCTGAATCAATACTGATAACTATCAATAGTCAATAAATGAGTTAGAAAAACTCTTTATTACAATACTGGGTGTCCCAAAGAAATGCATGTACACTTTAACAGCTGATAGCTCAATTTTGAAAATGAAATGTAGTTTTAAAAACACTGCCTTTATAATTATTTAAAGTGTGTGTGAATGCCAACTCATTAGAAGTAATGATCAAGTGAGAAAATCATCAATAAATGGCAAAAATTTGGGGGCAAAAGTTTGATGAGGAACAGATATCTGCCTAATTTCAACACATCTCTGCACAAATTATTCATTAATTTTAAGTGAAAGAATAGTGACTTTTCAGTGGAGAAACTGAAATAGTAACCTCCATCTTGAATAAAAAAACAAACTGCTATTTGAATTCTCTGCTATTGTTAGATAGACCCTCGTCCTGCAAACTCTGTCATTATAAACTCTGTCACTTTAAGACAGTCTCTTATTCTATAAAATGACTTTGTTTTTAGTTCAAATAATAGAAAAAAGATTAACTTAACTGTCTGACCTTGCAAGCTAGTCATCCAATGTAATAGATTAATATAGACTAATAACTGATCATAATTCCCTTATTCTTAGGCCAAGTATTAGCTCATTATGTATTCAAAGTTTCAACTAACAATAACTCACACAGATCCTTTTGTAACATCTGCAAACAAAGAATCTCGAAAAGTATAAATACGTGGAACTTCATGTATGTGTTGCACGAAGATTTGGAAGAGACACCTCCCTCTGGGCCGCACACAATAAATGACTCCTAATTAATTGGGTCATTAAGGTATCTTGTATCTCGCTCATTGATTTACAACACACACACACACAAAACTTTGTATTTATTATCTTTACTAAGGGATGAAAGTGAATATCATCAGTGATGGGGCATTTCAACATCTTGTACCGCAGATCAATACCCTGAGGAGGATATTTCCCCTGTGTGGTATTCCTGCCAAAGTTGTTTCTGGGGACCCATCTGACACACCCAAATCTAGGAACATTCTACAAAATAATTGTTCCACACTGTTAAAAAATGTCAAGGCCAGTAAAGGATAAGAAATAGTGTTGGGCTATTCTAGGCTAAATGATATATGACAAGTAGAAACAATGTCTGGCCTTGATTGGATCCCAAACCAGAAAAAAATCGATATAAATATGTAAATGTGCAAATTGTACCCATACTGGGACATCTGGCATAATACACTGTACTTATACTGAAATATTTAGAGACAAAGTGATACAGTGTGTCCACAATAGCTCCAAATTTCTGTTAAAAAAATTAAGTAAATAAATAAGTGTGTGTGTGTGTTTTATTAGTTTAATCCCCAATAGAGGGCATGTGGAAGGCAGCCAACGGATGCCTCTATCTCTCCTTCTCCCTTCGTCTCTCTCTCTACATATCAATAAAAACATACTTTTTCAAAAAGAAAGCGCATTTATTGACATGTTTACATTTCAGCAGAGTACTTTTATTTAAATTTAAATTTAAAGTCCAATTTTTGTTTTTCCCATTTAACACATGCACCTCATCAACATTAAATTGCACAGAAATTGCACATCATCCATTTCTATTATAGCATTTACCATTACAGATGAGTGACAAGTGTAGCCCTTTCAAATCATATGCAACTGACTGGTAGCCCACCTGTATCTGTTGTCTAACAACTGTTTAGTTGTCAAGCTCATAACAGCACATCTGACAGCCTGAATAGACCCAGTGTTAATGAAAAGGAACACCTGGGCAGAGCGGAGTCTCAGAGTCTTGCCCCATCAGTTGAAACAGCTGTGATCTACAGCCTGCCAAGAAAAGGTCAAGAAGGGCAAGCAAGCTTTGCGGAGAGAGAAAAAAAAAATAAAAACAGGATGCAGCTTATGGTTCTCTAAATGAGCTAGTTCCACAGGATATGAGAGGAAGACTGTAAAAAGGCCCAAGAGATGATTGAATATCAAGTTTAAAAAGAAACGCAAAACTCTGGACAAATGGAATATACCTCTGAGTAGAGGAGGTCCTACCTCTATGTAGCTATGGCATCAGTATCATATTGATGGTGTACCATGTTTTGAGTTTTTATAGAATTACCATTGTTCTGCCTTAGCAGCATATAGATAACCATCTGTGAGTTTGCTTTGTGGTTGTTAGCTAATATTGTACTCAAAGTTCTGCATGATGGATATGTGTGATGAAAATACATTTGGAGATTTGGTCGAAAACTGATTGTGCAATAACGTGAGATGATTTAGACATAGCTGTTAAATAAAAATAAAATGGAGGGTAAGTTATATGTTTTTGCAAAACTATTGGGTCGGCAGATAAGTAATTGCGGATTTTTTAAAGAAAATCAAATACAATTTTTTCATGGAACTAAATAACTTTATTCTGTAATGTATTGCCCATTTTGATCAATGACCTTTTGCCATCTTTCAGGCAGCATCATAATCCCACGTTCAAAAAACTTCTGGTTTTTATTAGCAAAAAACTGAATCGGGTACGATTTGACATCATCATCATTATTGAAATTTTTACCATTCAAGGAGTTTTGTAAAGATCGAAACAAAAAGTAATCAGATGGTGCAAGGTCAGGACTATATGGTGGATGTGGCAAAACATCCCAACCAAGCTCCATTAATTTTTGCCGAGTGACCAAAGATGTGTGTGGCCTTGCATTGTCATGATGGAATACAACACCTTTTCGATTTGTCAATTCGGGCCGCTTTTCTTCAACTGCATTGTTTAATTTTGTTAGTTGTTCAATGTAGACATCAGAATTGATCGTTCGGTTGGGTGGTAAGAGTTCAAAGTAGACAATTCCTTTGTAATCCCACCAAACTGATAACAAAACCTTCTTTTGATGAATATCAGCTTTTGATGTTGTTTGAGTTGGTTCACCTGGCCTGCTCCACGATCTTTTCCGCTTGATATTGTTGTAAACAACCTATTTTTCATCGCCAGTTATCAGTCGTTTTAAAAATGGATCATTTTCATTACGTTTCTTTAGCAAATCGCAGCTGCTAATGCGTTGCGTTAACTGTGATTCTTTCAGTTCGTGAGGAACCCATGTATCGAGTTTTTGAACATAGCCAAGTTGTTTTAAGTGATTTTCAATGCATGTATGTGATACATGAAGCTTCTCTGCAATCTCACGTGTTGTACTGTGACAGTCCGAATTGATTATTGCTTTGATTAGGGCGTCATCAACTTCAACTGGACGACCAGAGCGTTTTTCATCTTTGAGTGAAAAATCACCAGAACGAAATTTGGCAAACCAATTTTGACACTGCCGTTCTTTTAAGGCTTCATCACCATAAACAGCACATAACTTTTTATGAGCTTGCGATGCGTTTTTCCCTTTGCGGAAATAAAAAAAGCAAAATATGACGAAAATGTTCCTTTTGATTTTCCATTTTTCAACGAACGCCAAACGAAAACTACAAAACAGATCAAAAAACTTTTTTTACTGATTAACAGCTGAATAGCCAACTATCAAAAAACAAAATGTGTTTTACATTTGTACTACGTCTGCAAACCTAAAAATTCAACTGAAGCCATATATTGTGAAACACGCAATTACGTAGTTGCTGACCCAATAGATGTATGTACATTGAAAAAAAAAAAAGACTGGAAGGAAATATAGCCAGATGTGAATAGTAGTTATGTCTGGCTGGTGAGATTGTTCATCTCATTTTTCTTCTTTTCTAATTTTCCAAATTATCCATAGTAAGAATGTATGACAAAGTACTTAGTTTTATACAATAATTTCAAAGGATGGCTTAGTCTTAAGGAAAGAGACTGAAAGGGTAGACATTTCACTGCTAAATTAGGGGCAGTGCCTTCACGAGTGTAGTGTGTTCTTAGACTAGCAGCAACATCATCACATAGGATATTAGACATGCAGCCTAGACCTACTGACTCAGAATATGCAGTTTTACAAAATTCCAGATAATTGTTGTGCATACAAAACCTTGGAGCAGCTTTGAGGTAGTGCATCAGTCTCATTCATTTTAGGAAAAAAGAATTATCTCTGCTAAATATGTTAAATTCTTATGACAGGTTATTGCATTTAGACAGATTCAAATGAAAACAGAATTTTTAAATTGGGCCAATTGATTTAATTTAAATTTTTACCTATGCATAGAGGTAATTAGGTAAAGGAGATTACAGAGGCTATAGTGGAGAACAGTTAGTAAGGATGAAGATGAGAGGAAATGCAGATTATTGCTGATTCACTTTTACTTTGGACTGCAGTGGTCCAGCCCCTGAACACAGTTTGCTGGCAACCAAAGTGACAGTAAACTTATGTAAATGGCAGGAATTCCCACAGTGCCCTTCTTTCTGCAGTTTCATGGGAAATTGCTGCACAAAAGCTTAGATTGTAATTATTCCAGCTGGTGGCTTTTCTAAGGCCTCAGCCATTCAAGAACCATTTGTAATTGCTAATGTACTTATTACCAAAGTGTAAAGCACAGCAAGTCTAGACTTTTTTTGTGGTTGTTGTCTGTCTGTTTTTAATCCTCGCCTGAGATATTTTTTCCCATTGATTTTTAGAGAGAGTGGAAGAGAGGGGGGAGGGAAGAGAGAGAGGAGAGAGAAACATCAATGTGAGAAAGACACACCTATAGGTTGCCTCCTGCATGGGCCCAGACCAGGGGCAGGAAAGGAATCTGCAACCTAGGTACATGCCCTTGATGGAGACTCTCTGGTGAGCAGGCTGACACTCTAACCCACATGTGTCAAACACACGGCCCGCGGGCCAAATCCATCCCGCCAGACCTTGCAATGTGGCCCGCACCACGCTGTCATCACTGCACTCCGCTGCGTTTCCATCACAATGACAGTTTATGACTGTTCAGTAAACAATTCGGCCCGCGATTTAGGCTGGATTTTATATTTTGGCCCCTTCTCTGATTGAGTTCGACACCCCTAGAGTGTCACCACTTAGTCATGCAAGAGTCTAACCACTTAGTCTAACCACTAGAGTCTAACCACTTAGTCATGCAAGCCAGGGCCAGACTCCTGTTTTTTTCATGATTCACACCTCGTGTTCTTTTTTGATGCTCTCTTATAATCTGTTAGTAATGTTTCATTTTTGTCCAAGATATTTTATTCAGTGAACATTTAAGAATCCTAATAGGTGATAAGATATATAAGGGATTTCAAAGAGCCAAGTTTACCAATGAATTCAATATTTTCATAGGTTGTTACAGAAGGTGTATTGCGACTTCTAACCTTTTTAGTAGCTTTTTACACCGCTTTCTCTTCCACACCCCCCTTCCTTGTGTGTATTTGTCTTGAGACTAATGAGACAAACAGAAAGAAAGCAGCATGATGTGAAGCCTAATGCAGTGTTTCTCCAATTCATGTGCATGTGCAGCACCTGGGAATGCTCTAGTGCAGATTCCGAATGCTTCCTTAGCAAGGTCAGAATGAAGAGAGTCAAGGCAAAACAAAACAAAAAACAAACAAATGCAGGTCAACTAATTTATCTTGTTACTTCATGTCTATGGTTACTTCACTCTTGGATTTCACCATTTGTAAAATTGGGCTAAAAATTGTGAGGATTCAAAAGTAAAATGTTTGTAAAGCACCTAATACATGGGAGGAATTCAGTAAATATTAGTCATTGTATTATTGCCATTCGATTGATGGTCTGGCATATAAAATAGATGGAAAGCAAAGAGGTGTCACATGAAACATGTATGGCTATGTGAAATCTCAAGCTTGTGTATGCCTGATCCTTTGCAGCTTCTTTAACTGCAAGAAGTGACTGGTGGGCCATGAACTGACAGAGAAGAATGGGACATTATTATCATTTCAGCATTTCCATCTTTTATCCAGAGCCACTTGCCTGGATTGCATCACTATCAGATTTTTATATCATTTTTGTTCTTCTCATAGCAATGGATAACCTTTTGGACTTCATCACATTCTTATTTTCATGGTTATAGACACACACCCTTACACATGCTCACACACACCCACACCCCTGCTTCTCGCCCCCCCCCCGACACACACACTTTGGAATTCTCCCTCCAGCTAAGTTACTCTAAGTTGCTTTGCAGTTACAACACTACAATTCTAATTCAGGCTAATGCTGTTATAGTCTTTGGGTTTATACCAGTACATAGAGAAAGAACCAGATTGCTTTAGACCTTCCAATAAATGGAATACATTTTAACAGCTGTATTAGTTAAATATTTCAGTCTTGGGTTGCACACATAGGTCCTCACACAAAATCCTCTGCACATACACAAAATTATTCCCTCACACACCCTTGATTATATTAAACTAGAATGACACACTCAGCAGGCAGGAAGTCTTAGGGAATTTCAGCCTTGCCTACTGGGGCTTTATTTCCCAGGAGGTCCATTTCCTTGGGTATATTTTATGCAATCCAGGGTTTGGTCACAGGTACCCTTTTCACATCAAGATATGCTGAGTAAAAACTGTACTTTTATCTTAATCAAGATTGAATGTTTGATTTGTTCACTGATGTTTTGTCATCTCACCCTCAGTGGATGGTTCTGAAATACCATCAGATGAGCATTAGGTCCAGAACAAAACCTATTTTTCTTAGCTCTTTTTTTTTTTAAAACTTATTTCTAAGTGTGTTAAAACTTCTCTTACATTTATTCTGTTTTCTAAGTACATTTTTCATTTTCAAATAACTCATAGAACTAGTCACACAGAGAACTTACTCAGTTTCAGTTTATTTTTTATTGCCTTACTGGTAGAAAGTTATCATTCCATAACTCAGTTTAATTTGATTTATTTTTTATTTACTGGTAGAAAGTTAGCATCCAATGTATGATTATTTTAGTGAATCTATTTAAAATTTATCAATGCTTAATAATCACTATTGTAAACATCACTAACATTATCAGTACTAATGCAATTGCTATTGCCTTATTACTAATCATGAACATTATAATATACTGTTATTAATAACGATGTATGGTATAAAATGGTCAAAGTGTGTAGATTTGAATCATAGTGTTAATGTAGTTACTTTCTTCTAAAATTTGTCTCAAGCACTAACAATTTTATTCCAGTGTAGACTTAATGGTCTGTTTTGATTAAATAATGGGCACCTACTATGTTTAAGAACCAGAGCTAGATGCCAAGAATACATAGTAATATGAGAGTCTAGGCCTTTGAGGAACTTGACTGCTAGTTGGGAAGACAAAGCACATTACAGAGCAAAGACTCTCTGGGTGGAGAGAGGTCCCTGTCTTGGTCTGCTCCAGTTGCTTTAACAGAATACATAGACTGGGTGGCTTAGACAACTGACATCTTCTTTCTCCCCATATGGAGGCTAGAAGTCCAAGATCAAGATGCCAGCTGGTTTGGTGTCTGGTGAGAGTCCTCTTGCTGGCTTATAGATAGCCTTTTTCTCACTGGGTCCTACATGACTCTCCCAGGCTGGTAGCGAAAAGGACTAAGGAAATAAAGGAGCACATGGGACAGGAGGAGTAAGGATACATTCATATACTTATAAGATAAGCTATGTACTTATGAGGTACATGTACTGTGCTAGCATATGTGGTGTTCAGAAGATACACTGTGTTGTGTGTAGTGACATGGAATATGATGCTTCTGATGCATGTTGTGTAGCCTGTGTGGTGGAGGGGGGTGTGTGTGTGTGTGTGTGTGTGTGTGTGTGTGTGTGCGCGCGCGTGCGCACTCGCTCTCACGTGAGTTTCATCTACGTAGGCCAGAGAATGGTTGGCTCTATTGAAATGGGTGAGCTACTGGAATGGAAACCTAATAAGTAGTTTCTCAAAAGGGCCAAGTTCTGTGAAGATTCCCATAATAAATCTGTTTCTATAGCTTGAAAACATGTATTAATTTATTCATTATTCACCAAATAATAACTGGCCATCTTGTATATGTCAGCACCATAATAGGCCCTGGTGATGGTGGGCATTAATAAGTCTCTTTTTTCAAGGTCTTCATAGTAGACATTAATGTAATAATCATCTATATAACTAACCGTTGGCCTAACTGTTCCAAGGGAAAAGAACAAAGTGCTATGAGGGAATAACAGGGTCAGGGTGTGTGTCCTTGTATGTTCCTGTTTTCTATGCTAAAACTAGGGACACCAGCCAGATACTTCTCTAGGCTTCAGTGGCATGACCCTCAAGAGGCTGTTTCTTAGTTTGGGCCCTTACAAACTCAAGTCATATTTAATTTATGACACTTAATAAATGTCAGTGTAACTGGTCTATTATACATCTGTGTCCCCAGTAGAATGTGAGTTTCTGGGCAGTGGAAACTCATGTGACCCAGGCCTGTATGTCTAGCCCACTGCTTGGCACACAGAGTGGGTTCAATAAGTATTAGTGAACCCACACTGTGGATAACTAAACACATTCTACTGCGACTAGCACAGGCTTAAATACTATCCCTCGACCAGTAGTTTTCAGTAGCAGTTCAGTCCCACAAGCTCTCTTCACCTGAATTATTTTCTGATTTTCCAGCATCTCAGATGGGATTATTTTATTATAGAATGAAATTCTGTAAGCTCCATTCTTTTCAACTACAGGATCAATTTCAAAGTATGCATTTGAAGCTCAATTAGAGATCTAGAAATAAAAGATTTTAGAAAATATATTTAGAAAATAAGCAAACTTTGCATCAGAGAGCCAAGTCCAATTAATTATTGGTTTTGGAGTGAAGCTTTAAAATGCCAAATAATGTCCTCATAGTCTAGACATTAATGTAATAATCATCTATATTACTACCATTTGAATATATTGGGCAGATTGTGATGTTTCTGAATCTAAACTTGATTGTGACTGTGGTGATAGGTTTGAAAAATTTTCACCCTCATTATCTTTTTATGGGGGGATGTAAGTTGCTTTTACTATGCAGCCAGTTTACTGCTGTGCCAGCCCTTATGCTTCTCAATTTTACTACTAACCCTTCTGCTAAAACCCTTTGCAGAGGCTAAAATATGTCTGATTAATCCAGTATATTTAATTTGTACTGCAGAATGAGATAGGGTATTATAGAAGCAGGACTGTGAAACGAATTTAGAAAGATAAAATGTTCCTGGTTGGGCTGCCATAATAAATATGGATTACTCAAGAGATGACTATAGTGCACAGTGAGGATTGTAAAAAAAAAATAATAATAATAATAACTTGGAGGCTGGCAATGCCATAGCCTTCAACACTCTCTTGACCCACCTGGGGGAGGCCTCCATTCATCAGCCAGCTTCAATTTGGTCAAGGCAAGGACCAGTTCCCACAAAAGTGAAATTCTCCTCAGTGAGCTGTTCATTGTTTACATGCACACTGAAGTTGCCTGATGATATCTCTTCTAATTTTACTAATGTATTCCTGGCCCTGCTACTTCGATGGCCTCAGGCAAGCTCTATCATAAAAATCCAGGTGCGCTTAGCAGGCATAATAAAAGTATAATAAAAGTACAGATGTGCTTAGCAGGTTTGTCAGTGGATATGCTCATATCAGCTTAAAAGAACTTCACATTTCTATAAATTAAGAAATGAATCACTAGTGCACTGATTCTCTGATTGCCCTCTCTTCATCATTTTCTTTGCAGGCCCAGCCTGACTAGGCTGTTTCACAGGAGTTGGAGATGACTCATTACCCCACATTACTTGGTCTCAAAGGTGGCATCGTTTTATCTCATGCAGAAAGAGACTGACAAGTGCCATTGTTGCATTGATTTTATTGTATTAGGCTATGGAGAGCACTGGCTATGATGAATATGTAATCTGGGGGAAAAGTTTGCATTTGGGACTTGGGGCTTTGGTAGAATAGACAGGTAGATTAAAATGGGAAATTTTTTAAAGGGCATATAGAGGTTGGAAAGAGAAAAGTGTTGAGAGAGTACATTCGCTATATAAGCAAGATATTATTTTCTATACATCAGAGAATACTGAAGACCCATAGATGGTTCTCAGGCTAATCTAGTCATTTGGCACTGAAAAGTCGTTTTGAAACTGTGCTAAAACTGTTGACCCAAGGCTTTTCAATTCCTGCCCAGAGTTACAGACTTGCTGTAATTTTCATTAACCAAAGGACCTAGGGATGCTGTAGGGCTGAGCTAATGATTGGCTTCTTGCCAATGCAGAAATGATAGGGAAGCAATTTCTCCCATTAAGTATGAGAGATAGGAATGCTTCAAAATGTATGTGTGTATCTGTGTGAGTGTGTGTATTTGTATATATGCTTTCCTTTAGTAGTAGTCACTGCATGCAAGTGTGGAAAGTGTGGGAATATGTGAAAATTCTGAAATAACTAGAAATAGAAATTTTAACTTATGTAGGATGAGTCAAGGATAATTTTGTAGAGTTTCTTCTGACACATTTAGAGGGAAAAACTGTCAACTGAGTAGAATCCTGAATTTCTTCTGTCAGAGAAGGAAATGTTTTCTTATAGGTACCTGCTATTGTGAGAGTGGAATTATTAAAATTTATTGTTATTTTTAAAAAGGGTAGCTCAGTTGGTTAGATAATCCTCCTGATATGCCAAGGTTTCAGGTTCAATCCCTGGTCAAGGCACATACAAGAATCAGCCAATGAATGCATAAATAAGTGGAACAACAAATCAATATTTCTCACTCCCTCTCTCTCTCCTTCTCTCTCTTTAAAATCCATACAAATTTTAAAGTCTTTTAAAATATTTTTGAAGGGTTCATTACACTCAGTGAAGTCTGCAGATACAAGTGTAATTTACTGTCACAATAAAATAACAAAGCGCTCTGTCTTAAGGAACTTAATGCCACCTGTTAAAACTCAGAATTTCTAGAACAAAACCAGAAATGCTTCCTTGCTAGTGTATCAAGTATTAATGTCACTCTATACCAAACTCTGTACATAAGAAATATCCAATTATTTTCTGAATTAAATCTCATTCCCTTTTATGGGGACCCTAGGAAGGATTTAACATCATTTGTTATGGGGTCTTCCTTAGCACTTCCCCAGGATTTTGGAAATTCATGGGGGTTCTATGCAATCCAGATTTGGGGAAATCTTTCAGTGACTTGGTCCACAAAAGTCTCTGCTGAAGTGCTTATTAGCCAAGGCTTCATTTCCCACTGCAGGTAGCAGGACTGGTACTCCTCTGACCTGCTTGGACATAGGGTTTGGGGCTGGGATGGAAGGGCTAGCACATTTACTCTCTGGCTGATACTCACCCTAGGTTCCATCCCTTCTTCACCAATTCCCAGGGCTTAAACACTTGTGTCCTAGTTGTTTGGGAACCACAAAAAGCACAGTCACTTTTCCATTCTTGAAGAACTTCTCACAGACCCAGAGTCTGCTCTTTTGCCTTCCTCTCTCTCCAAGCACTTGTCTCCGTCATGTCACTATATGACATGATTTTGCATACTCCCTTCCCTTTGGACCTTTAGAGACGCATGTTTGCCACTCTCTCCAGTTGGAAAGTGGGACAAGAAATACTGAAATCTGTATATTTTATTCAAATTATCTGATATCAGTAGTTTCATGAACTAAAGAACAGAGAGAAAGACTGTGTCTTAGACTAAAAGCTATTCTGGACTAATCTTCCCAAAAGATGATTCCATTGTATCACTTTCTTCCTTTAGAAATTAGTGCTTTTACACTGGCTATCAAATTAAATTTTTATGAACTTTACCACATAGTCTCCATCTATCTTTCAGTGTTCTCTCCTGCCAGGACTCCATGCTCAGGCAACAGTGGATTCTTCATTTTCTCAACATTGTTATCTAGACTGTATCACTTGCATGCCTTGGCTCATGCTAGTTCTTTTTTTTAACTAATTTAATTGTTTAAATTTTATTTTTCACCCTGACTGGTGTGGCTCACTTGGTTGGGCATCATCCCAAGCACCAAAAGGTTGCTGGTTAATTCCTCATCAGGGGCACATGCCTGGGTTTCTGGTTCAATCCCAGGTAGAAGGCATGCAGGAGGCAGCTGATCAATCATACACTCTCGCATCCATGTTTCTCTCTTTCTTTCTCCAACTCCATGCCCCACTCTCTAAAAATAATAAAACATCTTTAAAAAATAAAGTAAAAGTTACTTTTTCAATTACAGTTGACATACTATATTATATTATGTCAGTTTCAGGTGTACAATGTAGCGATTTAGACATTATATACCTCATGTAGTGGCTCATGCTGTTCTGACTGAAACACCCTCCCTTTGTATCTGCTTGTGGAGATCTTACTCCTTAAAGTTCAACCCAGATGTTATTTCCTTCAGGGTTTCTTTTCTGTTTCATTTCACCTGAGTTTATTTCTTTCTCCTTTGAACCCTTCTTTATATAATTCTCAATTCTGTTGTAGAGTGTAGTTATTTGTATTTTTGTTCTAACTTTACACCAAGGGCTGAAAAACCTCCTGAAATAGTGCCTGAAATGCCAGACATTCAACAATTAATTTTTAAACAAAACTTTTTTAGTTATTGATTTTTTTAGAGAGAGGAGGAAAGAGAGAGGTGTAGAGAGAGAAGGAGAGAGAGACATCAATGTGAGAGAAACATTGATTGATTGCCTCCCATACATGCCCCACCCAGAAATCCAGCCCCAAACCAGGAACCTGCTCTGACTGGGAATCAAATATGTGACCTTCCAGTGCACAGGATGAGGCTCCAGCCAACTGAGACACGCCAGCCATGGCTCAACATTTAATTCTGAAATGAGTAGATCATATTCCAAGACATTTTTAGGTCAGACATCGTTGGGGTTTTTTCTCCCCTCTTTCTACCCACAGTGCCTCCAGATGTTGGGGGCTATATCTGTTTTTATACATGTGACTTTCTCTAACAGTTCTTACAACTTGGCTTCCTTCAGAGTAAACACATATCTAACTATTTGTTCCTGGATGTTTTAGTTTAAGTTTTCCATGTAATTTATTTTCTGATTTATTACTGACAGCCCATTTCTTTGTCCCTATTGCTATGTGGTCTTGGAGTTAAATTCAACTGTACTGGAATAGAAGAAATACTTATAGATTCTTTACTTATACATTTACTCTTTAAATACCAATATTTCATAATTCTAAAGAAGATTAGGGTACTGCTCTTATGGCAGTACTTAAAATAAATAGGAACATCTTCTACAGAAAGGTAGAGGATACTTTACCTGACTGAATCTGTCTTCTTGAATACCAAGTGAGTGCTGTGTGGGCTTTATGTAGGCTCCATCCACATAGAAATGGCCCCAGTTCCACTATGGACCACAGATTCTTAAGTATAAACAATGAACTATTTTAAAGCTTCTTATCAATGCTTAATTCTCTAATTTAGAAAATAATATATTAATTAACAAGTAATAATATAAGAATAAACTATGAAAATGACCTTTTTTCTTCTTATATCTTAAAATAATTTTTAAAAGAATCTTAAGTAACCCAGCTGTGTGGCTCAGTAGTTAAGTGTCAACCTATGAACCAGAGGTCACAGTTTGATTCTCGGTCAGGGCACATGCCCAAGTTTTGGACTCCATCCACAGTGAGGGGTGTCCAGGAGGAAACCAATAAATTGTTCTCTCTCATCATTGACATTTCTATCTCTATTCCTCTTCCTTCTTCTCTGAAATGATTAAAATACATTTTTAAAAAGAATCTTAAAATAGTACAAGAAAAGCATGAAATTTATACTGATCAGAAAGACAAAATCAGGTTAATAAATTCTTCATATTGTATATTTCAGGATAAAAGTATGAAAACTTTAGTTACGTCCCTTGAGGCCAAACAGATATATATTAAACTCAGTATGATTACTTGATATGTACTTGGAGATTTTGATTTTAGCATTACATTTAATCAATTCATTAAGATAATATATTCCAATCTAAGAGCAAATGTAGGAACAAGATAGTTTTTGAAAGAAGTACTAACCAAGATAAGGAAGTGTATTCTAGAGTGTCTTCAATTTGAGAGGCACTGGCTACCGTCATAGGGATGTCAGAGTAATTAAAGGTAATAGAGTTGGGAGGAAGCAGTCTGGGGCAGAGGAAATTGTCATCATTATGAAAACTACTATTCTGCTGTATGCAGATGCCATTCTGAAAACTTTCCATTATCCAAATATCTCATCGTTTTTATAAGTTATGGATAGTAAGGAATATTTTATTAAAGTCTTTAAGTGATCTTCAGTGATAAACTTAAAGCAAACACTGCTGATTTCTTTTGCTTTGTTTCTTAGGTAAGGGGAAAAAAATAACTCCAAAATAGGAAACACATTTTTAAAAAGACATTTTAAAGTCTCTCTGCTTCTTTAATATTACCAGTTTATCACTCAGCATAACGCAAGAAGTAACACTAATTTCTTTACAAAGTATAAAAAACAAAACAAAACAAAACAAAACAAAACAAAAAAACAGGTTAATTTAATTTAAGTGTAGGATCTACCAGGTGCAGTTAGGCTGGAATGCTTACTATTAGGACAGATTCCCCATCATCAATTCCATTTGTGCAGATCCCATTAAAATCAACAGAAATCTTGGAGCAACTCAGTTTTTTTCATGTAGCTGTCAGATCTTAAAAGTATCCAAGCCTGGCCAGCATGGCTCGGTGAGGCCTATGTGTCCACCTATGTACCTGGAAGTCATGGTTCTATTCCCCTTTAGGGCATCTGCCCAGGTGGGGGCTGTACCCCAGTGGGGGGTGCAGGAGGCAGCCAATTCATGGTTCTAATCATTGATGTTTCCATGTCTCTCCCCTCTCCTTTCCTCTCTGAAATTAATAAAAAATATTTTAAAGTATCCAAGACCTCAATCAGTATGCAAATGCTGTGTTTTCATAGAAAATGGATGAATTTAGTGCATTCCACAATAATGCTATGCATAATTTGCATAATAAGGAACCATGATTTCACCAGACTGAAGACCACAACCCAAACAAAGAAAAATTAGTCTCATCTCTGCCTTAGCCTTGGACCAGGCCTCCACTGGCAAAACTAAGTAGATGGATGTATTTTGTTGTTGTTATTGTTCAAGAATGGAATTTTTAAAAATAAATACCTTAAAGTTTAAATAATGATTGGGTCTTTTAAAATGAAAATAATATTTTGGTGGTACTAATGATGCTGAACATAAATGTAACAAATTGGAACAAGGTTTGCTGAATTACTGTGTGTGTGTGTGTGTGTGTGTGTGTGTGTGTGTATATATATATATATATATATATATATATATATATATATATATATATATTCAAATTCCAGTTATGCTTTATTTTATTATTTTATTTTTTTAGGCCACATTTATTTTATTTATTTATTATTTTTTAAATAAATGTTTATTGTTCATATTATTACAAAAGTTCTTCATTTTTTTACCCTCCACCAGGTTCCCACCCCACCCTCTGCCCTTTTCCCACCCCCCATTGTCCTCATCCATAGGTGCACAGTTTTTGTTCAGGCTCTTCCCGCACCCCCTCTCCTCTTTTCCCTGAGAATCGTCAGTCCACTCCCCTTCCATACCTCTGATTCTATTATATTCAACAGTTAATATTGTTCATCAGGTTTTTTAATTCCCTTGGTTTTTAGATTCACTTGTTGATAGTTACATATTTGTTGTTCATAATTTTTATCTTTAATTTCTTTCTCTTCCTAAAGAACCCCCTTCAGCAATTCATATATTTCTGGTTTGGTAGTGATGAACTCCTTTAACTTAAATTTATTTGTGAAGCTCTTTATCTGGCCTTCGATTCTGAGTGATAGCTTTGCTGGGTAGAGTATTTTTGGCTGTAGTTTCTTGCTATTCATCACCTTGAATATTTCTTGCCATTCCCATCTGGCCTGCATGGCTTCTGTTGAGAAATCAGCTGACAATTGTATGGGTGCTCCTTTATAGGTAACTCCCTGCTTTTCTCTTGCTGCTTTTAATATTCTCTCTTTGTCTTTTGCTCTTGGAATTTTAATTATGATGTGTCTCGGTGTGGTCCGCTTTGGATTCCTTTTGTTTGGGGTTCTGTGCACTTCCTGGACTTGTAAGTCTATTTCTTTCCCCAGGTGGGGCAAGTTTTCTGTCACTATTTCTTTCAATATGTTTTCAGTATCTTGCTCTCTGTCATCTTCTGGGATGCCCATAATTCTGATGTTGGTTCGCTTGATGTTGTCCCAGAGGTTTCTTATACGATCTTCAACTTTCTGGATTCTCTTGTCTTCTTGTTTCTGCGGAGGAGTGTCCTCTGGCTCTTTGTGTTCCAAGTCTTTGACTTGATTCTTGTAATCTTCCATTCTGCTTTTAGGACTCTGTATAATATCTTTTATTTCAGAGAATGTATTCTTTATTTTTTGTTGATCCCTTATGATTTCTTGTTGATCCCTTATTATTTCTAGTTGATCCTTTATTGTTTCTAGTTGATACCTGGGGCAGCTGAGTGCCTGGCTGGCGTTCCCAGCAGGAAGGAGAAAAAAGCACTGAACCCCAGTTCTGAGCGAGACCCTGGGGACCCAGACACATACAGAGGGAATCTGGGCTGTAAGGCAGAAGCTCAGGGGAACAGTGAAAGGCAGAGCCCTGGAGTCGCGCACATTGCTCACAGAGGACTGACTGTTGACTGTGCTGCTAGATTGGCCTAGCAGAAAGGAGACAAAAGCTCCGAACTGTGCTGAGCCCCAGTTCCGACTGCACAGAACCCTAGTTCTGGGTGAGACCCTCGGGCTCCAGGTTCATACAGAGGGAATCTGGGCTGTAAGGCCAAAGCTCAGGGGAGCTGCAAAAAGCAGAGCCCCCAAGTCACACACATTTTGCGCAGAGGACAGTTATGCTTTATTTAAGGAAGACAACCTTGGTCAGAAAAGCTTATGAAGGAATAACTGGTTTGGTTCAGTGGACAAAGCATCAACCTGCAGACTGAAGGGTCCCAGGTTCAATTCTAGTCAAGGGCACATGCCTGGGTGGCAGGCTCAATCCCCAGTAGGTGGTATATAGGAACCAGACAATTAGTGATTCTCATCATTGATGTTTCTATCTTTCTCTCCCTCTCCCTTCATTGCTGAAATCAATAAAAACATATTTTTAAAAAGAGTTTATGAAGAATTTTCTTACTGTTCCCTTTTAAAAAACACAGGTGGCAAAGCCTTTGCAAAGCATGATCAAATTAATTTATATATAAAAACTCATCCCTAAAATCCTACCATGTTTACCCGAAAATAAAACATCCTCCGAAAATAAGACCTACTCACAGGTTTCCTTCTGAGTGAAATATAAGGGATCCTCCCAAAATTAAGGCCCCCCCTAGGCTCTGTCTCAGAATGAAAATTAATTTACTGTAAACTGGTCACTAGGGCTGCCCCGACTGGCGTCTAGCAACCAGTGACATTACTCAGAGTCCTGACATCACTGCTGTGTGGAAGCCGAGCAGAGGTCAGAGTGAATGGTGAGCATGGGGCGGGAGAGAGAAGGAGACTTTCACAGATGCCTGTAGAAGAACAGGAGGATTAGAGCTGATGGGACACAGCGAAGGTGGTGAGTGCTGGTCTGTCTCTGGTGACACTACCTGATGCTCGCGGCCGCCCTCATGATGACTGAAGGTTCTCAGTCAGTGGCAGACCATACTCCAGCCCAGAACCAGGCCCCAGCAAGCCCAATGACAGTCCCCAGGAAGGCCCCAGGGGGTAAATGTCTGATAAAGGGGTAGGGGGGATGTCTGGTAAAGGTGTTCAGTGGCACAGGGGTGGGGGGAGGGGGATCACTTAAAATGACACTAGAGGATCAGAGGGGGCAATCAAAATGACACAGGAGGATCAAAAGGGGTTACTAAAATGGTAATCTCTCCTCTGATTCTTCTGTGCCATTTTGATTTCCCCCTCTGATCCCCCCTGTGTCACTTTAAGTGATCCCCCTCCCCCAACTTGATACCCCAATTTCTTTTTTTTACCCCTAGAAATGAGCACAAAAAGAAAAAAACTACTCTGTGGAGTACAGGAAAGGAATCGTGGAAGACTCTTGGGACCAAACTCTTACTGCTTTCTGCAAAGAGATGTTGAATATCCGATTGGTCTGAAAATGGCGAGCAGTGTATGGTAACCTCATTGAACAAGTGGACAAGGGAAATGCTAAAAAGCACAAGTGTGGAACAGGTTGGCAACCATTATTTTCTGAGCTGGAAGACCTGATCTGTGAATGGGTTGTTGTCAGGAAAGCAAAGTCTTTGGTTGTGAATAGGGCTCAGATTCAAGAATTTGCCCTTCCAATGGTGCCACATTTTGACATACCCCCCGAAGACTTCAAAGCATCACAACACTGGCTGGATAATTTCCTTCAGCGAAGTGAACTATCTTTTAAGAAGATCTACAACATTGTTTAGGTTGGAAGATACTCAAGTTATTAAGCGAGCACTTGTATTCAAGTTCTTTATTGATGATGCTGACTTCTCTAAATATAATCTTTCCAACATGATTGCTATGGATGAAACTGCAGTGTTTATGGGCCAATCATCTCAAACAAAAATTGTACAGCGGGATGCCTCCTTAGTATACATTCCCTCCACTGCTTACAAAAGTGCATGTGTTTCCTGTATTTTGGCAATTCATCTGGATGGCACTAAAATCCCACCTTTAATCGTTTTTAAGGGCAAGATGGAAAAGATTGAACGTGTTTTGGGCGTTTTTATTCTTGAAACTGAAAAAGCCTGGCCACACAAGCAGTTATAAGGAAATGGGTTGATTTAATGCTGCCACTTGTTATGCGAGGGAGCCAAAGATGTCTGCTATTCTGGGATGCAGCCAGCACTCACCGCACTAAAGACATGAAGACATTTCTTCACGAAAGAAAAATAGATCAGATAATGATTCCCACAGGAATGACGGCCTATCTCCAGACTCTTGATATTGCAATAAACAAGCCATTCAAAGACAATTTGCACATGGAAATTAATGACTACATTGAAAATAGAATGGAGAGAAATCAGCTTGGAAACTTTGTGAAACCTCACCTGCAAGAAGTTGTGACTTGGGTGAAGAATTCATCAGAGGAAATCACTGACAGTTGCATTGCAAATGCACTGCAAGCAGGCTACCTTGACAAGAAGTACTCATTTAATGACAGTGCTATTGCTAAACATGAGATCTTTGATCCACTGATTCTGAAAGAAATGTAGTCACAAGAAATTCACCAGGAAATTCAGAAATTGGATTGTTATGATGATGTTCCAGAAGATGATGACATGATTGTCATTGAATAAATGAGTAAATTCTTGATAATGTAGGATTCACAGTTTGTCTGGTTTGTGTTAACTACTGTACTACCGTACCGTATACAGGTAATAAATTTCCTTTATTTTCATTTAACAATGAATGTGTACTGTATTCTTCTTCATGGAAAAATAAGACATCCCCTGAAAATAAGACCTAGCGCATCTTTGGGAGCAAAAATTTATATAAGACACTGTCTTATTTTCGGGGAAACAGGGTAGCTTACATGGCTGATAGGAAAAGTTTTTTCTCTGCTTTATGAATTAGTTGAACAGTCACCTCTTTCTGATTGATTGAAGAAGTCGTTTTGTTTTTCTGTTTTTGTTTTTAATTTCTCAAGTTAGAAACATTATATTGTTTTGTTACATTTCTGCCTTGGAAAAGATAGTGGATTTTCCTAGGACTGCTGTAACAAAGTACCCCAAATTTGTAACAGACATTTATTTTCTCACAGTTCTGGAAGTTAGAAGTCCAAAATCAAGATGCCAGCATGGTCAGTTTCTTCTGAAGGCTGTTCCACAGAGTCTTTTCCATGCTCTCCTAGCTTTACCAGAAGCTTCTCCTCGATTCTGAAACTTTGCTGGCATCCCTCCAATCTCTGCCTTCATCTTCTCATAGCATTTTTCTTATCTCTGTCTCTTTACATCATCTGCCCTCTGTGCATGTCTGCCTCCATGTCCAATTGTTTTTTAATCCCTACCCAAGGTTACGTTTTTATATTGATTTTAGAAAGAAAAGAAGGGGAGAGAAATATATTGATGTGAGAAAGATTAATTGGTTGCCTCCTATACATGCCCAATCAGGGATCAAACCCGCAACCTTCTTTGGTGAATGGGAGGATGTTCCAACCAACTGAGCCACCCATACAGGGCCAAATTTTTCTTTTTTATTAGGGTACTATTGGCCCAGTGCACAAAATCATGGATACGGGAGGGGGGGGGAGTGTCCCTTGGCTCGGCCTGCACCCTCTCCAACCTGGGACCCCTTAGGGGATCTCCGACTGTTGGTTTAGGCCCGGATCCCTCTCACAATCTGGGACAGCTGGCTCCTAACAGCTCCTCTCCTGCCTGATCACCCCTAACAACTCTGCCCTCTCCCCACCCTCTTCCAGATTGTTTGCCCCCAACTGTTCACCCCTGCCAGCCTGATTGCCCCCAACTTCCCCTCCAGCTTCCCTCTGCTGGCCTGATTGCTCTTAATCGCCTCTATCTCGGCCCCGCCACCATGACTTTGTCTGGGAAGGAAATCTGGAAGGTTTCCCTGTCTAATTAGCATATTAACCTTCTATTAGTATAGATAGTTGTATTGAATTAGAACCCACCCTAATGGCCTCATCAAAACTTTATCAGCTGCAAGGACCTTATTTGCAAATAAGATAACATTCACAGGTGCTGGGGGCTTAGGAATTCAAATCTTTGGTGGAGGGGCAACATAATTTATCACATAACTGATGGAAAGTTGAAATCTGAAATTAGAGCAAAAACATAGAAAAGGGAGAACAGTTTGATGACAGATTTACATTAGTTGAACAGAAATAACCAGAGGTGTGATGTGGGATTCTGAAATATCCTGATAACTAGTATACCACAAACCAAGAATATTTAGATAAGATAGGCAGGAGCAGGTTTACTGAAGGTTTAGCTAGATGATGGGTCAATATCTCCAAAGGTTTAATAATCAATGCAAGCAGCCTTCCTTCAGAAAGTATTAGCTGTGTTATTGGGACAAGCTTCAGTTCCCTCATTTGCAAAAGTAATAAAGTAATAGTGCCTCTTTGCATGAATATTAGCAAGAATAAGTTAATTATTTTACATAAAGCATTTAGAATAAGATCTTCTATAAATAAGTACTTTATGAGTTTGATATTATTTTAATAGTATGGCTCTGAACCTTGCTTTTCACACACAGGGATATACTGTGCATATCTTCCTCATATTTCTTTCTTTTGTAAGGAATCAGGGACTTTACTTGAGTAATGACTTTTTTGTTTGCTTTTTAAAAAAACAGCTTTACTTAGGTATAATTGATATAACTAATTGCACTTATTTAAAGTAAAAAAAGGTCAATGAAATATTCATGGGCATGAAGTTCACAGAGTATAGATTGATTGCTCTCTGCATTATATTATTTTGCTTGTTTTGAATACATATGCTCATGATTATCAAAAGGAGCTCAGATTCCTAAAGTGAATTCTGCTATTTGTTTAGACTAGAATATAACTGATAGAGTAGATGCTAGATTCTTACATGCAGGCTGGTAAAAAAAAATCTGTTGGAGTGAATAACCCTGATTCAAGAACATAGCCTTGGAAGTGGTCTGATATTAAGAAGTAATGTGTTAGTCCTAGGTTTCAGAGTATCCTGGAAAAAAGCATTTTAATTAAAGTTTGGAGAGACATTATTATAGCTTAACTATGATTGCTACAGCATAAAAGAGAGATTTCTTATTATTTAATTATACTTTAGGCACTTACTTTAAATATTGCTCAGTAATAATTATTTAAGTTATTTATAAATATCTTATTTATAATTTTATTATTTTTACTTGATTAGATTATTTAATTATACTTTACCAGGTAATCTCATTTAAGTTCAATTCTTAAAACATTAATTTTATTTGTTTTATAATTAAGGCATAGCACATTTTAATTCCCATTTAAATTTGTTAAATTTTGTGCTTTGTAGTTTATTCAGAGACTATATCACTACTTGGTGACAATGTACTAGCATTCTGAAGCTGGGGGAAATCTAATTGGGAAAGACAGATCTCCTAAGAATTGGATGTGTACTCTGAAACTATTGGATGACAGCAGCATCACAGTATGCATATAATTGGTACCTGTTTCACAATCTCTGCTGAAGCAAATATAACCATGTCACATTCTTTATTGAGATGCATTGGTGCCTTTGAGGAAGATAATAAACATTAGCAACCAAGAGAGGTATCTCAATCTCTTTACGTAGTCAAAATTTAAATTTTGGCTGTGTGTAATCAGCATGACATTTCCCATCTTTAATAATTAAAGTTAAAAGCACTATTTCTGTAAATTATTGTCTTTCTTCCACTCCTTATGGAGTTTCCCTGTGTAAGAAAGTTTTTGAAGTCATGGAAGGAATGATGATGAAAACAGTCATTTATATTTAACAAAATACTCATTACTATTGACACTATTTTTGCAAACTTTATAAAATGTGTGTGTGTTTTCTCCAAGTAGCTAAATGAACAATGTGTTTAGTGACTCTAAACAATGGAGTAAGTTGTCATGAATTGTCAAGTAGCTGAAGAAGCTTTAGTGTTAAGGAAATATTCTATGGTTCTACTGCCTGCACTGGCTTTAGAGCACAGTACAGGGAATCAGTCAGCATAGTCCCAGAGCTTTGATCAACTCAGGAGTGATTTCAAGAACGCTACCTTCTTAGGTTCTCGGGGTACTTTTTTTTTTTTTTTTTAATAGAATGAACAGATTGGACAAGTTAACCACTAAAGTTCTTTCTAGTTTGTGGCCTTCAAGTAATAGTGTTAATCTCTTTCCATTTGAAATTTCACCCTTTGATGATAAAATAAAATGCAGATACAGAAAAACAACATAAAACAAATGAATAGTTTAATGAGCTATTGTGACGGAAATACCAGTATGCCGGTAACCACCACCTAGGCCACACATGTCAAACACAAGGCCCGCGGGCCAAATCCGGCCCGCAAGGCCTTGCAATGTGGCCCGCACCGCGCTGTCATCACTGCACTCTGCTGCGTTCCATCACTATGACACGCGGTGACATAGGAGGCTTGTGATCTCGCTGGCCGCCTCGCCGGCCGCCATTCTTACTATCTATTATGCATGCGCATAGATAACAAGTCACACGAGATTCAGGAGGCGTGACCTATAGTCCAGCATCCGATGTGGTTGTGCGGGTGGCAGAGCAGAGGAGAGAGTGAGTGTGCGGGCCTAAAAAATACACAGCAGAAGCTGCCAGTTCCTGGCATAAAGTGCAGGCATAAAAATCGCAACAGAATCTGCTATCTGTACCCAGCCAGGCATTTATTGACTGACTTTTTTTTTCTCCACTCCATCTGCCAAATCAAGCTATCCCTGTGCAGTTTTCAACTTTTTCCTTCTAACGCAGATTTCCAATAAACTACATCTTTTACTGCCAATATTGATCCCAAAATGTCCAGGAAAAGAAAAGTTGACAGTGAAGGCAGACAATTTAATGACAAATGGGAAAATGAATACATGTTTGTGCTTAGAGAGGGCAAACCAGTGTGTATATTGTGTTATGAGACAGTGTTGGTGATGAAAGAGTACAATATATGTCGTCATTTTGACACCAAACATAATGTTAAGTATGGCAAATATACTTTGGAAGAAAAGCATAAAATTGTTAAAGAACTAAAAGGCAAACTACAATCACAGCAGCAAATGTTTACAAAGGCTACAGCGAAAAATGATGCTGCAGTGAAAGCAAGCTTTATAGTGGCTGAAGAAATTGCCCGTACTTCAAGGTGTTTTTCAGAGGGTGCCTTTTTGAAGCAATGCATGCTAAAAGTGTGTGAGCAAGTATGCCCAGACCAGATACAGAGTTTTCAAAATGTCAGTTTGTCAAGAAACACCATTGCAGATAGAGTTCAAGAACTCTCAGGAAATCTATCATCACAGCTGGCCGAACAGGCATGCAGTTATCTCGCTTTTTCACTTGCTATCGATGAAAGCACAGACAACACTGATACAGCGCAGCTGTCCATCTTTATACATGCTACGAAGACCGACCTCTCTGTCACTGAGGAACTTTTGGATGTAGCTGCCATGCATGGGATGACGACTGGTAGAGATATATTTGAGGCTGTGGAGAAATCTATAAATAATTTTAAATTACCCTGGGAAAAGTTGGTGGGGCTAACTACCGATGGCGCACCTTCAATGTGTGGAGAAAAGAAAGGCTTGGTTGGACTAATGAAGGAAAGAATGCAAAAAAGTCACTGCCACACACCCTTGATTACTTATCATTGCATTATCCACCAAGAGGCTATGTGTGGAAAAGTTCTGGACATGAATGACATAATGACCACAGTCATTAAAACTATTAACTTTATACGGGCACGTGGCCTGAATCATCGCCAGTTCCAGCAGTTTTTACAGGAGGTGGGTGCAGAGCATGGAGACGTGCCATACCACACAGAAGTAAGATGGCTGAGCAAGAGCTCAGTCCTCAAAAGATTTTTTGAGCTCAGAGAACAAATTGCTCTTTTCATGGAAAGTAAAGGAAAGCCCTTGCCTGAACTGTCAGATCCCGCCTGGCTATGTGATTTTGCTATGATGTGTGACATATGCGAGCATCTCGCCCAACTGAATCTGAAGCTGCAGGGATGCAAACAAGTCATCACGAAGATGTCTGACATGATCACAGCATTCCAGCGTAAACTTCAACTATGGAAGTCCCAACTGGAACAGGACAATCTTGCCCACTTTCCCGTTTGTTTGAGTATCTCAACCACTATTTCTGGTACTTTTCCTTGCAGTCGGCTGGCTACCAAAGTTAGCTGTTTACTAAGTGAATTTGAGCGGCGCTTCTCTGACTTTAGAACACAGCACTCAGGCTTTGACATCTTTGCCAATCCTTTTACTGTTGATGTCAACAATGTGCCCCATCACCTTCAGATGGAGATAATCGAGCTTCAGTCTGACAGTGGCCTGAAATCAAGGTTTCAGGATGTTGAAATTGAGGACTTCTACCCTCTACTGCCCCCTGACTCAATGCCAGAGCTCCGACTTCATGCTGCCCGTATTCTACCCATGTTCGGGAGCACCTATCTTTGTGAACAGATGTTTTCAATAATGAATCTGAACAAAAACAAGCACAGATCATGCATTACCGATGACAACCTCCATGCTGTTTTGCGGGTTGCTACAGCCCAAGAAATAAAACCGAACATTGACTCATTGATCCGGGGAAAACGGTGTCAGACATCTAGCCAGAAAACAAAACAATGAGCATTTTAGGTACATTCCAATATTACTGTTTTGCTTGATACCAATATTACTGTTTTGCTTGATAGCATGTGAGTTGGTTAACAGCACTGTTAAGGAAAAGATTGTCCCACTCATTTTAAATTCACATTTCTGGTTAACATTGTCAGTTTATGACTGTTCAGTAAACCATTCGGCAGGCGATTTAGGCTGGATTTTAGATTTTGGCCCCTTCTCTGATTGAGTTCGACACCCCTAACCTAGGCCAAGAATAAAACTTTGCCAATGACCCTATGAGCCACTTCCTGTGCCCCATTGAAATGTCAATCCCATCTCACTCCTCAGAAGTAACCAGTATCTCCCAGACACTGTAGCTCAGTGGTTGAGCATTGACCTATGAACCAGGAGGTCACAGTATGATTCTCCATCAGAGCACATGCCAGGGTTGCAGGCTCAATCCCCAGTGGGGGGCATGCAGGAAGCTGTCGATCAATTATTCTCTCTCATCATTGATGTTTCTATCTCTTCGTTCCTCCCTAAAATCAATTTTTTAAGTAACTATCTTCATTTTTCAGATAAGCAATAATTTATTTGCATTCATTCAATTATTTTAAATTTATCAATCAACTTTATTGAGGTATAATTTACATATAGTAAAATGCACTTATTAGAAGTGTACTGTTTGATTGATTTTTAACAAATATATGCACTCAAGTAACTAGCAGCCAAATGAAGATATGACATATTTTAATGATTTTGTATGCTCCTTTGCAGTTAGCTCACAGCCCTCCTCCATTCTCAGCCCTAGGCAACCACTGTTTTTCTTTTAGCACATTCTATGTCTGTCACTGTGTTTTAGAGAGTGAAATAATGAATAAATCCAGGCATTTTCATCAAGACAATTATCAATTCTGTATTGCTTACCAATGTATCACCCAGCACCAAGTATAGTGCGTGGGCAATAGCAAGCACTCAATAAGTATCTATAAAATGTAAGTCCAAGAAATATACAAATAAATAGAAGATATTTTTCTTTATTTCTAGTTAGTAGGACATCATAGAAGACTTTTGTACATAGAATGAAATTATTACAGATGTACTTTAGGAAGATTAAATTAGTGGCAGTGTTTAGGATAGATCAGCAAAGAAGGGACAGTTGGCAAAAGACCAGTAAGGAGGAAATTATAGTGGTCTAGACAAGAAGTAATGAGGGACTGAATCAGGTGACTGTAGTAGGAGGGGACTTTTTGAAAGGACACTCTAGAGACCATTGTTCCAACCATACATTATTAGCCTTATCCACTAAGTGGCCTTTTCTTTTTAAACTAGAAGAAAACCAGATAAAACTATTAAAATTTTGCTGATTTAGGAGTTTTACATCTACAGTACATATCTAATGTCTCACCCAAAATATGGGCATCATCTTTTATCCTAGCTATATATGCTATGGATTTATAGTATTATACTCTTCCAGAATTCCCAGGGATTCTCCCTTAAACATAGTGGTAATTTCTGAAAATTTTTCATGTTTGCCAAAATGTTAAGGTGTGGTATTTTAGAAATTTGTGTTCCCCTTCCACAACAACTGTTTTCCAATCTTGTGAAATCAGGATAAGTTACTTATCCTACATGAGCTCCCCAATTTATAAAATGAGAATTATATTTTCTACTTTATAGGGCTGTTGTACAGACTGAATAATATTAGCTTTCTAAAGTGAAGAGCAACATATTTTGCACATAGGAGAATTTGGATAAATCTTAAATACTATTGATAATGCTATTGGTGATATTATCACTATTATAATGGTAGCAGAAGCAGTTCAGACAACTTCTATCACTATTATTCCTTCTGCTACAGGTATAATAGTGATAATATCCCTGAAACCTATATAATTTTATTAACCAATGTCACCCCAATAAATTCAATTCAAAAAGAATCTGACACTGGTAATCCAGTGCCTTTGGGCTCAAAATTAAAATTCCTACCATCTATGGAAGTACAATGTACCTTGTAATGATCATTGTTATTTCTTTAGAGGAAGTATATTGGGAGTAATAGTTATTTTTAATGGTTCATATTTGGAATAGAGATGAAGTAGGAATACCTTTTTATTTTTTTCCCTCTGTTCTACTAGTTATCTGATTGTCATTTATTCATTCTGGCCTTTTGTAATAAGCAACAGGGTTAAAAACCAACATCTAGGGTCATTTTTTTACACCACCAATTTTTCATACCAATGTGGTGGTGGGCTACCTCAATCTGTTTCACAAAATACTTGAAGTGGGGCCATTGGAATTCTTTCTGTATATAGGAATGCTTTTTGATGAATGAGTTATTTCCTATATTTTTCCAATGGATATTTGTAATATTCTCTATAAATCAGAAGCAGTTATGATTTATTATAGAAAGGCAACACTTGGGTTTATACAATGTAAAAAACAAAAACAAAAAAGAAAAGGGAAAGCACCACTTAGTATACACAGTCATTAAATTAAGATAATTAAATTAAATTTGTTTCTTGAATACCATTATGGAGAATATCCATTGTGTATCATTAGAATGAACCAATTATACAAATCATGGTCAATTTCAATCTTGCATATATTAATAATAAATACAACTTGACTTCTATCTGTGGTTATTATATTTTTTTTCTGATTGATCAATGACAAAATGAGTGGTGATTATCCTAGTAAGGAAAAATAGAAAATTAAAAAAAGTAAAATATTCATATTCAATGTTCAAAGGTAATATTAACTGCAGCCTCTCATATAAGGCTATTTAAAAAAGAAAAAACCACAGTAAAAGTTTGGGGAACTAAAACATATGAGAGTATATTTAAAGAATAAATGAGCTCATTCTATAAGAATCTAATAAAATATCCTAGTGGTGAAAACTGTTTCTTCCTCCCCATTGATCTCAAGTGTCAGATTAGTTCTCAAATTTAAACCCACATTTGTTCTTGCTGGTTTTGAAATTTTGTTTAAAGTTGTGAGTCTTTATCTATTCATGACCTGTGCTGTAATGGATGTGATGCTTTTGATTTCCTTTCCAGCTTATATAATGGAAATTTTCTTTCTGGAACCTGGTAATTTTAAGATTAGAATTCTTTGTTTGAAAGGACAAACCATTGACTGACCTCATTCCTTTTCATTTTTTATCTGAGGTTCATCTAAACCCCATGAGAGCACCAAGGTCCAAAGTTTTTAAAGATACAAATTTCTTTTATTCCCTAGTCCTCTTCAGAGAAAATAACATCAACGAAAAACTCTTTTCGTCTGAAATGCTTCCTCTTTGTGTTCAAGGAAAGTTAAAATGGCTCTTAAATCACTCTATGCAGAGGTGGTATTTCAATGTCTTGATTCCTGAATCTTTAGCTTCACTTAGAGCAAGTGCATTACTATTAAATGATGACCCATCCTTCAGTATTAATTAAAGTGAGTATTTAGTTTAAGATATGTTGTGTGTGAAATATTCTGTAATCAGAAGTAGAACTTCTAAAACAGAGTTTATCTGGTGGTCTGTAATATTTGAACTAGGATATCAGGCAATAAAATACAAGGTTACAAATATGAAGTTTAAGTTATTTTTAATTATTAAAATTTTTCAGTTTGCCCTAGCTGGTTTGGCTCAGTGGATAGAGCATTAGTCTGTGGATTAAAGGGTTGAGGTTTGATTCAGGCCAAGGGCATATGCCTGGGTTGTGGGCTCAATCCCAAGTGGGGGGCATACAAGAGGCAGCCAATCAATGGTTCTCTCTCATCATTGATATTTCTATCTCTCTTTCCTCTTCCTTCCTCTATGAAATCAATGTCCCAGGCACTGTTTCAGACCCAGAAAAGAAAAGAAAAAAAAGCAAAGGACAAAAATATCTGCCCATAAGCTCTATGGATGTAAACTTACATTCTACTTGGAAAATTCTACACTAGACATGATAAATACATAAAATTTAAATCAAACAAAGAATAAGAATTTGAAGTAGTGGGAGAGATCCTCCATTTTGGATGTGGTGGCAAGGAAGGCCTCATTGACCCAGAAACATATGTGAATTGAGGTAAAGTGAGGGGATAAACCATGCTGCTGTGTAGAGCAGCGTTTTTCAACCGCTGTTCCGCGGCACACTAGTGTGCCACGAGATGTTGCCTGGTGTGCCGTAGGTGCAGACAAGACAAGAATTTTATAATTTTTCACTATTTTGTTTACTTAATATTTCATAATAAAGTAATTATAAAATACTTTCTTTGTGTTTATTTGATTCCTATTCAAGAGAATTACTTTATATATAGTCAATATAGGCACAGAGTTAAATTTTTTAACATTTTCTAATGGTGGTGTGCCTCGTGATTTTTTTCATGAAACAAGTGTGCCTTTGCCCAAAAAAGGTTGAAAAACACTGGTGTAGAGGGAGAGTATCCCAGACAGAAGTACCGTATTTTTCTGACCATAAGACGCACTTTTTTCCCCCCAGAAGTGGGGGGAAAAAGTCCCTGCGTCTTATGGTCCAAATACAGCCTACACATATACTTTAAAAAAAAAGTTTCTTTACTTGCCCGGCTCTGTGTGGTCTCTGTGTGCTTGCCCGGCTCTAAAATGGTTCTAAATGCTGCTGTTTACTTTACAGTGTTGATTACATGTGTTTATGACTGTGATGTTGGGTTTTAATGCACATAAAATATTTTAGGACACTATTTGTTTCAGAATCTTTTTTTCTTCATTTCCCTTCTCTAAAAACTGGTGCGTCTTATGGTCCGAAAAATACGGTAATTATAAGTATGCAGGCCCTTGAATCAAGAACATACCAGATATGTTCAAGGAACAGCAAGGAGGTGCTCTTGGGAGAGAATTAAGGAAGGGTAGTGTTGTGGCTGACCAGCAGACACTGAGCAATGGATGAATGATTACTCTGACACAACATTTGCTGTGAAAGAGAGGCTAAGGGACTGCCTGGCTAAAGGAAGTGGACAGTCTCAAGTGGTTGCTTCATTAGGCTTTTATTGTAGCAGCAGTTTGAGATAAAGTCTGTCTTTTAAATACAATCAGCAGGGTAAGTAATCTTGGGAGGACACATGTGTTCGTAGTGTCTTTTAAGCAAGGACACCCAAAAGATTAAGCATAAGGATTCCAGTAAACACCCAGGGGTCTGCTTGTGCACACACTTGTTTGGAAAGTCAAGGAATAAGTAGGGGAGCTGCCTTTATTTTTATTTTATTATTTTATTTTATTTTATTTTATTTTATTTTATTTTATTATTTTGGGGGGGCTTTTATTTTTATTTTTTATTAATAAACCTTTATTGTTCATATTATTACAAAAGTTCCTCATTTTTCACCCCACCAGTTTCCTACCCACCTCTGCCCTTTCCCCACCCCCCATTGTCCTCATCCATAGGTGCACAGTTTATGTTCAGTCTCTTCCCTCACCCCCACTCCTCTTTTCCCTGAGAATCATCAGTCCACTCCCCTTCCATACCTCTGATTCTATTATATTCAACAGTTAATATTGTTCATCAGGTTTTTTAATTCCCTTGGTTTTTAATTTTTTAATTTTTTTTTATTGGCTTCCAAAGGGGAGTTTAAGGTCAAAAGGAGTTTCGGGTGTGCCCAGATCCTATTCACCAAAATCTGGATAAGCTCCTTATTTTTTGGTATAAGATTTAGCATATCGAGACCTGGGTGAGTCAAGGTCCTATTTGTTCCTCATTCCAAGCACATGGATTAAGAAATCAGTACTGGTAAGAGGATTCTGCCAGTGCCCTCAGGCTCAGCTGATAAGAATTAAAAGAATGTCCTCGTGCCTTCTCAGGCAGCTCTCTACATCACACCCTTTTTTATTAATTCAAATAAAATTTAAACATCAATAATAGGTCTCTAAAATTAAAAACAATTGTAAACAATGCCAATGCAAAAACTAAGCCACATACATGCTATTTTCAAAACTTGAATGTCAAGAGCAAAACTCTGGCTATTAAATAATAACAATGCCAATGCAAAACAACAAAATGAGAAATCAGAATTATGGGCATATTAATATTTTTAGCTACTAAATGAGTCTCTTTTGTTGCTGGTATAGATTTACTCAGAGTCCTTGGACTTGCTGCACAAGACTTTGCAGAAGATTGGAAGCTAATAGATGCTAGAATGACCAGGAACATGATTAAAGAACTAGCTTCCACTTCAGTCTTTAATTTCTTCAGATGACTCCATGTTGGCACCTCAGTCCCTTATGTAACCTTCAGTTTTCTTCTTGCACTTTGCTGTCGTCTGGGAAATTTTCCGTCCTTTTGGGTAAAGGGACACAGGAGCTTCTCTGAGTCCATTGTGATGACAGACATAACACTCTGGTACCCAAATTGGCTGCATTGTTCCTTCTTTCCTTTCATTTTGAACCCAGGGTTCAACCCCACAACACTCCGGGCCTGGGTGCTCCGGGTGGGGAGCGGCCTTTAGCACTCCCCTAAGCCAGAATTCCAATATACAGGGCAGGCAGCCTTTCACACACTTCCCTTTTCTCATAATGTCATCCTTACAAACTTTTCAACCAAGTCTCCTGTGCTCCACAACAGGCTAATAGGAAAGGAAGGATACTTTGTGTAGTTTTGCTTGTCATAGTAATAACTTGACTTACTATAGAAAGTCACTGGAGGCTTTGGAGAAGCTACATCATATGACATGTTTTAACAGGATCACTCTTTGAGCTGTCTGGAGAAAAGACTATAAGAGACTAAAAATGGAAGCAGAGTGGGCAATTAAAATGTTACTTTATTAATTTACAAAACACATGATGATAACTTGGACCAAAGTAGTGGCTGTGAAGTAGTCAAAATGTAGAATTCTGGATATATTTTGAAGTTAGTGCAACAGGATTTGCTGAGGGACCAGAGATGAGGAATGAGAGAATGTGGAGAAACATGCATGAAGTCAAGACTTCAGAAAGGTAACTGAAATTAACTCAGTAGGTAACACTTCAAGAAGAAAAAGCTTTGAGAGGAGAAGAATGGGAACCAAGTTTTAACATATTAACCTTTAGTGACTATTAGACATCAAAGTGAAGATTTCCAAAAAGCAATTTGCAATACATGTCTGAAATTCATAGAAGAGTCTGAGCCAGAGATAAAAAGTTGGAGTCATAAGGATATTTTTTTATATAAAAGCCTAAGTG
Source organism: Pipistrellus kuhlii (assembly GCF_014108245.1). Lineage (NCBI taxonomy): Eukaryota > Metazoa > Chordata > Mammalia > Chiroptera > Vespertilionidae > Pipistrellus > Pipistrellus kuhlii. The sequence continues at coordinate 36,135,561 of NW_023425471.1, forward strand.
GCCGATACAACCTGATAACCAAAAGGACTGGTCGACCACTCATTATGATGTACACTTACCACCAGGGGCAGACACTCAACACAGGAGCTGCCCTCTGGTACTTAGTGCAATCCCCTAGCAAACCTTCTGTGGCCAGTCAACTGCCCACTGTCCCCCCCCCCCCCCGTGAGCCTTCCACCATCGCCCCCTGGTGTTAAACAACTTGTAGAGGACCTGGGTCTGGGTTTTGTACATAGCAGAGCAGTTCCCTTGCTGTGAACTATTGAAAGTCAGCCTTAAACCCAAGGGTTTGTCTCACTCCCATCATCTCCTTCCCCATGACCATGGTGGGGGCATGGCAGTGAGGAAACGAGGAGGGGGGGAGGCAGGAAACCACACAGAGGCAGGGTGACATCAATGTCCAGCATCCATTCCTTCTGAGCCCAGCCCAAGGACACTACCTCTTCCCCTAACCCTGCCCAGAGCCTTTGGGCCCCAGGCTGGAATGGGGAACTGGGGGTGGGTGGTGGAAGACAAGATCTGTTTCCCAGGGGTGCCAAGGGCCATTTCTCTCTTTTGGAGCTGGCAGCCAACCTCCCGTTACCCCTTCCCTGGCCAGCCAAACTTCTGTGGTCCCTTCCCATCCTCCCTTCCTCTATCTCCCTCCCCCATGCACTAATTCATGCACTGGGCCTCTAGTATATTATAATTAAAGCCTTGATTACCAAAGAAGAAAGTATAGATAAGAAAGAAGACTAGCCAAATCTGGTTTGGCTCAGTGGCTAGAGCGTCAGCCTGCTGACTAAAAGGTCCCAGGTTAGATTCCAGTCAAGGGCATGTATATTGGTTGCGGGCACATCCCCAGTAGGGGGTGTGCAGGAGGCAGCTGGTCGATGTTTCTCTCTCATCAGTGTTTCTAGCTCTATCTCTCTCCCTTCCTCTCTGTATAAAATCAATAAAATATATATTTTTAAAAAAGAAGGAAGACTGAGCTCTAGGACAACACTATGTTTTTAGATTAAAATAAGAAAAACTAGCAAAATATATTACAAAATAAGAGTCAGAAAAATAGGAGGAAATCTAGGTGAGTGAAATAATCTGAAAGTAAAGTGACAAAGTGTCTTAGGGAAGAGCGAGTGATAAACTGACAAATATTGTGGCTAAGTCAAAGAAGAGGACAGAAAAATAACCATTGCATATGAGGTCATTGGCAACTATGAGAGAGAGGATCAGTTTCTGTAGACAGCTAGGTATGAAACCCAGTGGGAATGGATTTAAGAGGAAATGAGAAAAGGGAAATCAGAGAGGAGTATAAACAATTCTTTCAATTTTTTTTCTATAAAGGAAAATAGAGATGTAGCATGATAGCTGGAGGGGAAATCAGATCAAGAGACTTTGTGTGTGTGTAATGGGAAAAATAAGTTTGTGTACTGATGGGAATTATTTAGTAAAGAAGAAAAACTTGATTTAAAAAGGGAACAAGGTCTTTGAATGGTGGTGAACAGATAGGGTCTTATTCACAGGGAGAAGCCTTGGCTAGGACCATGGGCAGTCCATTCATAGAAATAGAAGTAAATGAGGATATATGGGTAGAGGAATAGGTAGTTAATTAATAAGTGTGGTGAACATGTGGAAGTTCTCATCTGTTTTTTTTTTTTTTTCAGTTTTCTCAATGGATAGAAAGCAAAGTCATCATATAGGTATAAGGATGAAACAGAAGCAGTATAGAGTAGTCAACTGGAAGTTTGTGAGAGTGAAAGTACAAAGGAAATATGGCATGACTGCCAGTCAGCATAAGGGCCTATTTGAGGCTAATGATTATAAATTACGGAAATGTGAGACTATGAAGTATGTTGTGCTTTCTGTGACTGTGTCCAGCTACAGAGGTAGAAGTAGCTTGATAATTTGATTTAGTCTCATTAGATGAGTAAACTGAAGTGAGAGAGGCATGGCAGGTAAGGGGAGGCTTAGGATGGCATATGCATAGGATTCATTATACTAATTGACTTTGAAATTTTAGCTGCATCAAGGAAGGATGTCAAAGGGGTGACGGCCAAATCAAGGGTTCAGTGGAAGAAGTTTTGGAGTCAAAGTATCAGAGAATGTTAGTGGGAAAGATAAGAAGTGTTGGTTAAAAATTAGAACATTTGAAATTAAAATTATGGCCTTATTTTAGTTCTTGTAACAACTAAGGTTAAAGGTACACTAATAACTATGGGATTTACTGAATGGGATAGACTCCAGATACAAATCACAGGAGGAAAATGTGTCTATGGATTAAGAGGCCAGTTTATTGGAATGATCTTGAGGTGAATATTTAATTCTCCAAGCATGCTAGTATTCAGTGATTGACAGTGACGGTGAGACTGGAGCTAAAGAAATGAGGGTGAGTGAGCTGGGGATCTGCAGGCCACACAAGAGAGTAAGTAGGTATTTTTATGGGAACAAAGATTGTGATCCCAGAGCCTAAACATGGTGATGAGAATGAAAATCACAGCTACTCCATACCCATATTACATGAAATGAGTATTATGGGAACAGAAGCACCACCTACATAGCCAGTTTTTGTTTTTCTTCAAAAGACATCTTATTTTTAATTGAGTTGCTGAAATATGTCATTCCATAATATGCAATCAAAGAACACTTAAAACACTAAGATAAAAAATTGAGAATATGTCTCCAGATGAGACATTGATGTTTGCCTCATACATGGCAGATTCATATATGTAGAAAATATGGTTTATTGGTGAGCTTTCAGAGTTATTGATGAGGCAATTAAGTGCCTGTAGGGAATCTTCCTAGTAGAAGAAGGCTCTGCTTTTCAGAATGTATAGGGACTTCCAGCAAAATGATTGGTTAGCTTTGCCCTCCTGTGACAAGGCTCTTCTAGGGATCTGAGATAAGAGTTTTTGCCTTTTAGGTAAATTTACCTGTGAGCCCTGCATTATAGCATTCAATTTTCAGGGTATTTTAACTGCAATCCTTCTGTCTGAGTAGCAATTCTAGTATATACCTCAGGCTGGCTTCCCAAACATCAGTCCTGTCTGCAGCTGATGTTCTATTTTTCTAGGTTTTTTTACCCTTTTGTTTAAAAATATTTATGATATTTAGATCAGTGGTTCCCCACCTTTTGTTTGGCCATGCCCCACTTAAGCCCTTCTATATTGGCCCCTCTTGCCCTTTTGGCCAATCCAATTGCCAACAGCTGTTGCCTGAGCTTCCTGTTCATGCCAAGATTGAAGCCTCGTGGTGGCTGGTACCATGGATCTGTCCCTAGTCCAATGGGATGAGCTAGGTTTTCCCTGGAGAAGAAACCTGGGTTCCTCAAGATATGTGATCAGTGCTGGGGTCTCACCAGCAGTCAAGGGAATCCCAAGGCAGGTGCTAGGAGCAAAGGCCACAGGGGTATAGGCTACCAAGGAGACAGAAATGAAGTTCACCTCACCCTGCTTGGCCCCGGATGATGGCTGGTTAGCCAGAGACAGGTAAGATTCCTCAGGGAAGGAACAACCTAAGACAGGCACAGTCGCAGAGGGGCTATCAGAAGAGAACTTGGCAGTCAACAGAGGTGGGGCACAGACTCTGATCCCCCCCCCCCAACTTTGCAGGAGCCTGAACCCTCACCCCTTCTGAGGGAGAATCTTCTGCTACCATGGCTACTTTGCTTCCCATACCCAGCTCAAATAAGGACCCAGGTAACAGACAGGGACTTGGCCAACAGCAGCTGTCCTCTGAAACAAGACTTGTTTCAGTTGTCTTGTATCCATGGTGAGAGGAACCAGGTTTTTGATTCCAAATCCAACCTAGTACCAGGAATGCTCAGGGCTTACTCAAGAAGGCAAATAATCCTTCCACTAATATTTACAGAGTAAAATAAGATTGTTGTTAGAGTATTAAATTTGACAATAAAATAGCGGTAAAGTTTTCAGAATAATTTAAATTGGCTAATTGAAATAAGCAAATATTCTAGAAAAATTAATTGTACTAGACAAAAAGTTGTTCTTAAAGTGTTAACTAAAAATTTTATTGGTAGTTGATCTCATGGTAAAATTGTGTAACATGTAATGAACCTAAAGCAGCCATATTTTAGTGCAAAAAATAAAATTTAAAAGCTATCATGACTACATTATAAAATTTCCAAAAGCCTCCTTATATTTTTTAAATTACTTTATTGATTAAGGTATCATATATTTGTTCTCTTTCCCCCATTCCCATTTCAAACCCCTCTCCACACATGCCTCCACCCCCCTGTTGTCCCTGACCACCGGTTAGGCTCATATGAACACATACAAGTCCTTTAGTTGATCTCTTTCCCTTATCCCCACCCTTCCCTCTGAGGTCTGACAGTCTGATTGATGCTGTTCTTGTTCATCAGTCTATGTTGTTCATTATTTCTCCTAGATGAGTGAGCTCATGTTATACTAGAAATACACCTTCAAGAACCGAAAATGAGACAAACAATAATGGTTATTCTGAGAGGCAAATGAATCAGTCTATAGTGAGTTTCTTTCTGGGCCAACAGTTCTTTTGAGTTCCAATTTCAATGTCAAACAGTTCCTTATGTGCTCATGTCAGCAATAATATTTCAGTTCTGGATGGTGGATAAATGGTGGTAATGCAGGTCCAACCCTCTCTGACTTGGTCCTGGGCAACCTACAGTGACACACAGCTGCTAACTGCTAGTATGGCAAGGTTTTGTCAGCATCTTCCATCTCTGGACTGTTTCTCTTCTGTCTGTATGGCTGGAGCACTCCTGTTAATTCCTCTCTGTTGCAGGCATCCACATAGTCTCAGAGTTGTTTTCTGAAAATATACTAACATATTCTTGAACCAAGTTAATAAAGGAATATTTTCTATAAATTTGACTTGGGATCCTTTTTTCATTTTTTACCCAAATAATTTTCCTTTGGCTTGTTTTGACACTATGTGTGTTTTTCATGGGTGTCTTGCTGTTAGCATTACAAATAAAAATTAATTTTCTAAAGTAAAAATTTTCTAGATGTAATTTACCTACAGAATATTTTTCCTTACATGATATTATTCTACTACCTCCCATTTTTTTCTTTAAATATAAGGAGGCTTGCAATCCTTTTTCTTTATTTCTTTTTTTTTCTTTTCATTTTTTTGCCCAAACGATTTTCCTTTGGCTTGTTTTGACACCATGTATGTTTTACATGGATGTCTTGCTGTTATCATTACAAGTGAAAGTTAATTTTCTGAAGTAAAAATTTACATACAGGATATTTTTCTTTACATGATATTCTTCTACTATCTCCCTTTTTTTGATTTAAAGATTAAGAGGCTTTCAGAAATTTTATAATGTAATCTTGATAGCTTTAAAGTTTTATTTTTTGCACTAAAATATGACTGCTTTAGGTTCATTACATGTTACACAATTTTACCATGAAATGAACTACCAATAATAAATTTTAATATAAGAACAAAAAAGACAGTTGAAGTACTGAGGAACAAATCACTAAGAAGTAGTTAAAAATAATAATAATATGAAGTGGTATGAAAAAATAGCAAATAAAGTTTCAAAGCATATAATAGAGAACTGAAATGCATAAATATGTCACAATATATATTTATATACTATATATGAGGCCCCTAGAACCATAAGAAAATCAATCACTGTTAATAACTCATTCTCCAATTGTCCCCCCCCACCCCTTAAAAATGAAGTTGCCCCCTGTAGATTGTGTGCCTCACATTAGGAACCACTGATTTAGATACAGGAGATTTTTTTGGACCTATGCCTTAGGTCACTAGGATTGTGAGGGTTTTTTTGCTATTATTTTCTTAAGATGTTTTATGTCTTCATTTACTGAGTGATATTTTATCATATTTTTAAGTTTTGGGATATATTTTTATTATTGATAGTATGAAAGATAGCTCCCATTCCCACCCTTTACTCCCTCTCCTCCCAGCCCCTACCCATCCTTCAAGGTATTCACTACCCTATTTCTCATGTCTATGGGCTATGCATATTCTATCTAATAAAAAGGGAATATGCAAATTGACTGTCACTTCGTCACAAAGATAGCAGCACCCATAGCCACAAGATGGCGGTGCCCAGTCCCCTCAGCCCCTCCAGAGACCCCTCCAATCCTTATAGCCCTCATTATAGTGAGGGGCAAGCAGGCCCCCAAAGAGATCAGACAATAGGACCTCTGCAAAAAGCAGACAACAGGGCCTTACTTGTCCCTGGCCACTGTGGCAAGGGGCAAGCAGGCACCTGCAGAGAGAAGATACCAGGGCCTGTGGCAGTGTTGAGCAGGCAGGTCTGCAGAGAGAAGGAACCATGGGGAGAAGCCTAAACTCTCAGTAGGACATCCCCTAAGGGCTCCCAGATTGATGAGGTTGCAAGTAAGGCTAAGGGAGCCACCACCATGTGCATGAATTTCATGTACCAGGCCTCCAGTCTATATATATATCAAGTGACAAAATGCTGGAATGACCAGAACAACCGGTTGCTTTGATGCACACTGCAGCCCTGATCAGCTCCCCTATTCTGATCAGGGGTGGGGCTGGCCAGCCAACCACTCGAGGCCCCTCCCTCTAGCTGGCCTCGCTCCCATCGGCCCCAATCTGGGCAGGCCAGCCAGACCTCACTGGTGCACAAATCCATGCACTGGGCCTCTAGAATATATATAAGTTGTTGGGGTTTTTTTATTATTATTTTATTTTTTACTTACATCTTCTTGTCCTCCCAACCCCACATCAAGGTATATTTTTCTATTTCATGCTTCAGGTCTTATTTTGTTGGTCAATTCATTTTGTTTATTAGATTCACAAATAAGTGACATCATGTGATATTTTTCTTTCTCAGTTTGGCTTATTTCACTTGGCATAATATTCTCCAGATCTATCTATGCTGTCCTAAAGGGTAAGAGATCCGCCAAAACCGGTTTGGCTCAGTGGATAGAGCGTCAGCCTGCAGACTGAAAGGTCCCAGGTTCGATTCTGGTCAAGGGCATATACCTTGGTTGCAGGCACATCCCCAGTAGGGGTGTGCAAGAGGCAGCTGATCGATGACTCTCTCTTATAAATGTTTCTAAGTCTCTATCCCTCTCTCTTCCTCTCTGTAAAAAAAATCAATAAAATATATTTTTAAAAAATTAAAAATAAATAAATAAAAGGTAAGAGATCCCTTTATTTTACAGCTGCATCATATTCCGTTTTGTAAAAGTCCCACAGCATTTTTATACACTCATATATTGATGGGTATTTGGGTTGTTTCCAAATCTTAGTTATTGTAAATAAGGCTGCTATAAACAGCGGTGCATATGGTCTTTCTAATTGGTGTTTTGGTACTTTTAGGATGTATTTTACCTTATTTTAATTTATCCCCTTCCCCCTTGCTCTTTTATTTGTTACTGTGAAATAGGGAATATAAAAGGCAGAGAATGAGCCCTGGCTGGGAGCTCAGTTGGTTGGAAGGTCATCCCCACATGTAAAGATAGTGGGTTTAATCCTGGGTCAGGGCATATACAAGAATCAACCACTGAATGCATAAATAAGTGAAACAACAAATTGATATTTCTTTCTCTCCTTTTCTCTCTCCCCTTCTCTCTCTCTCTCTCTCTCTCTCTCTCTCTCTCTCTCTCTCTCTCTCTCTCTCTCTCATCAATCAATACTTTTATATTTAAAGGCAAAGTGTGAAGGAAGGACAAATCATGATCCAGTCAGTGTAAACCATGTGCCATATATTTTTCCCTCTGATTAGTTCTTCAAAGATTGTTCCTGAACCCCCAAAGAAGCTTTCCTAGGCAAGTTTTCTTCTCTGTAAAGTTTACATAGGTACTTAGTAGTAGCAGATTTTCTTATTTAGATGAGTCAGGAGAACTACAGCCTAGAACAATCAATTCTCTTTTCAGGAGGTATTAAGAACTTCTGTGAGGAGATACCAGAACTAAAAACCATGGCAACTGATAAACATATCCAGCTGTTTCAGCCTGTATTTCTGAGCAGCCCATGACACAGATGAAGAAGGAAGTAAAGAAAAATATTAACCTGTAATGAGGGAGATCCTGTAATGTTATTATGTCAGGCTTTATACAAGAGAAGTGCCATAGAGTTTTAAATATCTTTTGAGACAAAACAATGGGAGATATAATTGCATGACTATAACTTAGCTTTTGAAATTTACTTTTTGCTGGCTTGTCTTTAGGATGAATTCACCTGAAAAACAGATTCAAAAGAATTATACTCTTGTATAGGATTTTCAATTCTTTTATATTATTATCTTCAATAAGAAGATCCTTGGTATGGTTAGAATTATCTTCAGTGAACAGTTTTAGAAGGGTGGTTGATTCTCATGTTACATCTCTCTGCCTCAGGATATCTTTCTTTAGAATTTTTAAATCAATTTTTAGATAGAGAGGAAGGGAGAGAGAGAGAAAAAAATCAATTGGCTGCCTCCTACACAAGCCTCAACAGAGGATTGAACCTGAAACCCAGGCATGACCAGGAATAGAACTGAGGACCTTTTGGTGCACAGGACGGTGTTCAACCAACCGAGTCATACTAGCCAGGCCCCTCTTAATATAGTTCTGTGATTAAAACCTGAATAGAATTCTAGACTGCAAAATAGGAGCATCTATTGCTCCCCAATCATCTTTAAACCCAATTCTTCTCAGAACAAGAGGAACACAATATCATAGAGGACAGCAAAAGGCTGTTGATAAATATGCTAGCTTGAAAACTTGACATACATTTGCATAATAACTTTTTTTTTATCCCAGTAAACTTGCAAAATTTTAACCCAAGTTCTACTTCACTGCTCCACCACGAACTCTTGTTTCAGCTGTGAGTCTGTTCATGTCAGCAGTTATAGCATCTTTTTCTTTTTCCCCCAACCTACTTTTTGTTGAATTCTTCTAAAACCTCAAGTCTGTTTTCCTCCCTCATCCATTTTCATTCTGAAAATTATTGAAATCTCAGTCTTTGCAGGTTATTGACTACTCCTTGCCTCCCTTTACTCATTCAATAGATTGATTTCAAATGGCTGTAGATTTGACAATCAAAAAATTGCCCATTATAGGTAGATTAGTTAAACCTGTCCAGAAATAGTTGTTAGTAATAAATGCATGCTATCACTCATTTTTAAAAATCTAATATTTGACATGTAAATGATTTCATTTTAATATTAGTGGCCCAGTGTATGAAATTCATGTATGGGTGGAGGTGTCCCTCAGCCTGGCCTGCACCTTCTCCAATCTGGGACCCCTGTGGGATCAGGCCTAAACCGGCAGTTGGAGATCCTTCTCACAATTCAGGATTGCTGGCTCCCAACCACTCACCTGCCTGCCTGCCTGATTGCCACTAACTGCTTCTTTGTGCCAGCCTGATCGCCCCCAAATGCCCCTCCCTCCAGCCTGCTCACCTCCAACTGCCCTCCCTGCTAGCCTGCTCACCTCTTCACTCCCAACTGCCCCCCCCCACCAGCCTGCTCGCCATCAACTGCCCCTCTTGCTGGCCTGCTTGCCTATAACTGCCCTCTTGCCAGCCTAATAGCCCCCACCTACCCCCACACCAGCTTGATTGCCCCTAACTATGCCCCCCTGCTGGCCTGATCAATTACAACTGCCCCCACTACTTTCCTGATTGCTCCTAACCACCTCTGCTTTGGCCCCGCCACCATGGCTTTGTCTGGAAGGATGTCCAGAAGATCTCCTGGAAGGTCTCTCAGTCTAATTAGCATATTAACCTTTTATTTGTATAGATCATTAGACTTTTAAACAATGAATAAACTGACCACCTGACAATGTAATATGGCAGATTGATAATATTGATTTCTATAATGCTAAATGGGTAATTTTTAAGTTATCTGGTATCCTATCTAATAAGGAAGAATATGCAAATTACCATCACACCATCACAAAGATGGTGGCACCCACAGTGGAGGCCAAATTCTCATAATGAACCTTAAGAAGCAATCAGCAGGGACCTGCATGGAGCTGGATTGGGCAGGGGACCTGGGTTATGCCCCCTCACCTGATAGATGCTTGACAGGGCACCTCAGGCCACCCCACACACACACTGGCACAAGGCCAGAGGACCTCGGGAGGCACACCCCACCCGGCAGTGGGCTAGGGGATCTGAGCTAATGCCTTCTGCCCCAGCAGGGCTTGACAGGGCCCCTCAGGCCACGCCCCCCACCCCAGTGCCAGGGAACCTGAGGCTGCACCCCCTCCACCCGGCAGGGCTTGATGGGGAATCTCAGGCCACATCCCCCGCATGGTGGAGCTTGAAGTGAAACCTGAAGGCACACCCCACACCTTGCAGGGCTTGACAGGTGACCTCAAGGCGTACCCCCACCCCAGCCCAGGCCAGGGGACCTTATGCTATGTCCCTTCATCCTGGCGCCAGGCTAGGGCATCTCAGGCCTCATCCCCTGCCCAGCAGGGCTTGATGGAGAACCTCAGGCCCCACTGCTCATGATGGAGCTGAGCTGAGGGACCTCAGGCCATGCCCCTCGCCCTTGTTCTAATCTAGGGCAAGGGACTTAAGAGTATGCTGGGGGACCTGAGGCTGCATCCCCCACCTGGCAGGGTTTGATGGGGGACCTGAAGCTGTGCCCCCCACCCAGTGCCAGGTCAGGAGACCTGAGGCTGCACCCCTTGCCCAGTGGGGCTTGCCAGGGGACCTGAGGCTGCACCCTTAACCCAATTGCCCAGTGAGACTTGACAAGGATGGGACCAGCTGGGTCTGGGTCTCATGTGATTTTGAGGCACCACAGGTGGGCAGGGAGTTGACTCTCTGTCCCAAGGCATGCCCCAGACTCTGACAGGAGGAAGATTTTCATATACATTTTACTAATTTTCTTTCATCTCTGACACTTATATTATAGAGAAAGGGCAAATAGCAATATTGAAATATTTCCTCTAATTAATCCCCTTTTAATGTGCACACATTTTGTGCACTGGGCCACTAGTTTACAATAATGACTCACTTATTTTATTCAGATTCTTTTCACTGATAAAATAGATATGATAAATCTCAACTTACATTTTAATATCTGTCTATGAAGACAGATATGGATACACCAGTCATCTGTCCACATGAAATTTTTGGTTTTTCTTTAGCTAATATTTTTGGTGTCTATCAATGAGATACATGATGTAAAGCAATTTACAATTACAGTCTCACATAATTATCACACTGCTTTATTAGCTATGAGGTAGATGATTTTATTCTTTTTTTAATATATATTTTATTAATTTTTTACAGAGAGGAAGAGAGAGGGATAGTTAGAAACATCAATGAGAGAGAAACATCGATCAATTGCCTCTTGCACACCCCTACTGGGGATGTGCCCACAACCAAGGTACATGCCCTTGACCGGAATCGAACCCAGGACCTTTCAGTCCACAGACCGACGCTCTATCCACGGAGTCAAACCGGTTTCAGCATGATTTTATTCTTATTTTATAGAAGAGGCAATTGAGGCTGATTGCACAGTTTACACAGAAGAGGTTACACAGTTTAAGGAAAACCTCAAATAGAAAGTGAGACCCAAATCTGCTGATTTAAGCCCATGCTTATTCCACTATACCCGCTCTCTAGCCTACCTGAAAATTAGAGACTACTAAGGTAGATTTCTAGGACCCAAAATGACACTGCTAGAACTTCAACTGTAGCACACCTGGACATGAACTATGGCTCCCATAACAGCCATGGCCTTGAAGACACCCATCAAAGGAAAGGCTAAATTTACTAAATCCAGTTTATATGAAATAGCAGTGACTTAATTCTGTAGAGATGCTAGATAAAATTCAGACAACCTGATAAGTTTGGATTTCAGATAAATTGTTAAAATTTTTACTATAAGTATGGCCCATATGCAACATTTAGCACATACTTATACTGGAAAATATTATCCCTTGGTTATGTGAAATTAAAATTTAACTGGAATTCTGTATTTTATTTGCTAATCTGGTAATCCTGTGAATAAGGCAATTGTAAGTAAGGCTTCCTAAGGCAGGATTCCAGTTAGTGTTTCCCTGGAGTTTTAGAAAAACAGCCTTGATATGGAACATAGTGGTTGGATAATGTTATCAGTGCTGTGCTTTTAAATGGGGAAATTATTTTGTTTGGAAAGAAGGAAAATAAATTTAACAATATCCCGATCTTTTTTGTTATACATAATTATTTGAAAATTTGCTACAAAGAGTTTCTGAAATCAATTTCTTATATCGATATTTTCTGGCACATACAATGTAGCATCATTGCACCTTGGAATTAAACTATTGGAAAAAGAAAATAATATTTTGTGAGCCATAATTTTTTTTGCCACTCCATGATGACACAGTGAACTAGAAAAAAGTATTGAACTTGAGTTAGAAAATCTGAGTCCTGCTCCCAGCTGTCACTTAGTAGGCAAGTGACCTAGGAAAAATTATCTATCTTCTCTGAACTTCACAACTTTATTTATATAATACAAATAATTCTTGTCTAGTCTGCTTCACATAGTTGTTAACAAGCCTAAATGAGATAATAGATACATAGAGTTCTGTAAGTTATAAAGCACTATTTAAATTGTAAAAAAATATATATAGCTTTAAATGGCAACGATGACATTGAAGATACTAATAGTTAATAAATTATGTGCCTTTCAGAGAAACTTGTTTGTTTTTGGAAGCAAGAAAAATATTTAATTGCTATATGATTAACTATTCTGGTATTTTGTGCCTATGTAAGACCAGTTGAAATTGACTTGTTACAAGCTGAGTAAAGATAATTAATTTATACTGTCCTGGTGATGATGCAAGATTATATAACTCTGTATTATGCAATCACATATAACATATATGTGCTCACAAAAATGTGCCAAACACTGTCAGTGACATGGTGTATGATGATGGTATAATAAGTCTTAAGAATAATGTTGAAGCAATTTTATTCAGTGACTGGATGACATTCCGTTAAAATATTGTCAATGGAAATTTATTAGAAAGGAAAATCTCAAATTTCTTTGATAATTAAGGAAACTGATCCCCTGTCAATTTAAATGTTTGTAATAGCAATACTCTCAGTTATTAGAGATGACTTACATCTCCCTTATTGCACATATACATATATGAAAGGTACCAAAAAAGTCACCCTTATGTTATTGACAGAGCATGCAGCAGGAGCCCTGCATGAACTCTGGTGCTCTGAGCTGTTCTGAGTCCATATATTCTAAATTCTTCCTGACTACCCAGAGCCAATTCTTCTTTGAACCCTGCCCACTGTACTAACTGTTGGGGATGTAGTCCAAGTTCCTCCTTTATCCTCTGCTCACTAGTTACAGGTGTTGGGTTCGAGCCCCTCTGCCTGATGCTGGACCTCCTAGGACAACGCGTCTTAGACAGAGAAGCCATGAGAAGTTGTAGGTGTATATACTAGCAAGAATGAGTCTTTATTGCTGAAGCCAGTGGCCTTGTACCATCAGACAAGAACAGTCCTCAGAAAAGTCCATGCAGGCAGGCAGCTGGACACTGGCTGGTGAACATATATCTTTCCCATAAAGCAGCATCAGTCTCTATACCCACAGCTATTATCTGAGCAGCCACGCGCTGCCTCCTAGACTCACTGCCTCACATCATAGTGGTACCTAGCTCTGTGGCTCTACAGTTTCTCCTGTCACTCCTGCCCAGCTGCTCTCACCGGCACACTTCTCACTCCATCCTCAGCCAACTCCAGCCAACTAGCTGTTCAGTAACCTACTTTTACACTACAAAGAAGGCTTCATGCCAACAGTGACATCAATCATATTGGCTAGTGAAGGGCACACTGTACTGTGTGTCCTTGCACCCGCCCATGGTATCTTGGCCTAATTAGGATTCTCACCCTCCGAGTCCTTGAACATCCTGCTTAGGCACATGCCCAGAGCAGCCTTTGACCCTTCTGATGAATTGCTAACAAGGCCTTTGTGCTCCCACTGGCCTTGACTATCCGGGGACCTGACGTGGTTGCCACAGTCATAACAACTATTCCTATGATATAGGACTCCTACTATGATATTGCCTTCAACATCTATTGATTTCTAAAGGAAACAAAGCTGCAGAAAGCAAGCAGAGGCAGGTTCTTCATGATGCTACATGTTAAAAAATAATCAGTCCGTTTTTAGCTAAACCTTTTACATTAAGCCATTGGGTTTCTCTGTCTGCCCCTACTCCAATTTAATTTTTTTTCTTTTAATGAGTATGTTTATTGCACATTAAAATGAAAACTTAGGAATCGCTAGTCTTTTTACTACAATTAATTACCATATTGGCTTCCAGCAATATTTTGAGATTTATTCTCAAATATTTTATTTAAAAAAAAAATATATATATATATATTTTATTGATTTTTTACAGAGAGGAAGGGAGAGGGATAGAGAGTTAGAAACATTGATGAGAGAGAAACATTGATCAGCTGCCTCCTGTACACCCCCTACTGGGGATGTGCCTGCAATCAAGGTACATGCCCTTGACTAGAATTGAACCTGGGACCTTTCAGTCCAAAGTCCAACACTCTATCCACTAAGACAAACCGGTTTTGGCTATTCTCAATTATTTTAATGTAATCTTTGAAACTCAAAGGATGTTTAGTCTATGATTTCATGACGGTGATATGTAGATTGTATCAAAGAATTGCTGTTAGAGACCCAATCAGTAATTTTTAATGGTGTTGTTTAATCTTTATCCTTTTTTTTTTCCTCCTGCGAAAGTATGGAAATCTCCTTTTTAAGGCATCCCATTAACTACAATCTGGTTGAAAATATGACAGACTTAAAAGGAGTCATTGCAGCATTGACCTAATTATGAACTTTCTTCTTTTATCAAAGTATTTTTAGATTTGATTATTTGGTCCCATTAAACCTGAATGAAAAGTTCGATATTTCCCCCTGTTCTATGTTATTGCAAATTTCCTACACTTTTAATTCTATTTTCAGAATGGATTTTTTTATATTGCTAATAGTAAGACTCCAGTTTAATACCTTATTGATCATCTGCAGATAATGATCTGAGATCCAGTAATGTTGAGGTCAAAGAACTTTATTTTCAGCACTAAAGACCACTTTCCTCCCGTTTATTTCAAAGCATTGGGGTCCCTTTCCTTTCCCTGGCTTAGAAGCTGATCTTACTTTCTTTTCCTTTTACATTTAATATTAAGAGGGTCATCTGATGGTCTTCCCAGTATTTGCCTTTTAGAGTTTGACACCAGGAGAAAAACTAAATATGCACACGGTCTTACAGAGATTTTCATGTACTTGATTAGTGTTTCCTCCATAGTATCAAATGTTCCCCTTTAAATATTTTAAACATTTTTTGAATTATAGATATAAGTTCTATGCACTATGAAAAATTTAAAAAAAACAGGAAAGTAAAATTTGTCTTTAATCATAATACTCAGAGAGAACTACTTTAACATAGTAATGTATCACTTCGACTTCTCTGTCTTCCTGTTTCTTCCTGTCTCCTGAATCAAAATGTGCATCATTTTGCATATTTTAAATATTTTTTCATTAAACATTTTACTGTATTTTTATGTTATTATAGACTATTTAAAATTCACTAATAGCTAAAAAATATTTTACATTATGATTATATAAGTTTAAAATTAATATTCCAAATCTGGGTATTTGTGTTGCTTCCAATGTTTAGCTATCATAGAAAATCTTTCATTAGAGCTTGTGTATAAATCCTTGATATCATCACTGATTAAATTCCAAAATTTGGAATTATTTACTAAATTTATGCATCTTTTTGAGGCTGTGGAAAAGCATCTGTGTTTCATTGCATTCTGCTCTCATTAGGATTTAATGCATTCTTTAAAAAGTCTCATGGATTTGACATATTAAGATGAATTACAAATATTTTCTCTTTTTAAATTATATTTGTTGATATATGGAAGTTTTAAAGTTAGATGGTCACCCTAGCCAGTGTAGCTCAATTGGGTCAATATCATCTGTGCAATAAAAGATCACCAATTGAATTCCCACTCAGTGTATATGCCCACTTTACAGGTTTGATTCCCAGTAGGGAGCACGCAGGAGGCAGCCAATCGATGTTTCTCTCTCACATCTATGGTTTTCTCTCCCTTTTTCTCTCTGTAAAAATAAATCAGTGCAAGTTATATGGTCAACCTATAAATCATCTCCTTTTGTGTTTCTTCTATTGCTTCTATATTTCAAAAATTATCCATTTTGACTGAGATAAGTTAATTTCAGCCCATATTTTCTTTTAGTTTATAGAGTTTCAGGATATATACAACTTTCTTTTTTTGAAAAATACAATGAGCTTTATAAAAATTAAAGCAAGTTCATTTTTACATATTCAGAAAATTTATAAAAGTGTAAAGAAGAAAGTGAAAAATGAACCTGTTTCCTACCATTGCGTTTACCTAACAAATACTAAGTATGCACTATATGTCAGGACACAGTGGAAAGCAGGTTCCTGCTTTTGCTGAACATACAATCTAACTAGGAAGCACAGGGGTAAATACCATTTATGGGGTGTGTCCTTAACAATAGCATATAAGCTAGGTTTCCATGAGAAAGTTATAGGTAATCTGATAAATGATGGGTAAGAACTTCTTAGCAATGCAAGAGTGTTCCAAGACAGAGAAAATGATGCAAGAAGATACCTAAAGCTAGAGTGTGACTCAATTGGTTGGGCATCATCCCATGCAGTGTCAGGGCACATACCTGGCTTGCAGGCTAGATTCTTGGTATGGGAGTTTGGGAAGCAGCCAATCAAAGCTTTTTTCTCCCATTGATCTCTCTCTCTCTCTCTCTCTCTCTCTCTCTCTCTCTCTCTCTCTCTCTCTCTCTCTCCTTGACCCTCCCTTCCTCTCTTTAAAAATCAATAAAAATATTTTAGAAAATAGGATAGCCAGTGTTTAATAGCTGAGGTGAGACCAATGAGAGATAAAAGTATAGATAGGATTTAGATTAAGAAGCCCCTTAAGAGTCATGTTAGGCATGTTAGTCACTTTAACTTTGTGACATATTGAAATTGTTGTTACATTTACACATGCTTCCATTGAGACTTTTTACAAGTACACATGTTTAAAATCATAAAATATGAAAATGAGGTAATGCTACACACATTTTTATTATTTGTTTGTATAATTCACTCATGTACTCAAAACTATTTATGAAAGGTCTGCTATGGGCCAGATACCATAGTAGGTAAACAAAACAGAAAAATATCTACTCTAATGGATGTTGCATTCTATGGGCTATAGAGACAAAGGAGCAAGTTGTAAGATAGTGATAAACATAAAAAATGAAAAGCAGAATAAGTTGTCAGATTATGAACATTATAATTCTGATTAGGGTGCAATCTCATTTTTTTATTGATTGTTAGAGAAACAGAAAATACACATCAATTTATTGTTCCACTTATTTATGCATTCATTTGTGATTCTTCTATGTACTCGGACCAGGAATCAAATCACAACCTTGGGGCACCAGGACAATGCTCAAACCAATTGAGCTACTGGCCAGGGGTAGGTTAGTGTAGATTCCCCAGAAAAAAAAAAAACCTGAGATGAGGATTCTTGAGCAAGTAGTTTATTGAGAATGCTCTTAACTGGTAAGGGAGTGAGAAGCAAGATAGGGCAGGGGAAGAAGCTAGACAAAGGTATAGTTTCAACCAATATCTAGTCTTAGTCTGATCCTAGGGGAAGCTCATGAGTTTGAATGACACCCTAGCTTTCTATCCCTCCCAAAGAACCTGGGACCCTGCTAGATTATCTGCTCGTTTACAGTAGAGCCATTCCCATTCTAGCATGTTGCCACCCTTAGCCTATGGAGTATTTTTTCCACCTTAAATTTTGGCAATTCTACTTCATTTACTGTGAGCCATCACTTATGTTAAGCTTCAAAGAGCTATCCAGCAGTGTATTAGAACCAATAAGCAGGGTCCTTGACATAAAAAAGTTTCATTATATCAATAAACTTTCATTTATCCATCTTTATTCTCTGCCCCTTTCATACAACACTCTTTGGATCTTTTCCCAGGTATACTTTCCCAGTTCTTGCCAGTACTTGTCAGCCAAGTCCTTTACCATTTTGGTGTGTGATTCTTCTACTCCCTTGGCAGACATAGCACTTCTCCAGTAGGATCAGGCTGAGCTCCGAATCTAGTTTTTGGTCTGGAGTCCAAGAGGTAAGATAGGGCCAGATCCTGAGGAGGGCCAACATTGTCTTGTAATACAGTTACCTCGTGAGACTTCTGCGGTCTTCAAACAAGAGGCCCCCTCTCTTTGAACAAGGGAAAGTGGGGGCATTCTTCAGGCCCAGAAGGTTAAGAAGAAATAGAATTCAAGTTGATCAAGTGAATCTACCAAGATATTGTTATTCAAAGTCTTTTAAGGCCCTGCTTTTTCTCTATCAGGACTCTGACTTTGGCATAGGAGAGTTGCCTATGCTGAGAATTCAAACTCTTGTGAAGTTAGACTCTTATGATCTGTGTCAGTTTTCACCCTAACTATAGTAAATGAAGGTCTTTTGAAAATGCTCCCAAGAAGACCCTCTGATCCTCACACATTGATTTATATTGGTAATTAAGTGACCTGAGCCTGTCATTTACCCCCTTCAAAGCATCATTGGACCCTAACAACAGCCATCCAAAACCCTAGTCCGAGTATTTACTAAAATCTCCCATATTTTACAAACACGACTTTACAAAAGCTAGTGCATAACTACATCCCACCTATTACTATTATTGGGGTACTATAGCCTTTCAGCCAATGAGACTTTTTCCTAGAACTTCTCATGATACAAACTGTATCCATTCATATTCCATAGAATCAAGCCTGAGATGGGATTTTTAAGAAATTGATTTATTGAGGGAGCAACTGCAGGTGAATTCTCTTAGGAAACAAGGGAAGTAGGTTAGAGCAGAGAAATACCCAAGGCAAAGATGTGCTTTTGACTGAAGTCTAACCTGTTTATGTGGGATGCTCTGGAACATGCACAATACCACAGAGTTATGTCACCTTGAGGCAAGGGTCTGCACTGTCTACTAGCAACTCTCAGGCATCTCCAAGAAACGCAGCTCTGGGGTGTTGAGGTCAATTCTCAAGAGGATGGAACTGTGCAGTGTTAGCATCCCATACTCATTGCAGCTAGAAAAATAGTTACCACTCAGTAAAGGGGATCCCAACAAGACATCAACAACTTTTTATGTATGGGTTCAGGGGAAAAATGTATGCAGAAACCTGAAGAAAACTATGCCACCGGTTTGGGGAAGAACATTCTAGGTAAACTAAATGGCCCTGAGGTGAGAATATCCTTGGTGCATTCTACTAATAATAGGAAGGCCTATGCTGTGGGAGAACTTTGAGTGAGGGGAGAATTGTAGATTCCGTCTGAGAGGAAGTAGAGCCTGATTGTGAGCAGTTTTATAGGCCATGAAATTAACCTTGGATTTTATTCTGAATGATATGGGGAGATACTGGAGGGCTCTTCACAGGCAAGTGACATTTTTCTGACTGAAAAACTTAAAAGACATAATAAGGCTGCTGAGTTGAAAATCCTATATAATAAAGAGGTAATAGGAAAGTCTGATCCTATAAGACTGTCTCCAATACAGAAGATATCCCGGAGTATACACAGCTAATACTCACATCCAGTGGGCCTGGAGGTCAATTCCTCCCAGTGATACCAACAACAATCAAGTCTTAACTACAACAAGGTTGTACATGCAGTCCACAAAAGGGAGCACCAAGAGTGTCTACCTCAGGTAACTGGGGAGGCTGACCCACTGAGCCATATAGGACACCAAACACACAAAGAGATCCTACCAACTCTGGAAAGCAGTGAAAATGCTGAGACAAGGAAATAGATTCAAATGAAAGAGATAGATGAGAACAAAAGACTGGATATAGAGTTCAAAACCACAGTTATAAGGTTTTTCAAGAATTTCCTAGAAAAAACCAATAAATTTAATGAGACCCAATTATACAGTGATCCAACAGCAGGCTGGAGGAACACAAGAATCAAGTCAAAGATTTGGAATGCAAAGAGCCAAAGGACACTCCTCTGGAGAAGCAAGAAGAAAAGAGAATCCAGAAAGTTGAAGACAGTGTATGGAGCCTCTGGGACAACTTAAAGAGTACCAACATCAGAATTATGGGGGTGTCAGAGAAGAGAGAGTGCAAGACACTGAGAACCTATTTGAAGAAATAATGACTGAAAACTTCCCCCACATGGTGAAAGAAATAGACTTACAAGTATAGGAAGTGCACAGAACCACAAACAAGAGGAATCTGAAGAGGACCACATCAAGACACATCATAATTAAAATGCCAAGGCAAAAGACAAAGAGAATCTTACAAGCAGCAAGAGAAAAGCAGTTGGTTACCTATAAGGGAGCACCCATATGACTATCACCTGATTTCTCAACAGA
The DNA here is from genome assembly GCF_014108245.1 of Pipistrellus kuhlii. Taxonomy (NCBI): domain Eukaryota; kingdom Metazoa; phylum Chordata; class Mammalia; order Chiroptera; family Vespertilionidae; genus Pipistrellus; species Pipistrellus kuhlii. Next base: position 36,155,933 of record NW_023425471.1, read on the forward strand.
AACTATGCAGGCCAGAAGGGAGTGGCAAGAAATATTCAAAGTGATGAATAGCAGGAACATACAACCAAGATTACTCCACCCAGCAAAGTTAATATTCAGAATTGAAGGGCAGATAAAGAACTTCACATATAAGAAAAAGCTAAAGGAGTTCATCACCACCAAACCAGTATTATATGAAATGCTGAAAGGTATTCTTTAAGAAGAGGAAGGAGAAAAAAGATAAAAATTATGATCAACAAATACATATATAACAAGTGAATCTAAAAAATCAAGTGAATTAAAAATCTGAGGAACAGAATAAACTGGTGAATATAATACAATCATGGGCAAAGAAAAGTAGTGGATTGATAATTATCAGGGGGAAATGGGTATGGGGTTTGCAGGAAGAGACTGGATTAAAATCGTATACCTATGGATGAGGACAATGGAGGGGGGAGGTAAGCGTAAAGGGTAGGGCAGGAACTGGGTGGAAGGGAGTTATGAGGGGTAAAAGGAGAAACAATTGTAATAATCTGAGCAATAAAGATTTATTAAAAACAACAACAACAACAAAAAAAACCTAGTTGAGTGTGGTTCAATGGTTGAGCATTAAACCCAGAGGTCATGGGTTCCATTCCAGATATGCCCAGGGTTTCCAGCTCAATCCCATGCAGGAGGCAGCCGATTTGTTTTTCTCTCATCTTTCTATCTCTGTATTCCTATCCCTTTCTCTCTGAAATCAATACAAACAAAAAAATTTAAAATACTAGTCACATGCTGAAAAAAAAAGAGTTGATATGCAAATTGACCATCATGCCCTTGCACAAGATGGCTGCCCATGTAGTCACAAGATGGTCTCAACAAAATGGCCAGCAGAGGAGGACAGTTGTGGGTGATCAGGCCAGAAGGGAAGGGAAGGCAGTTGGGGGAGACCTGGTCAGCATGGGAGGACAGTTAGGGGCTACTGGGCTGTCAGAGGAGGGAAGTTGGGTGTGACTGGGCCAGCAGGGAGGGGAATTGGGGGCAATCCAGCCAGCAGGGGAGCAGTTAAGCATCCATCAGGCTGGCAGAAGAGTGGTTAGGGAGTGATCAGGCAGTCAGGTAGGTGATTGATTGGAAGCCAGCAGTCCAGATCGTGATTGTGAGAGGGATTTCCAACTGCCAGATTAGGCCCGATTCTCAGAGGAGTCACAGATTGAGAGGGTGAGGGACACCCCCACGGTGCACAAATTTCATGCACCAGGCTTCTAGTCATATATATATATATATATTTAAGTCCAACAACCAGGACAGCAGAATGACCAGAATGAACAAAAAGACTGGTGGCTATGATTCGCACAGTGGCAGCAACCAGCCTGATCTGGGTCCTGCTCACCTCCCCTCATCCAACAGCCCCAAACACCCCAATCAGGGATGGGACCAACTGGCCAACCCACTGCAGCCCCTCCCCCCTCTGGCCCAGCTCAATGGGCCCCCATGGGGCAGACTGGCCAGACATATCTATGCACAAATTTGTGCACTGAGCCTCTAGTCCTATATAATGAAAGAATAATAAGCAAATTGACTGTACCTCTGCTACACCCACAAGCCAGGCACCAGCCAATCAGGAGTGAGTATGCAAATTAAACCAACTAAGATGGCTGCTGCCACAGAGCCAGCAGGAGGCTTGAGTTTCCCTGGTAATGGAGGAAGCCAAGCTTTCCACACACCCTGGCAGGCCTAGGCTCCACTCAAGGCTATAAAGTATCAATTATAGAAGATAAATAAATCCCAACAAAAATGGCTGAGGCCACAGAGCAAGCAGAAGGCTTGGCTCTACTAAGGGCTACAAAGTTTCAATTATAGAAGATAAATAAATTCCAGATACCAGGGCCTCCACTTGGGTCGCTGGGAGGCATGGATAGCCTGAAAACCACCATAGGCCCCTGGCACAGGCCACCCCCATGCCCCAAGGAAATCTACACCTTGATCTGGGACACCCTTCAAGGCAAACCAGCTGGCCCCAACACATGCACCAGGCCTCTATCCTATCTAATTAAAGAGCAATATGCAAATTGACCATCACTCCAACACACAAGATTGCTGCCCCCATGGTGGACACAAGATGGCTGCCACAAGATGGCCAACAGGAGAGGGCAGTTGGGAGGGACTAGGCCTGCAAGGAATGGCAGTTGGGGGCGATCAAGCCTGCAGGGGAGGGGAGTTGGGGACAACCAGGCTTGCAGGGAAGGGAAGTTGAGAGTTGGGGGGGAACCCAGGCCTTCAAGGGAGAGCAGTTTGGGGGGACCAGTCCTGCAGAGGAGAGCAGTTGGGGGTGACCAGGCCTCCAGGGGAGGGCAGTTAGGGGCAAACAGGCTGGCAGGGGAGCAATTAGGCATCTATCAGGCTGACAGGGGAGAGGTTAGGGGGTGATCAGGCTGGCAGGCAGAAGGGGTTAGGGGCAATCAGGAAGGCAGGCAGGCAAGAAGTTGGGAGCCAGAATCCTAGATTGTGAGAGGGATGTCCAACTGCCAGCAGGGGTCCAATATTTGAGTGCGTGCAGGCCTCGCTGAGGGACGCACACCCCCCTTGCACAAATTTCATGCACCAGGTGTCTAGTAGATTATAAAAGAGTTACTAGATAAGAAGTTTTTGGCCCTGGCCAGGTGACTTTGGTATTTAGAGCACATGTGTCAAACACAAGGCCCGCAGGCCAAATCCGTCCCGCCAGGCCTTGCAATGTGGCCCGCACCGCGCTGTCATCACTGCACTCCGCTGCGTTTCCATCACAATGACAGTTTATGACTGTTCAGTAAACCATTCGGCCCGCGATTTAGGCTGGATTTTAGATTTTGGCCCCTTCTCTGATTGAGTTCGACACCCCTAATTTAGAGCATCATCCTATTCCTATTATAGTTAGTCAGGCCACTCACAGGTGGATTTGCTCCCTGGTTGGGGCACATACAGAAGACAACTGATTAATTTTTCTCTCTCATGTCAACATTTCTCTCTCCCTTACACTCTCTCTCTCTCTCTCTCTCTCTCTCTCTCTATATATATATATATATATATATACAGTATATATATATATATACATACATATATATACAGTATATATATACAATATATATAGCATATATAGTATATATATACAGTATATATACAGTATATATACAGTATATATGTATGTATGTGTGTGGATATATATATATATATATATATATATATATATATATATATAATGGATCCTGGCTAGTGTGGTTCAGTGCTTGAGTATTGAAATATGAACCAAGATGTCACAGGTATGATTCCCAGTCAGGGCACATGCTCATGTTGTGGCCCTGGGTCCCCAGTGTGGGCAGTGTGGGGCATGCAGGAGGCATCCAATCATCTCTCTCATCATTGATGTTTCTATCTCTTTCTCCCTGTTCCTTCCTTTCTGAAATCAATAAAACTGTTTTTAAAAATCAATGAAAATATCCTGGGGTGAGGATCAAAAACAACCAACCAAACAAAAAAACTGTTGTAATACTCCAGGCAACGATATTTTTGGTTTGGATTAAAGCTGTATTAGAAAAGGTGATGAGAAGTGGTTAGATTGTGGATATATTTTGAAAATAGTTCTAAAAGAATTTGTTGATGGTTTTTATGTAACCTGTACGAGAGAAAAGTAAGGAAGCTTTAGGCCTGAATATCTGGAAAAATAGATGAGGTAAATTACGAGAGTAATAGATCTTTTTTTGGGAGTAGAAATTAAAAGTTTGGACTTAATGTCTTATTTTGAAATGTCATTTAGAATCAATTGCAAATTTAGAATAGGCAGTTAGATATGCAACTCTTGAGTTTTTAATTGATTAAAATAATTCTTTATATTGAACAGTCAGATCATTTCTATTATTTGTTGCTGATATAAACAACATTGCTATAGCTATCTTTTAATATACATTATTATACATTTCTCTAGTTCTTTAAATGAGACTTATGGAAGTTGAAGTTATTACTTCAGATATTAGATATATAATATAAAATTCTCTCCACAATTTTATACTCATTTAACCCTCTAACTAACAGTGTACTGTTTTTCAACACCATTATCAATCTCACATACAGGATGGAACAATAGTAGGTTTATAAGTGTTATGTAAAAATAATACAATAATTAATAAATAATAATATAATAATAAACTGTGTTTCATGGACTCATAACTATAAAATTATTTTTGTCCCACCCTGTATTTTTTATTCTTTTAAATAATTGGTACCCTGACAAGTTAAAAATGGCATTTTGCTTATGACTGATAAGATTAAGGATCTTTGTTCTACTGTTTGTTGCTCTACCTTTTTTCCCCTCTTTTATTTATTTACTTATTTATTTATTTATTATTATTATTATATTTTTTTTGCTTAATTGCTTGGGCTGCCATCACAAAGTAGCACAGACTGGATGGCCTAAACCATATAAGTTGTTCAGGAGGCTAGAAGTCTGAGATCAAGTTGTTGGCAGCACTGATTCCTTCGCAGGTCTCTCTTGGGCTTGTAGATAGCTGTCTTCTTCTGGTGTCTCTATACCGTCTCTAATCTCCTCTTTGCATAAAGACACCAGTCAGATTGAATTAGGCCCACTCACATGCCCTCATTTTACCTTATTTACCTCTTTGGTGCCTCTATCTCCCAATACAGCCACATTGGGGGTTAGTGCTATACATAGGAATTGGGGGGAGGGGCATAATCAGCCCATGATACCAGGGTTATTAACTGTTTCCAAAAACATTCCAATTATATTTGCAGTAGTGTTTAAATTCTATTTTGACTGTAGTATGGAGTCTGTTTTGTCATAAATAAATTTAAACTTAACTTCTTAATCCATCTGAATTTAAATATGTGAACATGGTACAAGGGAAAGCTTCAATATGATTTTTTGCCCATCATCTTCAAACTATTTATTGCAAAGTTATTATTTCCTGATTATTTACTTACCTTGCATTAAGAAATGTTTCATCAAGAATACATTCATGTTTGAGTTATTACCATGTTGTTTTAACTGCTATAACTTTTTAATGTTTTAAATAGTTGTTTAGATTTATTATATTTCTTCCAACTGCTTTTATTTTTTAGAATAATCTTAGCCATTTTGCTTGTTCACTTTTATTTTCAAAACAATCTTTGGATTCATTCTGTTAAGGTTTCCCAAAAAAATTCATTGAAATTTTTATTGTAAAATTGTTCATATATTATGTTAGAATTATTTCTAGATAGCTTATGATTTTTGTTGCTTTGTAAATGTCACCTTTTTCCTAACTTTTTTTTCTTACAAGTTATTTCTAATATCAAGGAAATACATTTATTTTTGTATATTTTATATTCTTTTGTTTACCATTTTATTAAACTCGTGTTATTTCTAAATTCATGTTCTTGCATTTTTAGGCATAAAATAAATGGTGCTAATTCTGTGTATTTTTTTAAAACACATAACTTATATCTCTATTTCATGTATTATTGAATTAGCCAAAATATCCACATGAAAAGTCACTTCAATGGTGATAGCAAGTATTCATATCTCAAACTTTAATTTCATTGCAACATGTATTTTCTGTATCTTTTACCTACTCCTGAAAATGGTTCTATTGATGTAATCTGTATGAATGCTCATATGAAAATCTTGTTTATTTGTTTTTTATTGAATTTCATTTTACATACACTGTTTTATTAGGTAATTTACTATGTAAAAAGTGGTGAATAAGTAAAAAGAGGTGGGAAATACTTTCTATTCCATGCTTTTCATAATTCCCCAGGCAATAGCTTTAATAGTGTAGCTCATTATTTTATTAAAAGTACTCAATTAAAATCAATAAACATCATGACATACTTGTAGTGTGCAAGGCTCTGTACCACACAAGCTGAGCATATAAACAGATTAAGGTTTGTATTTAGCCTCAAAATTTTCTTTTTAGTAAGAGAGACAGACACATAAACCAATAAATGCAATATATTATGATTTATTCAGGGTAGAGTGAAAACACCAAAGATGGTATGCTACCTGGGTCAGTAAGAGAGTAGAAGAGTTTTTTCTGGGGATATGGAGGAGATAACACTTAAGATGACTCTTGAAAGTTGGATGAGTTTTTGGCAGGCAAGCAAGGAAGAAAAAAAATAAGGAAAAGGAAGGAGCAGCATGAGGCTGTTTCTAGGTGTGAAATATTCTAGTGTATTTAAGGTTTGGTTGTAATTCAGTATTGCTGGCCTTGATTGTTAGGCATTAAAGAACCAAAACATTCAAATCAAAATAAAATATTATGTTTGTATTATTTGCCACTTATGATGATTTGTGACTCCCCTCTCCTCATAGGTTTTAGTGTAGACCATTAAGAATTGACTAAAGCAAGGATAAAGTAAGATAACATAAAGAGCTAAGAAAACAGTGGTACATACTGGCTTACTATTAAGATTCATTTCTTTCTAGTACAGTGGTGGAGGCTGTTAATTGTACCCTAATAATATTCATTATCCATTTCATAGATAGGAATAGAATTTATGTTGGGCATTTTGCAGGCTCCCTTGTAGGTATGTAAAGCCAGCCATATGACTATATTTTGGGGAATGGAATGTGTACAAAAATGCTGGACCCAACATACAGGCCATGCCTTTGGAGAAAGAGGCATTCCCTCTTTTTCAGTCTTTACATCTTCCTCATACTGGAACATAAACAGATTAATAGGAGCTATGAAATTCTCCTGGGCAAGGAGACAGTAGCTATGCGTTGATGACATCAGATCAGTAGGTTAGAAGGAAAAAGAGTCCCTGCTGATTTTGAAGCTGCCTGCCCAGATTTTGAAGCAAATGAAAAATAAATCTCTAGTTTGAGCAACTGTTATTCAAGATCTCAGAGTTATGGCAGGCAAATTAGTATCTATCAGAACACAGACACTATTTCTAGAAAAGCATTAGAAAAATTTTTTAGTGACTGTGGACATGTCAGTAAATTATCCAATGGAAACTGTGCATTGGTAAGCCGGCTAATGCTGATTAAACAGAGAACTCTACTGTACCATCCCTCTTTGTTTATAATGGAGATAACACAAAATGAATTTTTATTTTATATTTCAAATATATCAAATTACACCGAAATGTTTTTCACATATTGACAAAATTAACACTAAAAGAATAGTAATAGTCACAATGGGGAAATTGTCCAGTGTGGCATAAAAATAATTCATATAATTTATAATACATTCAGATTAAGCTATTTCTGACCTATTGTACTTAAGAAAAAGTAAATAGAAAAATAATCAACTCAAATATCCAGGAGCTCAGTGCTATTGTGACCCCTCAGAGGGAGGTCTCCTTAGCTACAAGGAGCAGAGTGACTGTGTGCTCAAGGACTTTGCTCAGAATGATGAGTAACAGAAAACTGAGGTTGTGAGTTTGATGGCTTTACATGTTCTCCTTTTGACAAGGAAAGCAAAACAAGTTGAAAATATGCTTTTCAGAAATGTTGATGTGTAAAGGTAGTACAGCTGATGCAATACTATCAGATGAATCAATAATTTAAGGATGATGTCTATTTTTCTGTGATATACAAAGCATAAATGGCTGCTGAGATTAATTAATAATTTAATTGAACCTAAGGGCTTTAACCAATATTAATTTATTTGTTTTCATTTTTTAATAGTTGTCAGTATTATAGATGCCCCACATTTTCCCCCTTTTTGCTCCCTCCATCCAACTCCCACCCCATCCAAAGCCTTTCCCACACCATTCTGTGTTCATGGGTTATGCATATATGCATATATGATAGTCGGCCTTTAACCAACTTTAAAAGCTGCTTATTGTGAGCATACTAAAACTAATCACACATATCAAAATAGAGAAAAGTCTACTCGATTAGCAGGTTTGGGAAACATAATACTTTCTGGCAAGTATCTCAGGGAGTTGCTAATTAGTCAGGATGAAAGACTGATCAAAGGTATAGTTATAAAGGGAATGTTTTTTAAAATATCAACTCAAAAGACTGAATATGTTTGATAAGGGATTTGGAATGTTTTAGAAATTATGTCATTTAGGTTTTTGTATATTTGGAGATTTAAAATATCTATTGCAGTCAATTGAATAAAATTAGATTTTTTGAAACTTTGATGCTGCAAATAAATCCTTGGACATATGGAGAGGTTATGTTGGGCAGTAGAGAAAACACTAAAATCAGATACAAGACTGAGGGTCTCATCTTAGCTCTGTCATTAACTAAGTATTGTCAAAGGTCCCTTCCAGCTCTGAATTCTATGATTTACAAAAGAAATTTTAGTCTTACTAATGATAAAATTTTGTGATATATGCCCCTGAATCTGAAATTTGCATGGGAAATGTTTTAGAAAATTTGATTTGTAACCCATTATGATTCAGATCTTAAAACTCAGACCTGAACTTAAATGAGAGAATATTTTTTTTATTAAGATTGATGAAGAGCCATAATTGTATTTATCTGATTAGGACCATTTATAAATGCAACAGCTCTATTGTAGGAAGACAAAGGAGGTTACATCTGCTTATATACACAAATGACTTGTGTTTTATTAAAAACCACAGCTTGCTTATAAGTTTTATTTATAGCATAAATGGATTTGCTTTTCTTGACGATTTAAGAGGGAAATTGTACTTATAACACTAAAATGGTGAAAAAGCATTTGATTTAGCAGAAAGGAATTTTTATGTTTCAGATTTTACAGGCTTTTGGGTTTTAGGAGAACTTCATTAAATGGATTGTAACCATATATTCTCAACTCACAGAGCACATAATAAGCAATTCTGTAAAGTCACCTTTATAGATTGCAAAATACTATACAGAATGGCTTAGTACCATTACTATTATCTGTGGTCGTTGAAGAATCTCAGCTATACAGATCTCACTTCACCGTCCACTACAGAACACTCAATGAGAAAGATAGGAGGTTACAATGAATTATACTTTTATTTACATAGCCTAATGATTTTCTTAAAGTAAGGACTGAAAGATATTGGCATAGAACTAATCCCACTAATAGAGTGACAACTCAGTATATTCCATCTAGACTCTTTTTTATAATGACACTAACTTTATTTCATTAGTAGGAAAGAATACCCTGAAGGTTGCTCCAATACTTGGCAACATTCAAAATGGCACCAATCAATGGCAGCTACTTTCTTCAATCTTTAGAAACAATAATTTAATTAAAATGAATTTCCCCCTCAAATCTCATAGTCCATGTCAGAAGCACTCTTTGCTTGCCAAGATTTTTTTTTACAAAAACTAAATTAGACAGATGGTTGTCTCTTTGAAAGACAAGGCAAAAAGCCAAAATAAAAATTGCCAAAATAGCATGCTTTCATTAGAAATAGGAATTTTGGGATTTCCTATTTTTGAAATATATTGACTGGAGGCTTAAAGAAAAATAAGATTATAAGTCCAAAGTTATAAAATGTAGATTTCTACCTTGTCAAGCCTGAAGCTCAAAGTAATATATTCATCACCTGGCTGGCCTGGCTTAGTATTAAATGTCCACTTATGAACCAGGAGGTCACAGTTCCATTCCAGGCCTGGGCACTGCATGGGTTGTGGGCTTGATTCCAGTAGGAGTCATGCAGGAGGCAGCTGATATGTGATTCTCTCTCATCATTGATGCTTCTATCTCTCTCTTTCTCTTTGAAATCAATTATATAATTTATATATATATATATTATTTTTAATCATATATATATATACACACACATATATATTTGTATATGTACATATACATATACAAATATATATATGTGTATATATATATATACATATACATGAAGTACTATATGCATAATACTAATATAATTATACAGTACTGGAATCTAATCAAAGTGTTATGAGTTCAATTGCCCCTCACCTCAAACAAATAATGTTGAAGTCTTAATCTTCAGAGCATGTAATTGCCAGCAAAGGAGACTGAGAAAAAATGTCTAGTGAGAGAAAACTAGATGGTACTTTAAGACAGCCTTACTGTCCATGCCAAGTGCTGTTGATGGTTCAATAAAATTGGATCATAGATTTAGCCTTTGGCTTAGGCAAAATATAAGTAATTGATGTCATTGGTGAAAGCTATTTCAAGACAAAGAAGTTGAATTAGTGAGTATAGACAAATATAGCAGGTCCTCAAGTAATTTCATTTCATTCAATGTAGTTTCATTATAACATTGATGAGATGCTATAGGAATGTAACTCTTATTTATATGTATGTTAGCCTATTTTAAAATTGGCTTCTTTATACGATATTTTGCTACAAGTTGCAGTACCTATGAACAGTGTTAAGTGAGGACTTAATGTATTTGGAATAGTATACTAATACCATGGTTTGAAAAATACATGCAAGTCAAGAAGTTGAGTGAGTAGAGACAAGTATTAGAAAATTGTTATCATTGAAGAGGAATAGAAAAATTGACATTTTTTGTTTGTTTATTTGTTATGTTTTAAAGATGGGTGATAATGAGGCATATTTAAATGATAGTGGGGTTGGTTCAGCAAAGAGTAAAGGACATAATTGAAGGATTGAATGAGTGATGTCTTTGTGATGGTGAGAAGGATGGGATTCAATATACTAAGGAGTATGCTCCTAGTGGATTATTTTTATTATTATTAAATTATTATCTGTGTACATATCTTACCATTCCCCCCATTCATACTCTCCCTCCCCAGAGTTTTGTGTCCATTGGTTGTACTTATATGTATGTATACAAGTCCTTCTGTTGATATATTATCTCCCCCAGATCTCCCTACCTCCCCACTATAATTTGACAGTCCGCTTGTTGCTTTACTGTCTCTATATCTACCTTTTGGTTCATCAGTTTATAATGTTCTTTATTATCCATAAATGAGTGAGGATTCTTTTTATATATCAGCAACAGGCAGAATAGTATGGGATTTAGAGTCGGTCTCTGGAGACAGACTTCCTGAATTCAGATCTTGTGTTTGTCACTTGTTTTTGTTTGTGAGCTTGAATAAACAAATGCTTTCATTTTTTCTTCCCTAAAGAAGGAATGATATGTGCTTTCTAAAGAACCAAATTCCAAGAAACAGAGATAAAATTAGCAGTTGTCAGAGGCCTGGAATGAGGGATGGGGATGAGGAAATTGGGTGAAGATCAAAAGGTGCTGGAAAACAAATCGGTTTCACTAAAAAGTGATGTTGACAAGAAGCCAGGAAGGCTGGTCAACAACCTTAATTGCTCTAACCACTCACCCTTTAGTTGAGACATTGTTAGCTGAAGCAGCCTCCACCTTGTTTGTCCCATGTAAGTTTCTGTTATTTCCTGCCTAAGGGCTACATGTAAATTTCTGTTTATGTTGCCTAAGATGTTTTTCCCAAAGCCTTAATAAAAGAGATGGCAGGGCCAGAGCAGGGAGTAGTTCTCCCACTAGAGTTGGACTACTGCCTGGCCCCCCATATGGCCAAATTGAATTTCTTCAAGTCTCAAGTCTCTTCATTTGTGTGCGGCCCTTCTCTAGAACCCGAACCCTGAATTGGAACTCTTTCCAAGAGGGCCTTGAAAGAGATTCCTACAAAAATGTACAAACTGCCAATTATAAGATAAATAAGTCCTGGAGATGTAAGGTACAGCATGGTGGCTATAGTTAACAATACTGTTTTGTATGTTTGAAAGCTGCTAAGAGAATATATCTTAAAAGTTCTCACATGGAAAGAAATCTTAGTAACTATCTGAAGTGAATAATGTTTAAGTAATGTTTAACATAATTTCATTATATATATATATATATATATATATATATATATATATATATATAAAATCATTACATTGTACACCCTAAACTTATACAATGTTATAGATGTCAATTATCCTATCTAATAAAAGAGCAATATGCAAATTAACCATCACTCTGCTACACCCACAAACCACGCCCACCAGCCACATCTACCAGCCAATCAGGAACAAGTATGCAAATTAGCCCAACCAAGATGGCTGTGGCCACAGAGAGAGCAGGAGGAAGGCTTGGGATTCCCTGGTTATGGAGGAAGCCAAGCTTTCTGCACACTCTGGCTAATGCAGGCTTCCACTTAAGGCTACAAGTTTCAATTATAGAAGATAAATAAATTCCAACAGAAATGGCTGCAGTCACAGGGTGAGTAGGAGGCTTGGCTCCACTTCAGGCTACAAAGTTTCAATTGTAGAAGATAAATAAACCCCAAATATCAGAGCCTCCACTTGGGTCACAGGGGAGCATGGCTGGCCTGAAAACCACCACAGGCCCCTTGCCCAGTCTGCCCTAAGCCACAAGGGAACTCCCACTCTGATCCAATATACCCTTTAGGACAAACCAACTGGCCCCCACCCATGCACCAGGCCTCTATCCTATCTAATAAAAGAGTAATATGCAGATTGACCATCATTCCAACACACAAGATGGCTGCCCCCATATGGTCAACAATCCTGCCCCCATGTGGACACAAGATGGCCACCACAAGATGGCCAGCAGGGGAGGACAGTTGGGAGGGACCAGGCCTGCAAGGGAGGGCAGTTAGGGGCAATCAAGCCTTTAAGGGAGGGCAGTTAGGGGTGACCAGGTCAGCAGAGGAAGGAAGTTGGGGGCAAAAAGGCTGGCAGGGGAGCAGTTAAACATCAACCAGGCTGGCAGGGGAGTGGCTAGGGGGTGTTCAGGCTAACAGGCAGAAGCAGTTAGGGGCAATCAGGAAGGCAGGCAGTCAAGCAGCTGAGAGCCAGCAGTCCTGGATTAAGAGAGGGATGTCGGACTGCCTGATTAGGCTTGATCACACTAGGATCTGGCCTAAACGAGCAATCGGACATCCCTCAAGATGTCTCAGATTGGAGAGGGTGCAGGCTGTGTTGAGGGACACATATCCCCGTGCATGAATTTCATGTACCAGGCCTCTAATATCCAATAAAACTGGAGAAAAAAAATAAAATGTGGATGTAGTAACAGCACATAGCTCATAAGGTTATTGTGAATATTAAATAAGTTGAAAAAGGTGAATTGTATGAAAGTAATAGTTGGCACATAGTAAATCCTAAATAGATGCCAACTATTGTTGCTGTTGCCACTGCAGTTGTTATATGGGAGCAGATACCCATTGTTGGTAAAATTGTTGCTGGGAAGATGAGGCAGTTGTCAGCTGATTGTTCTGTGTATGTCTAAGAAAAATGTGATGAAATTAGCAAAAGGATTCATGGAGAAAATGTTGAAAATTTGAGGAGGATGACAAAGGTATCAAATGTGTTGAGTGTGGCCAAAACCGGTTTGGCTCAGTGGATAGAGCATCAGCCTCCGGACTGAAAGGTCTCAGGTTCGATTCCAGTCAAGGGCATGTACCTGGGTTGCGGGCACATCCCTAGTAAGGGTTGTGCAAGAGGCAGCTGATAGATGATTTTCTCTTATTGATGTTTCTAACTCTCTATCCCTCTGTCTTCCTCTCTGTAAAAAATCAATAAAATATATATTTTTAAAAATGTGTTGTGTGTGTTTTTTTTCTGGTTAAATGCATTCTGATATCAATGAAAATAATCCTGTACTGGTAACTCTATATCACTGAATTGTTATAAGGAGTTAATGAGATAATGTCTAAGAAATATTTAAAATAAAAAGAACTATGTGAATGGGATTATTATTTTGTTGACACAACTCTTGTAAAGTGAAATGTTTCCTCAAATCATTCTGGGTAGGGAATAATATTAAAGGACATCATGTAATTGGTTTGATTTTACTCCCCAAATCATCAACTTATTAACGTTTCATAGACACTGACTATATTAAAGGTTGTTGTTTCTTATCCATATGGGTTACATTTTTACTAATTTGAAGGCAAAAACTGAAGTTAATATATGCAACATTTATTTGGGTAGAGAAGGATTATGGTCTCAAAATACGGAACACACTAGTTAGAATTTGTGGTTCTCTTGTACTCCAAATGTGATTATTTAACAGCCTTAGTTTATTTTAAAACAGGACTAGGTATTCATGTTTGTCCTGGCAAAGTAAGCATTTTGACAACATGAAATCTTCCCATCCAGCTGGTCATTAGCCCTTTCCAACTGTCAATGCCTCTTGCAATCTGCTTTAATAGTAGCATATAATTAGCTTTATGTAGATCAGAGACATTGGGGGGTAATTTTCCAATGCAAATATCAAAATCCCCAGAAAGTTAACTCAAAGAGACATATGTCCCCACCATCCTCCATGACAATCTTTAGCTATGAATACTGTGGCAGTTGATTTGTGTAAGGTATTTGGAATCATAATATGGAAATATTGTAATTAAAAACATACTGGAGTTCTAGAAAATATATTCAGGAGAATGATACAAATAGCAATATGTCATTAACGTACATTGTTTGTCTTCGCATATATAGTTCAGTAATCACTGCAAAGAAATATGCCAAATAATTGGATAAAAATTATTTCTAATGCTAAGGTGAATTTTTTAAGATTATGGTATATGGGAAAGTTTAAATCAATGCAAATTTATTAATAAAGTATCATAATATCTGATTAATCTAAAATCAATGTAGTTTTAATGTATCATACTGATATATATATATTTTTTTCCTATACCTAAACATATACACACAAGCAGATGCTCTAGGAAAAATATGTCATTTCAAAGGGGATAGACTCTGATGTTCAAATAGACTTTGAGTCATCCTTTTATCTCTTGAATTAAGGAATTCCATTTTAGAACTATTTCAACGCCTAATGTCATTAGTTCTTTGGAAGTAAGAGTATCTTCTTCATCCTTGGGTAGTGTCAAGCCATTATAGAAAGATTTCTGCTTCCATAAGATGTAATCTTTTTTAAGAGGAACAACAATTTAAAAATTGTTAAAAATTGATTTTAGAGAGGGAGGAAGAGAGAGAGGGACAGATCAATGGGTTGCCCCCCATACACACTCTGACCAGAGATCAAACCCACAACCTAGGTATGTATCCTACCAGGAATCAAACCTACAGCCTTCCAATGAAGGAGAGACATTCCAACCTCTGAGCCTCACTGGCCAGGGTATGAAATGTAATTTTTTTTTTTTTAGTATTTCACTCCTACTGTGTTTCCCTGAAAATAAGACATCCTCCAAAAATAAGACCTAGCACATGGAAAGATAAGACATCCCCTGAAAATAAGACCTAGTACAACTTTGGGAGAAAAAATTAATATAAGACACTGTCTTATTTTCAGGGAAACAGGGTAATAGCTCTTAATATGCTTTATTTCTCCTCCTCCTCCTCCTCCTCCTCCCCCTCCTCCTCCTCCTCCTCCTCTTCTTCCTCTTCCTCCTCTTTCTCCTCCTCCTCCTCCTTTTTGTTTTTGTTAATCCTCACCCTAGGATATTTTTCCATTGATTTTTTTGTGTGTGGCGGGGGGAGTGAAAGAGAGAGGGAAAGACAGAGAAACATCGATGTGAAAGAAACACATCAATTTTGTTGCCTTCTGCACAAGCCCTGACTCGGGCCTGGGCTGGGGACGAACCTGCAACCAAAATATGTGCCTTTGACTGGAACCAAACCCCGGATCCTTTGGTTTGCAGGCCAACACTGTACCCACTGAGAAAAATTGGCTAGGACTAGAGATGTAATCTTTAGAGTGTCTGGTCAACTGCTCCTCAGACTCTATTTATGTGGAAGTATTTCCAGTAATTCTATGTAAAAGTGTTGTCTATTCAGAAGATTAATGGCAAAACTGAACAAGCCAGGGAAGTATGCAGGATATGACTCTTCACTAGCATAGAAAAGAGAGAGAACCCTATCATATGTGCCATGCGTAAGACTTCAGAGTCTGCAACAGATTAATTTGAGTACTATCAATAATTAAATATTCCTGTTAAGTGAAAAATGGAATCTAGTAGACTTCAAATCTGTCTGCCCAAGGACTTGCAACTTGGCAGAGCAGTTCCAAGTTACCACCTGTGTCTCAGCTCATAACTTGGCCAGGCCCACAATGCCAAACTCACATGAGGGCAGTGAGTTTACCATCTACTGAATACTCTAGTCTTGGCGTTATTACAGCTATTGCTGATGAATTCGTCAATAACCAGAATCCATTGACAGTAAGAAGGAAACTGCAGTCTGGAATTTACATGTGAATATCCTAAGAGAAAAATGTTTACTAATAAAGACTGAATGTCAGATGGGATTTCTTTATTCCTTTTGAGTTTTTCATAAGCCCATTGCCTGTACCCCAGAGTTTCTCATTCTCCATCAGTTTATTTGTGTCCCTTGATAATGATGCTATTGTCATAAAATCATACTAGTTTTCTGGCTGGGGATCATTAAATATTTGTTTACTAAGTCATATTCTGGCTCCTGGTAAGTACTAAAGTGAACTAAGTGCAACTTGAAGGACAAACATTCTCACTCATCTATGATGCTTGATACCCCAGTGACTGGGATTTTAGGCAAGCTGTGTGGCAGGGAAGGGCAGAGCAAAGATATTATATTAATAACCACATTTTATAACTGAAAAATTGGAGACCCAGAAAAGGTTAGTTGTACAAGTGGTCACATTCAAAGAAGCATTGAGAAAGTATAGCCAGCATGGTTCAGCGGTTGAACATCCACCTATGAACCAGGGAGTCATGGTTCAATTCTGAATCAGAACATATGCCTGGGTTGCAGGCTTGATCTCTAGTGTGGGGCGTGCAGGAGGCAGCTGATCAATAATTCTCTCTCTCTCTCTCTCTCTCTCTCTCTCTCTCTCTGAAATCAGTAAAACAAAAACAAAAACAAAAACAAAAACAAAAACAAAAACGAAAGAAAGAAAAAGAAAGCATAGGCTAAACCCAGGCCAGGTAACTCAGTTGGTTAGAGCATTGTCTTGATACTCTAAGGTTGTGGGCTCACTCCCTAGTCAGGGCCCCTACAAGACACAACCAATGAATGCATAAATAAGTAGAATGACTAATCAATGTTTCTCTCTCTCTCTCAAATCAATAAGTAAAAATTTTAAGAGATAACAAAAGAAAAGATAGGTGCTATTTTTTGAATGTTTTTTTTTTTTATATTATGCTACATTTGAATATCTGATGGCAGCACAAGTATAGCTTATTTCTATCGCTGATTTCTCAGTCATAGTTCAGGAAATACATCTCCCTGCAAATCTGACTATTTTTTGTTCTATTTCTTTAAAAAATGACATGGGTATTGCATTAAATCTGCATATTCTGTGGGTAATATGGCCATTTAATTAGGTTGATTCTTCCAATTCATAAACTTGAGATATTTTTCATCTCTTTTAATAGTACTTTTTAATTTTCAGCATATACCATAGAGTACCTATATCAGACACTCCCATGTATAAGACACCCCCCACTTTTCCAACCCAAAATTAAGAAATCAATATTTTAAACATCAAACAGAACACATTTTTATTTAGTAATTACCATAGGTAATGTTTACATACCAGTACTATATTATGCAGCATATCACTTTATTTAGCCTCTGTTGCATCACTGCTCTCTTCTCATCACTATTAGTTCCAGACATCAATTACCTCAACTTCTGTTGTATCACTGCTGTCTTCTGAGTTAGTCTATATATGTAAGATCATCCTCATAAACTGGTGGCATTTTCTGAGCTAACTCATGGCCAGCCTTTATCTCATGAAATTGAAGCACCATTTTGTCTTTGCTGTAAATTCAACAATGTTCATTTATCTTGCAAATACTTTTGCCTGACATTGAATAAGCTTGGTTTACACACATAAGCCACTCTAGTACTGCTCCATAATCCAAGTCTTAAGCCTCTGCTCCAAGTTCGCCCATTTTGCTGGTTTTCCTCTTAGGACTTCTTCTCTTTTGTCATTTTAAGGAGTTGTTCCTGTTTTCTCCACTGTCTGATCATACACTCAGTGGGAGGAGGTCCAAATTGCCTCTTTGCAGCTCTATTTACATGCTCTTTGTACAGCTGATTACATTCAGTTTGAATATTGCAGAGTAAGACAATCCCTTACCGGTATATATCTTTTTATTTTTTGACATCTTTATGGGATCAGAACATTCTGGTCCCTGTTGCATCTGCACACTCTCCACCTCTACTTCCAATTATGACATCAGCTGACATCAGTAACAATAAAGAGATTGGAGGAAGCCTATTTGACAAGGTATAGGCAGCTATGAAACTTTATGGCTCCCTCCTCACCTGACTTCCCCATATAAGATGCTCCTCGATTTTCAGTCTAATGATTTTAGAAAAAAATATAGTAGCATCTTATACACGGACAAATATGGTAGGTCTTTCATATTCTTCGTTAAGGTTATTCCTAGGTATTTTATTCTTTTGGTTCCAATGGAATTGTTTTTTTTTTTTTTTCATTTATTTTTCTAAAGTCTCATTGAGGCAAAAAGAAAAAGCTGAGAACCACATGATTTCACTCATGTGCAATATAAAACTGAAACTCAAGAACACAAAGAACAGTGTGGTGGTTGTCAGAGGGAAGGGGATGAGGGCATGAAGGGGACCTAATATATGTTGACGAAAAATTATTGAGTGGTAGGCACACAGTGCAATATACAGATCTTGTAGCATAGAAACCCACACTTGAAACCTATATGATCATATTAATCAAGGTCACTCAATACATTTAGTTTAAAAAGAAAGAAAATAGCCCAGCCAGTGTGGCTCAGTGGTTAAGCATTGACTTATGAACCAGGAGGGCATGGTTTGATTCCCTGTAAGGGCAAATGCCCAGGTTGCAGACTGGATCCCCAGTGTGGGTTGTGTAGGAGGCAGCTTATTAATGATTCTCTCTTATAATTGATGTTTCTATCTTTCTCTCCCTCTTCCTTGCTCTCTAAAATCAATAAAAATATATTTAAAAAATAAACAAACTATATCTCCCTAGTTTCAACGACTTATAGAATATGATGATTGCATTGCAATAAATAAACCCTAATATAAATTCCACAAATACAACATGTCAGTTTATTAATGAATGACTTAAAATCCTCTACTACAGAGTGACTTTTAAGAATATTTCAGTGATCTGGCCAAACCTCACCCAGTTGATGATTCAACTGATATGGCTGATAAACTAGGTGTTCCCTGGCTTTCCTAAGGACTCCTAGGAAGACTGCACACACAGCCCAATGTTGCTTTTTTTTGTTTTGTTTTGTTATTATGGTTCGATACACCTTGAGCAAGTGATGAGCATATATAAATATTGAGAAAATTACAGACCTTCAAATCACACAGCACCTACAATCTCCCAGATATCAGAGTAATCTCAAGGACATTACCTCCATGGGACAGAATTATATAGTGGTGAAGTGAGTAACTTCCAGAATCAAATGGACCTGGGTTTGAATCTATGAGCAGCAATTTACCAGTATTAACTATCTGACCTTGGAAAAGTTCTTAACCTCTCTTATTCTTTATTTCTTCACATCTAAAATGAGGAAAATACTGCTATCTTCCTCAGAGGGTTGAGGAGAGAGGTAGCACATTAATTATTGTGAAGGGCTTAGCAAAATGTTAAGTGCATATTATGTAGTCAGTATATAAATGATAGCTCCTCTTGCTGCCACCACCGCTGCAGCTGTTATTGTTGTTATTAGAGCATCATTAGAAATCCCACAGAAGCAAAGTGGGAGAGGGGAAGGATGGGCAAAGAATAAGGAATAAGTTACACATCTCCTCTGTGGAGAGTATGAGTAGAAAAGAATGATGGCTTATTAGGTAATTTCTTAAACTTTACCATATAAATTAAAAAAAAATAAAGTTCCCTTTTTGCTCTGTCAACTACATTTTTAACTCTTCAACAATCAGGGTCATAAAATAAAAGGAAAATTATGAATTTGCAGGCATATTTGCTTTTCTTGTAAAGTGTATGCTTAGGATAAATTTAATAAACAGGTGATGATTTTCATTTTCATATTTCTAAATTATCAAAACTGATTTAGAAAATCCTTTATATATTCAAAAGCTTTTTGTTCTTGTTATAATCATACAATCTGTTCTAAGAAAAACTCGTTATTATATTTCTGTTTTTCTTTTTTAAATAAGACATTGTTATTTATATAAATTCACAAAGAATACAATGAGTTGATAAAAGTTTCTGGGTGTCTTTAATCCCATGGTCCTAAATGTTGCAAACCAAAAAAATCCAACAAAAATATACATCCTACAGAAAAGCAATTTTTTTAAAAGTCCCAATCTCCACCAAGATAGGAAAAGGGAGTTGTTTGTTTGTTTGTTTTGGACATTGTAGAATAAGCATTTCCATCCATTAGGAAAATATTCTGATAGATAGAGAATGCCTGAGTGTGAGGTGTGATTATACAACAGTAAATGATTCCTGCCCCTTTGTTCTCCTGAATACAGAATACTCAGGAATACCTATCTGAAAGGTATTATAACTAACATATTGGCACAAAATGTCACTGATAAATTAAGTGACAAAGTAATTTTAAATTGACAAGCACCCAATATTCAAGATCACAGAGAATGTTGAAGAACAGGTTAAAATATATGTAATTATTATGTTTTGTCATGGACAGTGTAATAACTTTAAAAAGGAGCTTTTGACTACAGAAATGATTTTCGTATGGTATAGAAAGACACTTTTATTATTTTCTATAATTCCAAAAAAATCATTTAGTGGCTAAAAAAAAATAATCATAGGTTTAGTCCATTTATTTCCTGGGCAATCATGTAGCTCCTTTCTGGCACACAATAAGGAAATACACTTCTGTCAGGTCTTTACCAAGATTCTGTTCCAAGGTCCAGCCAAGAAACAGGTATGATATAGGAGTGCTTCCCCTAGTATAGAAGCTCATATTCTTCTAGATGGTCCTAAGGACCTTAAGTATTCTGGTATAGAAATTAAAATAGCAAAAGAAGGTCACAGGCATAAATGCAGGTGGTACATGGCCTTGCCTTCAGAAGTCCCATGCTAGTAACACACCTCAAGAAGACCAGTTTCTCAAGAGAATACTTGCATTGAACCAAATCCTAACAAAAATATTATAGCTATTTATTAGATCACAGTGCTAAAAATAAAATTACAGTTGCTGAAAGACTTGAAATATGCACAACCAGCATATTTCCTCTCTGTAGGCACTTACATGGAGCCCAAGTTAAAGTCAGAAAGTCGGTTAGTGAGCCAGGCGGTATGGCTTAGTGGTTGAGAGTCAATCCATAAACCTAGAGGTTTCTGGTTTGATTCCTGTTCAGGACACATGTCCAGGATGTGGCTGGATCACAGTAGGGGACATGCAGGAGGCAGCCAATGGATGATGGTTGTTTTTTTTTTTTTCATTGTCTTTTCTATCACTCCACCCCTCTCCTCTCGTTTCTCTCTAAAAATCAATAAAAACGTATATATATATATATATATATATATATATATATATATATATATATTTAATATATACACTGAGTGGCCAGATTATTATGATATCTGAACACATGATAATCTGCCCACTCAGTGCATGTGTGTGTGTGTCTGTGTGTGTGTGTTTGTACTATCTTATCTAATAAAAGAGTAATATGCAAAGTGACCATACCTCCACTACACCCACAAGCCATGCCCACAGCCACGCCCACCAGCCAATCAGAGTGAGTATGTAAATTAACTAAAACCGAGAAGTCTGCAGCCACAGAGAGCAGAAGGAAGGCATGGGTTTCCCAGGCAATGGAGGAAGCCAAGCTTTTGACACATCCTGGTTGGCCTAAGCCTCCACTAAAGGCTACCAAATTTCCTTCTTATGAAGGAAAACAAATTCAAACAGAAATGGGGGCAGCCATGTAGCAATCAGAAGGCTTGGCTCCACTTCAGGCAACAAAGTTTCAATTGTAGAAGGTAAATAAATTCCAGATACCAGGGCCTCCACTTGGCTCACTAGGGGTGTGGCCAGCTTGCAAAACAACACAGGCCCCTCGCTGAGGCCACCCCACACCCCAAGGGAACCCCCATCCTGATTAGGGACCCCTTCAGGACAAACCAGCTGGCCCCCACCCATGCACCAGGCCTCTATCCTATCTAATAAAAGAGTAATATGCAGATTGACCATCACTCCAACACACAAGATGGCTGCCCCCATATGGTCAACGATCCTGCCCCCATGTGGACACAAGATGGCCACCACAAGATGGCCAGAAGGGGAGGGCAGTTGGAAGGCACCAGGCCTGCAAGGGAAGGAAGTTAGGAGTTACCAGCCTGCAGAGGAGGACAGTTGGGGGCAAACAGGCTGGCAGGGAGCAGATAAACATCAATCAGGCTGTCATTGGAGTAGTTAGGGGATGATCAGGCTGGCAGGCAGAAGCAGTTAGGGGCAATCAGGAAGGCAGGCAGGGGGAGGTTGGGAGCCAGCAGTCCTGGATTGAGAGAGGAATGTCTGACTGACCTCAAGTGGTCCCATATTGGAGAGGGTGCAGGCTGGGCTGAGGGACACCACCACCACCCCCGTGCATGAATTTAATGCACCTCTAATATATATATATATATATATATATATATATATATATATATATATATATATATATATATGAGGCTCATTGCATGAATTCATGCATGGGTGGGGTCTGGCCAGCTTGGACATATTATTATGATCTCTGAATGCATAATAATCTGGCCACTCAGTGTATATCCTATATATATAATAAAAGGCTAATATGCAAATTGTCCCTTCGACCAGGAGTTCAACCAGCAGTCAGGCCAGCCAACTGCCCATGTCCCCTCCCCCTGGCCAGGCTGGCCGGACTTCACATATGCATGAATTCATGCACCCTACCTCTAATATATATAACCTATCTAATAAAGGAGTAATATGCAGATTGACCTTTACTCCAACACACAAGATGGATACACCCATGTGGACAAAGATGGCTGCCCCCATGTGGATACAAGATGGCCGCCATAACATGACTAGTACCTAAAAGCAGTTAGAAGGGACAAGGCCTGCAAGGGAGGAAAGTTGGGAGGGACCAGGCCTACAGGGGAGGGCAGCTGGGGGTAATCAAGCCTGCAGGAGAGGGCAGTTAGGGGTGATCAGGTTGGCAGAGGAGGGAAGTTGGTGGTAACTGGGCCTGCAGGGAAGGGCACTTGCGGGGGACACAGGACTGCACAGGAGAGCAGTTGGGGGGGACCAGGCCTGCAGGGGAGGGAAGTTAGAGGTGACCAGGCCTAAAGGGGAGGGCAGTTAGGGGCAACCATTACTCCAACACACAAGATGGATGCACCCATGTGGTCAAAAAATGGCTGCCCCCATGTGGACACAAGATAGCCATCACAAGATGACCAGCAGGGAGGGAAGTTGGGAAGGACCAGGCCTACAGAGGAGGGCAGTTAGAGGCAATCAAGCCTGCAGGAGAGGGTAGTTAGGTGTGATCAGGCCAGCAGAGGAGAGAAGTTGGAGGGGACCAAGCTTGCAAGGAAGGGCAGTTAGGGGTGACCAAGCCTAAAGGGGAGGACAGTTAGGGGCAAACAGACTGGCAGGGGAGCAGTTAAGCATCAATCAGGCTGGCAGGGGAGTGGTTAGGGGGTGATCAAGCTGGCAGGCAGAAGTGGTTAGGGGCAATCAGGAAGGTAGGCAGTTGAACAGTTGGGAGCCAGCAGTCCTGGATTGTGAGAGGGATGTCTGACTGCCTGTTTAGGCCTAATCCCACTGGGACCGGGCCTAAATGGGAAGTCGGAAATCTCTCGAGGGGTCCCATATTTGTGAGGGTGCAGACTGGTCTGAGGGACACACACCCACATGCACAAATTTTGTGCACCATGCCTCTAATTTATATCATAATAATCTGGCCACTCAGTGTATATTTATATATATATATATATATATATATATATATATATATATATATATATATATATATATATAAAGAGCAAGAGTTGTAACATCCACAATGACCACAGGCTCCACTGAATTCCAGGTCGCAAGTGCAACAGGCAGATGGGTTTACCTGCTGACCTCTCAGAGCGAGGAAGAGGCAGAGATGATCAGTATTGGCAACAGCAGTGGCTTCTGGTGATGCCAGAGAGAGAATCAGGTTGATTCTCTCTCCCAGCCTCACCAGCAGCCAAGCCTCTCTATCTTTCCCAGAGGTGAGCAGTTCAGACTGCTCCACCTCTATTATCAGGCCCAGAGATAGGCCCAGAGGTGATGACTGGCATAGAAAATGACCAATCAGAACCAAATCTGGGTGAAGTGCAAGGGGCAATGGCTTCCTGGGATCTGGAGCTTTTGATGCTGACTGGCATAAAAATCGACCAATCAGAACCAAATCTTGGTGAACTGCAAGGCAGAATTTAAGGTGGGGACTGAGGAGGGGTTTTAAGGGCAACTGCTGTTTGGTTCAAGGTGTAAGAAAGTGGTTCAATTTTTAATGACCATTTTGGCAGTATAGTGCATATGGCTGGCTATCAGTCCAGATATAGGGATTATATGTTTTTGTCTGTCAAGAACATTGCCTCCTGGTGATAAAGGTGTCCCCCCTCCCATTTAAGCAATCCTATCCTATATAATCTATCGATAGCTATACTAATAAAAGGCTAATATGCTAATTAGACTGGGTTGGTTTGCCATCTTCCAGACATCCAACTTCCTTGCAGACACAGCCTTGGTAATGGGGGCCAAGGCAGAGGCAGTTAGGGGTGATCAGTCAAGCAGAAGAGGGCAGTTGGGGGCAAGATCAGGCTTATAGAGGAGGGCAGTTGGGGGCAAGAGCAGGCCAGCAGAGTAAGGCAGTTAGGCATGATCAGGTAGGCAGGCAGAGAGATTAGAGGTGATCAAGCAGTCAGGGGGGAAAGATAGCAGCAATCAGGCTGGCAGGGGGAAAGGTAGGGGTAATCAGGCAGGCTGGCAGAGAGGATGGGGCAATCAGGCAAGCAGGCAGGTGAGTGATTAGGAGCTAGCCATCCTAGATTGAGAGATGGATGTCAGACTTCTGGAAGTCGGACATCCCTCAATGGGTTGCAGATTGGAGAGGGTGCAGGCCCAGCTAAGGAACCCCTCACCATGCATGAATCTTGTGCACCGGCCCTCTAATATATATTTATATACATATATGAAAAATGCTCAATGAGGTAGGTTGGAATCAAAGCATAGGACATTGGATAGATGAATTTTTATCAAGCTAAGAAATGTTATCAAGCTAAGAAAGGTAGTAACAATAAAACTGATCTTACCAGTGGAAGTAAAATTCTTGATTCTGTTGGCAGCAATATCCTGTTCTCATTTTCACGCTAGAAATAGCTGTAAATATGTAAAAGTTATTTTTAAAGGCTCTTTATCTCCCAGATAGTGCTGTATAGATTTTGCCAACATTTACCTCTGTGATGTTTACATTGTTTTCAAATAATTACTTATTAAGCAAACACATTACTACCTGTAGCTGAAATATGCAATGACCATGGAAGGTTTACATAATAAATCAGTTCATGTAGGCAGGCCAGAAGAAAAAAGATACAAAGCTGGAAGAGAGAGCATGACTGAATTGTTTTGGTAAGACAGGTTTTTCAAAGTATTTATATTTTATTTGTTTTTTATTCTACCCTAAAAAATAATGTATAATTTTATACTGTTACCAAACAAAACTGTGACTAATGTTTCATTACTTAATAACTTTATTTCATATACTTCCAACGGTTTAATCTGAAAGGTATTGCAACTTATTTTTCCTTCCTTCCTTCCTTCCTTCCTTCCTTCCTTCCTTCCTTCCTTCCTTCCTTTCTTTCTTTCTTTCTTTCTTTCTTTCTTTCTTTCTTTCTTTCTTTCTTTCTTTCTTTCTTTCTGGACAATTGAGGAAAGAGATTGCCTACCCCCTTATGATTCTCTGATGCATATTATGGAAAGATGATATATTGGTCAGTTGATATATGAATAATTATTCCACATCTACCATGTGCTTAACTACCATGTGGTTCCAGGCAGTATGGAAGCATTATAAAATACTAGAGACCTGGTGCACTAAATTCGTGTGGGTTTTTCTTTTTTTTTGGGGGGGGCCCTCAGCCCAGCCTGAACCTTCTCGCAGTTTAGGAGCCCTCGGGGGATGTACACCTGAAGGCTTAGGCCCACTTGCCATAGAAGCAGGCCTAAGCCAGTAGTCAGACACTGTTAGAGCTTCTGTAGAGGTGGCAGAGGCCCCTGCCAACATCGCTGTGCTTGCCAGTTGTAAGTAAGCCTGGTTTCTGGCTGAGCAGTGATCCCCCTGTGCTAGTGAACAAACTAACCTACCAGTTGGAGAGGCTGCCCCGTGGTGGTCAGTGCACATCATAGCAAGAGGCTGAGGAGCAGCTTTAGCATATCCTTAGCATATTACATTTTAATTGCTTGAATAGCTGACTGGACACTTAGCATATTAGGCTTTTATTATATAGAACTAGAGGACCAATGCACAAAATTAGTGCAGAGGGGGAGTATCCCTCAGCCCAGCCTGAACCCTTTACAACCTGGGACCCCTTGAGGGATGTCTGATTGCCCATTTAGGATCAGGCCTAAAAGAGAGGTTGGATATCCCTCTCATAATCCAGGATTGCTGGCTCCCAACTGCTTGCCTGACAGCCTTGATGATTGCCCCTTACCGCTTCTGCCTGCCAGCCTGATCACCCCCTAACCACTCCCCTGCTAGCCTGATCAATGCCTAACTGCTCTCCTGCCAACATGATGATTCCCATAACTGCCCTCAACTGCAGGCCCGCTCACCTCTAACTGCCCTCGCTTGCAGGTCTGGGGGCTCCCCAACTGCCTTTCCCTGCAGGCCTGGTCGCCACCAACTTCACTCCTCTGCTGGCCTCATCACCCTTAACTGCCCTCCCCTGCAAGCTTGATTGTCCCCAACTGCCCTCCCATGCAGGCCTGGTCCCTCCAAACTGCCCTCCCCTGTTGGCCATCTTGTGGTGGCCATCTTGTGTCCACATGGGGGCAGCCATCTTGTGTGTTGGAGTGATGGTTAATCTGCATAATACTATTTTATTAGCTAGGATAGAGGTCTGGTGCATGAATGGGGGCCAGTTGGTTTGCCCTGAAGGGTGTCCCAGATCAGGGTGGGGATTCCCTTGGGGTGTGGGGCAGCCTGGGCCAGGGGCCTTTGGTGGTTTGCAGGCTGGCCACGCCTCTTGGTGACCCAAGCAGATGCCTTGGTATCTGGGATTTATTTATCTTCTATAATTGAAATTTTGTAGCCTTGAGTGGAGGCCAGGGCAGGCCAGGGCTGTGGAAAGCTTGACTTCCTCCATTGCCAGGAGCAACTCAAGCCTCCTGCATGCTCAGTGGCTGTAGCCATCTTGGTTGGGTAATTTGTATACTTGATCCTGATCTGCTGGTAGGCATGGCTTGTGGGCATAGCAGAGGTGCGGTCAATTTACATGTTTCCCTTTTATTAGTGTAGATGGTTCTTGCTTGAAGGAGCTTATGATCTGACCTGTAAGAGAATACATTCACACATCTAACATCAGGAATTACATAAGACAATATATAACTAAGCACCACAGTGTGTGATGTTATAGGAGTTCACAACAAACCACCCCTAGATGTGCCTCTGTGGTATGCAGATTATTTTGAAACCCTGGGGTCTTCAGGGACACTTTTGCCCATCTCTTTAATTACCTAGAAGAATTTGAATTAGAAATTATCAGAGATAATTTTTTATAACCTACCTATATGGCAGGGTAAACTTCTAGTTACTAAACATCTGCTGTTACCATTCTGTTACCTTTTAAAGTCCCAAGACACCTTATTTCATCCCTTACTTAGAATGCCATATATACCTCATTTTAGCTTTCTGTCCCTCACCCTCTCATGTATGTGGGATCTCTGACACTCTCATATGTGTGGGATTCCCATCATATGTATATAATTAGCTTATTAATTTTCTCTTATTAATCTGTCTCATGCAGATTAAATTATTAGGCCAATTGAAATCATATTGAGGATATAGGAAAGTTTCTTCTTCTCCCACAATATATGTATATTTTTCTAGTAAGTGCTTGGGCATCAGTAAGGACTGGAATATTTAGGGAAGATGACATGGGTAAAGTGTAACTTGCTTTAGACTATAAAACAGGAGTAAAACCCTGGAGAGTATGGCTCAATTGGTGGAGTGTCATCCTGTGCTCCAAAGGGTGGAGGGTTCTATTCCTGGCCAGGGCAAATACCCAGCTTATGGGTTCAATCCCTGGTTGGGGCATGTATGGAAGGCAACTGATGGATGTTTCTCTCTTACATCAATGTTTCTCTCTGTCTGCCCTCCCTTCCTCTGTCTCTAAAATCAATGAAAGCATATCTTCAGGTGAGGATAATAATACTAATACTACTACTAATAATAATATTAAAACTTCAGTAAGATCTGTATGGTTGAAGGGGGATATAAAGTGGGTTACTAATGTGAATCTTATTTTAGTCATAAATGGTCTGAATATTTGTCCAATGTACCTTTTACTGTTATGTTTTGCTTATGGTGCCCCTGTGATGCAGAAATTTAAGTGTTTGTGTATTTAAAGTTTTAATTCTTTTGTTCTGCAACTTATTTCACTGTTCTTATGCCTAGAAAAACCTTTTCATATTTAGTAAGTTAAATATTAACTTAAATTTATTTTTAAACTTTTATATTTATGCTTTGACATTTGACTTTTTATATGTTAGTTTATTTTCATATATTTTGTGAGATAAGAATCTATAGATTTTTTTCCTATATTGATTTTCTACAATAGCATTTTTGTATGGATTCATCACTTCCCAATAGTTTGTTAAACATCCTCTCTTTACATGTTAAATCCCAATGCATATTATGTTTTGCTTCAGAGTTAAATTACTTTTACCATTATTCTGTCTAGATTCCTATGTCAGTATCACATTTTCAAATTATTTTCCTTTATAATATACCTTAATTAGCATTTTTTAATAAATGTATTTGCTATTTTTGTCTAATTATT
This sequence comes from Pipistrellus kuhlii, assembly GCF_014108245.1. Lineage (NCBI taxonomy): Eukaryota > Metazoa > Chordata > Mammalia > Chiroptera > Vespertilionidae > Pipistrellus > Pipistrellus kuhlii. The sequence goes on from NW_023425471.1 coordinate 36,184,784, forward strand.
CCCTAGGTGACTTTGACATCATTTTGTCAATAAAAAAATTTCCATTGTGTTCAGTTTGGACTTTATATTATCACTTTTAACTACTAGGTTTTACTACTCTCACTTATAATCATATCTTCCTACATATAATTTCTACTCTAAAAAAACTAGATTTTTGCCTTTTTTTTTTTTTTTGCTTTTCCAATCCAATACATTTTACTCATTCTGTTTCTTCTTTACCTATGGAAATTCTATCCATCTTTCAAGGTTTATTTCAAGATCATTTCCTGATCTTTCATGAAGCCTTTTCCAGATCAACCCATATCACTGTGCCTGTTCTTTCATGTCATTAATTATCTTTGGGAGTGGAGCAATAGAAAGTTAATCTTTGTTTCCCTGCAAACAACTAGCATAACTCCCAGGGGACCCACTTTGGTGTAAATAGCCTTGAGGTTCTTTTGATGCAAACCTGGTGAGTATAGATTGTTGCTACTGCTATTGACAGTTGTGGCATCATTCTTACATATGGTAGTAGAAACAATAGAAGCAGATGTTCTTAGGAGTAAGGATGTAAATGGTCAGTGGCTATGGATGTTGTTGATATGGAAACTTCTGTCTTCATGGGACTGAGTTTCCCTCAGAGGATACTAATAATTCTATTAATCTTATGGGTACTTTTTTTCTTATGATTCAGCCATTTCACAAAACCTTAAAAAGGGTTATCAAGTTCTATAAAGAATTAAAAATGAAGATGTTATTCTTTTCTAATTTGGCACTGTTCACAAACATGACTCTCAGTTCTATTTATACCCTAGTAGGTATTCTCTATCACAGGATCTGTTTCCAAATTACAAAAGGTAATATACATTTTAATTGGATCCCTGTTATCTATCTAAAAACTGCAAGTCAAATAATTATTTAACATTCTCCCTTCAAAGATTTTATCCATTTTAATGACTAAATTCTATTTTCATGTTAAAAATGTTCAACACTTATCAGCAATTATGAATATAAAAATAAAGTCTAATGATATAATGAAATACAGTACATAAAATGGTGCAGAAATATAACTGGTGGTTAATTAAGAGATAATGTCCACAGTACTGAAGATTGTCATCCTTTTGCATAAATATTAAGGAGAAAGAATGTCATTATTTAAAGAGCAGGAAATAATTCATAAATATTATACTCATGCTGTGTCTGATTTACAGGAGTACCACCAGATGACAAAGGCAAGAAGGGTATACAAGGATGGTGTTCTCATGCCCTCGACCCTCAGCAATATATGGCTTTCTGTCCTGAAGTAAAACTCCCTGTTTTGACTTTAGTTTTTCATTTGTAAAATGGAGAAAACATCTTTCCTTTAATTACTTCATATGATTTCAATTATTGAAAAATAAAGTCAAAAATAAGAAAGAATATGGACAATTTAAGCAAAGTTATATAACTGTGGAGAAGCTTTAAACACACACGTGAGCACACACACACACATACACACCAGATTTGGTATTGGTTTGAAGGATTGTTTCAGTCAGAAGAGTTATGCTCCATACTAATTTTCTCAAATACACTTCAGTACATGTTCACAGATGAATATATGACTAGGATATAGGGTAAAACTAAGAGCTCTTCAAGTTATCCATGGCTGAAAAACATGTGAACTCCATAGGGACCTGTAAAATATATTTCCTAGGTTGCCTGTAAGATGGACCCCATAGGTCAGTTCAAATAATTAAAATCTCCAATATTTATTTATTTATTTAAATTTAATAAATGGTTATTGTTCAGATTATTACAATTAATTCTCCTCAACTCCCCATTGCTCCCCTCCACTCGGTTCCCACCCCACCCTCTGCCATTGCCTCCCCCCTTCAGTCCTAATCCATAGGTGTACAATTTCTGTCCAGTCTCTTCCTGCACTCCCCATACCCATTTCGCCCTGAGAATTATAACTCCACTCCCTTTCTATGCCCCTGATTCTATTATATTCACAAGTTTCTTTGATTCCTCAGATTTAAAAAAAGTTTTTTAATTGATTTTTTACAGAGAGGAAAAGAGAGGAATAGAGGGTCAGAAACATCAATGGGGAAAAAACATCAATCAGCTGCCTCCTGCACACCGCCTACTGGGGGTGTGCTCACAACCAAGGTACATGCCCTTGACTGGAATCAAACCTGAGACCTTTCAGTCCACAGGATGACGCTCTATCCACTGAGCAAAACTGGTTTCAGTCCTCAGATTTTTAATTCATTTGATTTTTTTGATTCACTTATTGATAGATATGTGTTTTTTGTTCATAATTTTATTTTATTTTATTTTTTTGCTGCTTAATGTGTTTATTTCTCTATTTCTTTTTTTTAACATTTATTTATTTATTTATTTATTTTTACATATTTTATTGATTTTCCCCCCTCCCTCCCACCCACACATCCCCTCCCTCCCCAGAGTTTTATGTCCATTGGTTGTACTTATATGCATGGATACAAGTCCTTCAGTTGATCTATTATCTCCCCCAGATCCTCCTCCCCATAATTTTATTCTTTACTTTTTTCTTTTTCCTCTTCTTAAAGAATACCTTTCATCATCCTAATAAAAGAGTAATATGCAAGTTAACTATCACTCTGCTACACCCACAAACCACAGAGCGAGTATGCAAATAAACCCAACCATCAGAGCGAGTATGCAAATAAACCCAACCAAGATGGCTACAGCCACAGAGAGCAGGAGAGAGGCTTGGGTTTCCCAGGCAATGGAAGAAGCTAAGCTTTCCACCTGCCCTTGCCAACCTAAGCCTCCACACAAGGCTGCAAATACAAACAGAAATGCCTGCCTTCACAGAGCAAGCAGAAAGTTTGACTCCACTCTACGCTACAAAGTTTCAATTGTAGAAGGTAAATAAATTCCAGACACCAGGGCCTCTGCTTGGGTCACCAAGGGGCATGGGATGGCCTGAAAACCACCACAGGCCCCTAGCCCAGGCCACCCCACACTACAAGGGAACCCCCACCCTGATCTGGGACATGCTTCAGGGCAAACCAGCAGGCCCCCACCAGTGCACCAGGCCTCTATCTTATATAATAAAAGAATAATATGCAGATTGACCATCACTCCAACACACAAGATGGCTGCCCCCATGTGGACACAAGATGGCCACCACAAGATGGCCATCAGGGGAGGGCAGTTGGGAGGCACCAAGGGAGGGAAGTTGGAGGTGATCAAATCTGCAGGGGAGGGCAGTTAGGGGTGACCAGGCTGGCAGAGGAGGGAAGTTGGGGGTAAACAGGCTGGCAGGGGAGCAGTTAGACATCAATTAGGCTGGCATGGGAGTGGTTAGGGAGTGATCAGGCTTGCAGGCAGATGCAGTTAGTGGCAATCAGGAAGGCAGGCAGGTGAGCAGTTGGGAGCCAGCAGTCCTAGATTGTGAGAAGGATGTCCAACTGCCCATTTAGGCTCCATCCCACTGGTATTGGGCCTAAATGGGCAGTCAGACATCCCTCAAGGGATCCCAGATTGGAGAGGGTGCAGGCTGGGTTGAGAATTGTGCATGAATTTGTGCACCGGGCTTCTTGTTTCATATAATACTGGTTTGGTGGTGATGAATTCCTTTAGCTTTTTCTTATCTGTGAATCTCTTTATCTGACCTTCTGTTCTGAATGATAACTTTTCTGGGTAGAGTAATCTTGGTTGTAGGTCCTTGCTATTCATCTCTGAATATTTCTTGCTATTCCCGTCTGGCCTGCTTAGTTTCTGTTGAGAAAATAGCTGACCATAATATAGGTGCTCCCTTGCTGCTTTTAATATTCTCTCTTTGTCTTTTGCTCTTGGCATTTTAATTATTGAATATGATGTGTCTTCTTGTGGTCCTCTTTGGATTCCTTTTGTTTGTGGTTCTGTGTGCTTCCTGTACTTGTAAGTCTATTTCTTTCACCAAGTGGGGGAAGTTTTCAGTCATTATTTCTTCAAATAGCTTTTCAGTATCTTGCTTTCTCTTTTCTTCTGGCACCCCCATAATTCTGATTTTGGTAAGCTTGAAGTTGTCCCAGAGGCTTCCTACACTATCTTCAAATTTTTTGATTCTTTTTTTTTCTTTTTGCTTTTCCGCTTGAGTGTTTTTGCTTCTTTGTAATTCAAATCTTTGACTTGATTGTTGTACTCCTCTAGTCTTTTGTTGGGTCTCTGTATAATATTTTTTTTATGTCAGTCAGTGTATGCTTAATTTCTAGTTGGTCCTTTTTCATATTCTCTAGAGTCTGGCTAAATTTATCAACCCTTTCTAGGAAATTCTTGAGAAACCTTTTAACTGTGGTCTTCAATTCTATATCCAAGTGTTTATTTTCCTCCATTTTGTTAGTTTGTGATATGTTACTTTGTCTTCACATTTTTGCTGCTTCCCTGAGTTAGTAGGCTATCTTTGTGTGCTGGGATTCCTATATGGCCCAGTGAGTCAGCCTTTCCAGTCACCTGAGGTGGACACTCTTGGTGCACCCCTTTGTGGTGTGTACAGCCTTGTTGTAGTTCAGTCTTGATTGTTGTTGGTATCACTTGGAGGAATTGACCTTCAGGCCAATTGACTATGTGCATCAGCTGTGTCTATGCTGGAAAACCTGTGCTGGAGACAGTCTTATAGGACCAGATTTACAAAATTGCAAAAGCATTTGTGCTCACCTTGGATGGGGTGGAGTCTCAGGGATGAGCAGACAGTCTTGGCTTCCCATCAGACCTGCCCATGCACGTGAGAATCCAGACCTCTGCCTTCCACGGCTCTCTTGAGTTTCTGTCTGACAGTCCAGATTCCCCCAGGCTCGCCCATAACTGTCGGAACTGGGGTTCAGTGAATTCAAGAGCTTCTGATTCTCTTCTGCTAGGGAGAGCTAGTGGCAACCTTAGCAGTCAGTCTTCCCTGTGCACACTCTCTTGCATGCACTCCCAGCCTGCTGCGGCTTCCCCAAGTCTCTGAATCTCTCCTCACATTTCTTTCTACCTGATAGTGCAGACTCCCTGCATAGGAGCCTGGGTCCATGGTGTTTTGCCCAGAACTGGGGTTCAGTGAAGTCAGGAGCTTCCTTCCCTCTCCTGCTAGAGAACACCAGCCAGGCACTCAGCTGCCCTTCCTCTCTGTACAAGTGCCTCTGTACCTCAGTGCTTTACAGTTCCTCTGATTCTTCATGTTCTTTCCTTTTTCCTTCAAGTTGTAGAATTTCCACTTAGCCAGCTTTCCTGTAGTTCTGGATGATTTCCTTTCTGTAATTTAGTTCTAGTTTTGAAATTGTTGTGCGAAACAGCAGTTTAGATATTTACCTATGCTGCCATCTTGGTTTCTCCTAAAATCTTCAATTTTATCAAAGAAAGAATATTTGAAATATTTCTAACAAACATATACAATAATTATGTTACCAAGCAAGGGCCTGCTGCTCCATGCTCATAGGAGCCAAAACTTTGACACTGGCCTTTGTGAAAAGAAAGAGCTATTTCTTTAATGCTGTGGTTGGACATGTTGTAAGGGTTAAGGAGATAAGGGTGGCATGAGGTAATGCTGGTGGGGCAAGATTTTTAAAAAATATATTTTTATTGATTTCAGAGAGGAAGGGAGACGGAGAGAGAGAGAAACTTTGATGGACACAAATATCGGCTGCCTCCTGCATGCATGCTCAATCCACTGAGCCACTCCAGCAGGCTTATGGGGCAAGTTTTGATTGGAGAGATTTGGAGCATGGCCAATTATGGTATAGGGCAAGAAAAGGCACAAAGGAATTCTAATCTGGAGGGTTTGGTTGTTCAGTTCTGCATTTGTCCATTGTTCCTTATTGAAGGAACTCTCCCTTCCTAAATGGCTCTCACAGCCACACTTTTGCACTTGAGTTTTCTAGAATTGTTAGAGGGCAGAAATAGACCATTGGAAACTAATTGTAATTATAAGGAATATTAACCATGGTCTGTTAACCATGATGGTTCTGTTCTGATTAGAGAAAGCACATTCTAACTTGGCTGAGATTTGTACTGCCTGGGAAATGGAAGCTAACATTGGAGAGCAATCTTTCCTCCTTCTGAGAACTGCCTACTATTATGGAAAGATTTACAACCTCGTGGCTGAGACAATCTAGTGATGGAGGCACCTTCTTTTTACAACTCCTACCCCATCCTATCTAAAGAGGGAATAAACTAATTGACCATCACACCCTCACAAAGATAGCAGTGATCACAGCCAATAAGGATGGAAAATGCTAATTGACTGCCATACCCTCAAAGATGGCCATGCCAATAGCCACAAGAGGGTGGTTCCCAGTCCCTGTAACCTCAAGGACGTTCAACCACTCTGCATGCCTGCTTCTAGAGTTCCCCAGTCCCCTCAGCCCCCCAACTGCCCAGGGCCAGCTTCAGGAGCAGGCAAGCCTCAGATGTCAGCTGCCCAGCTGCCCAGGGCCAGCCTGATGAGTAAGCAATCCTGGGATAGTGGCTGCCCAACTGCCCAGGGCTAACCGAGGCTCAAGTAATCAGGGTCAGCCAAAGCTTGTGCTACCAGAAATGGCAGCAGCAGAGGTGTGATGTGGGCGTTGCCTTCCCCTGACTGCCGGGTTGCTTCCCACCCCTGAGGGCTCATGGACTGTGAGAGAGGGCAGGCTGGGCTGAGGTACCCCCCTCCAGTGCATGAAATTTCATGCACTGGGCCTCTAGTTACCTATAATCTGGTCCCAGGGTGCCCAGGGCACCTGAAGGCACCTACCCTCTGTGACCCACCCTCTCCAGCCCACATTATTTGTAACCTGTAATGATTATCCCATACCATTAACCAGTGTTCACTTTTCCATACCTGTAATTCCTACTTTCCCATGTAATCTTTGTTCTTCTATCCAATATAAGTGTTAGGTCTAATCAAATAATTGGATACTTCCTCGCCTGGGAACTGACCTTTAGGCCACTTCACAATGGACACTCCACTTGCTTAGACCATATTCCACTTGCTATGATCATTCTTTCTCCTCTCCAGAGTTTCCTAGAATCCAGACATGCACAGACAGTTCTCTGCCCAGAAAAAGCCCATCTAGAGTCATTTAAAAATCTCTGACTCCCTCTCTTTGTGAGCTGGTGCCATTTTGAGGCTTAGCCCATCTGGTATCCAGATGACCTAATAAATTTATAATCCCTTACCACTTTGGCCTTGTGTGTTCCTCCTTCAGTGACCCTAACAATAAGCAGCTGGTTTATGGTGGGAGGCAGAGCAGATTTTTTGGATGACCTGTTGCTTTCCTATGCTGCCGGCATTATTGGAATAAATGCTCATATATTATTGTACCCTGTCTATGCTTAATTAGCTGAAGTAGTAGTGACAGGCAGCCCAGAATCCTTGGTTGTCTGGTTACAGAATGAAGATTATTGGTTCCAGGGTCAACTTGGGGACATAGGTGGCACATGTACAGTGCTGTCTGAAATAGCTCAAAGGTTGCATTAATCACCAATCTGCTATAAGGGAGCAGAACCATTTTTAAGTTGGTCAGTGTGATTTATGTGCTATTTCAATTATTAAAAATATAAAATTATATATACTACTAGAGGCCTGGTGCATGAAAGTCGGCCTCAGCCCAGCCTGCACCTACTCCAATTTGAGACCCCTTGAGGGATGTCTGACTGCCCGTTTAGGCTGGATCCCAGTGCATGAAATTTGGACATCCCTCTCATAACCCAGGACTGCTGGCTCACAACTGCTTGCCTGCCTGCCTTCCTGATTGCTCCTAACCACTTCTGCCTGTCACCCTGATCACCCCCTAAACCACTCCCCTGCCAGCCTGATTAATGCATAACTGCTCCCTTGCCAGCCTTGTTTGCCCCCAACTTCCCTCCTCAGCCAGCCTGACCACCCCTAACTACCCTCCCCTTCAGTCCTGTTCCCCGCTAATTGCCCTTCCCTGCAGGCCTGGTCCCCCCTAATTGCCCTCCCCTGCAGGTCTGTTCACCCATAACTGTCCTTCTCTGTAGGCCTGGTCCCTCCTAATTGCTCTCCCCTGTAGGTCTGGGTCCTCTCCAACTGCCCTCCCCTGCTGGCCTGATCTCCGACAACTGCCCTCCCTTGCAGGCCTGGTCCCTCCCAACAGCTCACCCCTGCTGGACATCTTGTGGTTGCCATCTTGTGTCCACATGGGGGCAGACATCTTTGACCACTTGGGGGCAGCCATCTTGTATGTAGGAGTGATGGTCAATCTGCATATTATTTTTTTATTAGATAGGTTAGAGGCCTGGTACATGGGTGGTGGCCAGCTGGTTTGCCATGAAGTGTCTCAGATCAGGTTGGGGGTTTCCTGGGGGCATGGGACAGCCTGGGCGAGGGTCCTGTATTGTTTTCCAGGCCAGCCACACCCCCAGGTGAGGCAAGCAGAGGCCCTGATATCTTTTACAATTGAAACTTTGTAGCCTAGAGAGGAGCCAAGCCTTTTGCTTTCTCCCTGGCAGCTGTCATTTCTGTTGGGATTTATGTATCTTCTATAATTGAAAGTTTGTAGCCTTAAGCGGAGGTCTAGGCCAGCCAGAGCTGCAGAAGCTTAGATTCCTCCATCACCAGGGGCAACCCTAGCCTCCTGCTCTTCCAGTTCCATGGTTGCTGTATTTTCTGTTTGGATCTATTACTGAAACTTATAGAATGGAGGCCTAGGCCAGCAAGTGCAGGTGGAAAGTTTGACTTCCTCCATCTCTGGGGAAACACAAGCCTCCCTCCTGCTCTCTGTGGCTGCAGCCATCTTGGTTGAGTTTATTTGCATATTTTCTCCTTATTGGCTAGTGGACGTGGCTTGTGGGTGTAGTGGAGGTATGATCAATTTGCATATCACTCTTTTATTAGATAGGATATAGATATAAGATTAATATAATAGGGTGACTGGTAGGTTTGATTAAGCAATTGAATCAATACCCCTTCCCAAGTAACTGACTTTTCAGGTCATTTCACTATGGACATTCTCTTTTGCTGAGACCATACTTTACTTGCTGAGACCACATTTCATTTTCTCTCCCCTCAGGAACCGCACAGAGAATTCTCCTCCCAGGAAAAGCCTGTCAAAAGTCCTTTAAAAACCGCTGACTTCTGTCACTGGTGCTGGAGCCATCCAGGCTCAGCCACCAAGTGTGCAGATAATTGAATAAATTTGTAATCCCTCACCATTCTGGCCTAGTGCATTCCCCCAGCAATGTAACAATGACTAAATTCAGGGCAATTAAAAATTTTATTGAATCTGTTACTGAACTCACGTTTATGTGCCTGATGCATTGTAGCCTTAGATTTAGTGATAAAGAACATGGAGACCTAATGGTGCCTCAAATCCTTCTTGTTTGCTGGTGTAAGTTAAGGAAATTTAGGGGTTGGGGGAACAGGTATGCAGAAATGCTGGCGGGGCAAGTTTTAATTGGAGGGCCATGGAACTTGGTCATTTATGATAAAGGGTGCCATCACTGGATCTTCCTGGACAATGAATTGGTGTTCAAGTTCTGTTATGTCCCTTTCCTTTGGTTGTGTGTGTGTGTGTGTGTGTGTGTGTGTGTGTGTGTGTTTTGGTTGGGTGGGGGGTGGATGGGGATGGAGACTTTGGTTCCTGTTGCAGCTGGAGGTCAAAATTGTTTCCTCTAGCATGCTTCGGCTATATGACATGCATTTTTGATCTGTTGTCTCTAAAAAAACAACTCAGTAACTTGTTAAACAAGATGGGGTCATTGTGTGCTGGTTCTGCAGTTGGAAATTGAGGTGACTTTCAAAAACATACTTTGAAATCAAAGGGCAGTTTGGAAGGCTTTCTATGTGAACTGATGTTTTGTTTACACACCCATTACAACTTGCAATATTGTGATTTGTAATAAGTTTTATATATATAGTCATTCAAGTGACCAAAGCACATTTTTCTCATAATAATCTGGCCATTCACTATATGTGTATAGTGAATGGCCAGATTATATAGTGAATGGCCAGATTATTATATAGTGAATGGCCACATATATAGTGAATGGCCAGATTATTAAGATACCTGAACGCATAATAATCTGGCCACTCCCTGTATATATACAATATTTGGTCTTCATCCACAGTTCTAAGATCACAGCTCTCCAAACTTTTGTAATTTACTGAGTGATAAGAGCAATAACAGCATCTTCTGTTATAATATTTGGTCTCTTGTTATCAGTTCCTGAAATAACTTCAGAGCATTTAAGGAGAAATGGGTGACTTGTTTTTCTTAATAAGTAAGTCCCTTTCCACAACCACTGGATTTATGTTAATGAAGGTGACTTTTGTTAAGCACCTAAGGCTGGGCCTCATTGTCAGGGAAACAAACCTTGAATAGTGGGTTGGAAGTTTTAGTCCTATCCTCTCACTTTTGGGGAGGGGAGAGAGGCTACACTTTTAATCAATTGATAGTGACCAATGAGTCCATGAATCAAGCCTCTATTTTAATGAAGCCCCTATAAAAATGCAAAAAGGAAGGCTTTGAGAGCTTTCAGGTTGAAGAATCAGAATGCTTTTCTTTACTAGCATTCTGGTCTCCCAAGGTCCCAAGATAAGAGAAGCACTTTTTTCAAAACCTCACCCTCTGAATCTCTTCTTCTGGCTGTTGGTTTGTATCCTTTAATACCCTTTGTAATAAATTCTTGGACACTTACACTAGAGTGTCTGAGAATTACTTCTTGGTGTGGGTAAGCCTCCATACACATACATGTGGGATTGGGTCCAGGAACTCAATAAAGACTAATCCTTTAAAATAAATTTTTAAACTAAATGTCTGGTATTTATAATAAGTCTGGTTTTGATAGATTAGTTAGTAGTTTTTCCCCCCAACCAGTTGTAATAACAATAATAAAGAATCAATAATGAAAATTATCAGTGATTGAATATAGATATGGTGCTTGGAAATATGTAATGTATTATAGGGTACATACTGTATAAGCAGGTTTAATTGTTGCAAAAAACCAAAGAAAAACCGAGCAATGCTTTTAAAGAAAAGAAGGGACACTGTTAATTTATGCTGGTGGACCCAGAAAATAACTTCCCAAATCTGAGTAAAGTAACATGCAGGGGGCTTCTCTTTTATATCTTCCTGGGTCTTTGTCCCACAAACATAGACTATGCTTCCAGTCCTTTTCGTGGGCTTTGCAAGAAGGCTACCAGGTATTGGGGGTCTCCAAGCCATAGGCTGGCCTAGCACCAACGTTAATAACCCTACTTCTGTGGCACTGTTCACAGTTTTATTGCCTCTGCAACAGGTTCTGCAAGACCAGTTTCTGGGAAAGAGGTAGGGAGTTAAGTATAGGTTATTAAGAATGTACACTGGGCTTGCTGGCATGGATTCAGATTCCTAGCTTTCCCTCCCCAAATATCAGGGTTACACAGGAATTAGCTTTTTATCCTCCTCATAATAAAAGTCTTTACAAATTATTTTTAAATTTATCTTTATTGTTGAAAGTATTACAGACCACCCCCCCCACACACACACACACACTCTCTCTTTTTCCCCCCAACTGACCCTCTCCAATTTGCACCCTGGGCCTTCACCACCCCATTGTCTGTGTCAATGGGTTACCCATATATGCATACAAGTTCTTTGGTTAATTTTGTTCTGCCCCACCCCCACCCATTTCTTCTGAGATTAGTTAGTTTGTTCCATGCTTCTATGTCTCTATTTTGTTCATCAATTTATTTTCTTCATTAGATTCCACATACGAGTGAGATCATGTGATACTTGTCTTTGTCTTATTTCACTTACATACTGCTCTTAATAAAGTATTTTTGAATGAATGAGTGAGTGAATAGAATGCTAGAGATTCTCTTCATCTCATTCAGCAATTTTGTTTGTTTTCACATGTTATATTTACACTTTCTTTTAATAAATAGTACCCATGTAATCTCAAAATTCAAATGCATGTAGGCACGTAATTTCATGGGCCCAGATTTATTTGGGACTTCAGATATGTTGGAATTTAGGAAAGTGAACTGGAGTATATGTTGCTACTGGAAAATAGACCTGGTGGATTTGAAGCAGCACTCATATAAATATTTAAGTAAATGAGATACAAAGTTTATGAAAGACAAACCTCAGTTGGTTAAGTTCAAGTTTAACTGAACTGAATAAGTTAGATACCAAATTTGGAAAACCTATGTTTTCAAAGCATTTTGGATTTTGAAATTATAGAGGCATGGTTGTGAAGCTATACTAGTTCTTATGAAGGCTAAATGAAATGACACATATGACCATGTAGCCCTCCTTCCAGTCTGGGTTTTTTTATTTTGTTGTTATTTTTTATTTGTTTTTGACCCTGTTTTTTAGCTATAGGAGAAAGGCATTGAGTTCCATAAGGATCCTTTGGAATATGGAAGGGAAGGTTTGGAGTCCCATTTATGGAGAAAAATCAGGCAGAATTAGAATCAACCCTTTTAGTGAGGAGAAATCTGAGAACCAGGTGAACACTGGTCTATGAATGCCAGAGACTTGGATAAAGGCACTTTATTCAGAACTCAGGCTCGGTTTGGCATCCCAGTTGTGAGGCTGAATACAGGATAGCAATATATTTGCACCTCAAAATGTCTTGAGCTTTAAGAAACATAAGGAGGCAGTATTACCAGAACTAAGAACCACCCTGAAGAGATTTTGACCAGTAGAGCACTGGGGGAAAAATGAATTAAATTAATATGAGAAAAAGATTTGTCCTGTGGGTAGGTGTGGGAGGTAGGAATCACAGGAATTCCCTGAAATAAGGGGGGGGGGGTGTGAGCTGGAGATCTGACTGTAGATTGGTGAATATTTCAAGCTAGTGAGATTTGAGTATTAATGTTATTATGACCTTTTATACAATGCAAGTTAAAAAGGACTGGAGAATTTCAGAGGGTTACATATTAGTTAAAAATGAAACTTTTATACTATAATAAACTAAGTTATTTTAAAATTATTACTTTTAGGTGGAATGAGGTGTTTGTCCTGGAACTGTACTGCTACCATTTGTTTGATTTGTAATCATTTTAGAAAAAAAAATTCTAGGAGGCTAAATATTATTTTACACTGGGAGCATGCACACACACATACACACAGACACAACTAACCAACAAACCAAAAATGTATTAGTATAGGGGTCAAGAATGAGGGATGGATCGGCCCTGGACTGGTAGTTCTGAGAGTAGTCGGTTAGGGTGTCATCCTTATTTGCCAAGGTTTCCGGTTCAATCTCCAGTCAGGACATATTTAGGATGCAACCAGTAAATGAATAAATGAGTGAAACAACAAATTGATGTTTCTCTCTCTTTCCCCTTCCTCTCTCTCCAAAATCAAGCAATCAATAAAAATAACTAAATAAGTAAATAAAATGAAAGATGAACTTGTGCAGCAACTATTTGATAGTTGACTCTTTAAAATTATCATCTGGTTTTTGTTGTTTTGTCAATAATTCACCCTCTAAAAATATTCTTCTCAAAATCATCATTGACCATTTTTTGTGTGGCATATTTACCTCATAATTAAGTACCTTTAAGAGAAAAAATATTTTCAGAGGGAAAGATCAGGATTATTTCCATGCTATTCTAAATAATACAAATGAATGATAAAAGACATTGAAGTCTTTTAAGATAAAAGAATAACCAGACTGGTGTGTCTCAGTGGTTGAGCATCAACCTATGAACCAGGTGGTCACAGTTCAATGCCCTTCTATTTCCAGGCAGGGCACATACCCAGGTTGTGGGCTTATCAGTGATTCTCATTGTTGACATTTCTATCTCTCCCTCTTCCTTCCTCTCTGAAATAAATAAAAATATATTTTTAAAAAAGATAAAATAATAGAATATTTTGGCATTTTAAATTTAATATTCAAAAGTTATTGAAGCAATATAAAATCACTATCTTCATTTGCACTTATCAGTTTAAAGTGAATCAATAATGTACATTTATTTTACTCCCTGTAAAAGGTCTTAATATCAGCAATTATAATGTTAGAGTTATTAAAATCAATTAAAGAACCAAATATGCTAATTTTTCCTTCAAGCATAGGAGACATTTTCAAGTTTTAAATGTGTAAGAAACATTTTAAAATTGGATGCAAGTTTTTAAATTAAAGGAGCAAATTAAACTAAAAAAAGCATTTATGTTTTAATTTGGAAAAAAAAAATGTCAGTAGTAACAACCTTACAAAGATAATGTCAATTTGCAGCCATGAAAGCCAATTTTAATGTCAGGGAAATTGCCACAATAAGAATTTATTTAGGAAACAGTGGCATCACCTTTAAAATTAAATCATACATTCATTTAATGTAATCACTTGTTAAAACTCTAGTCTGTCTGTCCTAATTTGTTTTCGATAAGCCACTAATATTGCCCATATCATTCCTCTTCAAAGCTCCTTATATTGTTTTTTTTCTTTGATCTACAGCATTGCCATTAATAAGGGATTTCAATTGTGTAATGGAAAGAATGGTTTAAAATTCTGTTGATTCATTGTTAACCAGAAAGCATTGTAAAGTCATTTGAAAGGATGTAGTATGATAACAGATTGAGGTGGGAAAAGAAAGAAAGGAATAAAATAAATATAAATATTAGTGAACTCATTTTCCCTGTAGGAGTATTGATTTCATTCATCTTACCTGATAGATAGGATGACTAAGCAAAGAAACCAAATCCAAAGGCATCAATTAAACAGGAAACAGGAGTGTAGTAGAGGACAGGTGAAATGATGAATGTTACTTTGTTAAAAGAAGAAAAAATGCAATCCTTCTTCATGAGAGATTCATCATTTTTTCTTCTGCTTCTCAAGCCATTTTAATAAGCATTTGATAAATGTCCATTTAGCCTTAAGAGAAAAATCATGTTTAAAATCTTGGTTCACTGGTCATCTTTAAGATATTTCATCTTAATAAATAAAACTTGATCGGATATCAGATTTCCTGTACAATTGTTTAATGCCTTAGCTTTAACTTTCTAATAGTCATAGAGAAACACTAAGAATTTTAATCATGAGCAATAGCAAATTCATGACAGAATAGTGCATCGTATATATTTCCCCAGTAACACTGAAAAGAGTTTATATGAAAATTTCACTATAGATATTGGTCTCAGTAGCTAGCAAATTATTCCAACTGCATATATGCAGACTTAAGATAAAGCTGTTTTCAGAGGGATTCCATGATATTAAAATGTGATGGCTTGTGAAAATTGTAAAAACTGTGGAATGAAGGTTGAGAACCCAAATATTTACAACTGTTAGTGTGAATGCCAGCTGTCATATATATCTATAAAAGTTTCAAAGAGAATTGGAGGGATAAAAGAACAGTTTCTCTCATTTCATATATAAGCCTAGTCTTTCCATTTATCTCCATTGAGTAGATTGCGTATTTCAAATAGTTGTGCTAGAAGACATTTTTCTAGCAAAAGTTGTATTATATTCTGAATGAAAATAAAAGGAAAAAATATTTATTAAAATTTTATTGGTCATTTTTGGGAAGATAGAATTTACTTGAAAACACATATAAAAGTATAATACGTGTACAAACTATAGTCTTTAATTATATCTTAACATTTGTTGTGATGATTTAAATAGTATACATTTTAACAGTTTAATGCATAAGCAGTATTTTGTGTGGCTTTGTTGAGAAAAACAATAATATTTGATCTGACCACATGTCTGATAGGTAGGAAATATGAGGAGTGGGAAATAAACAATCTATACACAAAAACATCTTTATTAGTGAGAAAATAAATGTAATTTGGATGATATCCCAGACTATTACTAACAACTATTCTGTATTTAGTTCCTGTTCTGTGATAGGAAATTTATATTAGCTTATATGTATAATCATTGCAATGTTCTAGTGAGATATTCCTGTTATTATCTCATTTACAAATTCTGATACAGAAGCTCAAAGAGGTTATGTGATTTGTCCATGGTTACACAGCTAGTAAATGGCAGAGTTGGGATTCAGACCCATATGTTATTCACCTAACATAGTTGGAAAGAAAGTAGGTAAGTTCTTAACAATGAAATATCAGTCTTGGGCAGTGGGTATAATGCTAGGTTATTTCACTGATAGAAAGGGAGAGAGCATGATGACTGCACTATTTTGAATTTTCCCACTGTTTAAGGGAAATTGAGCAAAGGTGTCATAACCTTCTTACCTGGAAGTGTTTACCTGAAAATAAAGCAAAACCAGCAAAAATTCCTAGGCTATCTTTGCAAACACAGATAACAAAGACAAATAAACTCTGGAATTGCTGATCATCATAAAATATTTTCTAAAGGGTTGAAAATAGTTTAAAAAGTGATTTTTCCAAGAAACATTATCTCCAGTGGTTTTTAGCAGCTGGAGATATTGTGTCATTTAGACATGGCTATTTATCAATATACTCAGAGAAATAGAATTACTCTTTATTGTTGTACATGATCACTAATTACAAAAGGCAGTTAACTCAAAGATGTATCCCATCTCTTTTAATTAAAACATAATTTTATTTTCTATGTATTTCTCATTCAAAATTGCCAAGACCAGCTCTGGATATGCATCTGCAGTGTCCCACACAGAATAAATTGCACCAGATAATATGGATGTTTGACTACTTTATTTAGCCATATTAGATCTAGTAATCAGTACTGTTGTACAACCCTATTTCTTGTGGAAAAACAATCCATTGTGTATGTGTGTGTGGGGGGGGGGGAGGTGTCTAAAAACATGAGGCTTTTGCTCACTCTTGGATCTCTTGCTAATGTTTTGGGTTGAAGAGAGATTTTACTAATTTGGGAAATTTCTTATACATTTACTCTAATGTGATAATCACTGAAAATTGGAGTCAGAACCTGGCCGATGTGGTTCAGTGGCTGAGTGTTGGCCTATGAACCAGGAGGTTTCAGGTTTGATTATTGATAGGGGCACATGCCCGGGTAGTGGGTTGATCCCTAGTAAAGGTGTGCAGGAGACAGCTGATCAATGATTCTCTCTCATCATTCATGTTTCTATCTTTCTCTTCCTCTCTGAAATTAATAAAAATATACATATATATTTTTTTAATTGGAAAGAGAAAACCTTAGAAAAGTAAACTTGACCCCCTGTGGCTATTATCTGGAAGGATTTCTCCTCTACCCTTCTAGGCTCTCTGGCTGAATTGAGAATTAAATGGACATGAGAGATTTCAGGAGAAATTTTAATTTTTATATATGGGGCTTCATAAGAATATGAGGCCCATAGATGGTCAGGCAATTGGGGGCTATTTCCAATTCTGAACCCAGGAAAAGGGATACAAGTCTGGGACTTCAAAAGGAAGGCATTTTATATGGAGATGATAAATGCTTCTTGGGCCATGTAGAGACACTGGGATATAGAGAGAACTTTGGTCTCCAAATCCTCTCAAGTCCCCCCTCCACAGGTAGCCATATTCTCTGTGATAATCTCTGGTGATAGCTCTTCTTACTGGGATAGGCCCTCCAGCTAAATTCTGTTAGGCAGTTAAGAGAGAGGTAAAATGCTCTTCTAGAGCCTTTTGTTTCTTAAAAACAATCAGCCTAAAATGATCTCCTGCCAAGAAGATATATTTTGAGGTGACAAAACCCTCCTTCCCTGTACCACCAATTCTTAGATGAATCACGTTTAAGATGACCCAGAATTTCTAGTTCTCATCCAAGTAAGTCCACGATGTAAACATAATCAAACTTGAACCATATGTTATGCCCAAATCTATTTGTAAACTTTGTAATGTGTTCATTACAAACAACTTGGCTCTGGGAAGAACCTTTATAATGACATAATAACAGAGGAGAAAAATTTGGTCTAGAGAAGAAAGTGATTTACTCATGATGACAGCTAATTTGTGACAGAACTAGGACTAGAATCAGAAATTCCTCTCCTATTTCATGTACTCTATGTTGCACCTCTTCAATTTTATCTACAGATTCGGGAAGCAGATAATTATCTCTCTTTTGTACTACTTTAAGTAATGCACTCATGATAAACATTTCCTTAGAAATGTGACTTAAGAGATCACTTCCTTATAGTTAGGTATGTATAAGCTCATTGCTCATGCCAAGCAAAGAATGTGTGAGGTCAATTCATGCTTTATTATAAGAATTCTACTATAATATAATAACCTTTCTGCTGTCTAGGGAATACTTCTATATGTCTATTTCATTCAATTTTGTTTCTTAAACTTAGAATTTAGTTCTTAATCCATAATTTAGAAAGATTAGTTGAAAGGGAAATATGTAAAGCTTTTTTTTCAATCTATGGAACAAAGAAAATGATCATCAAACAACAGCCTGAAATATTTCCAGAATGTCACACCCTTTTTTTGAAAGGGATTGAAGACTATCACAAAAAGAAAGGAAGAATCCTTTGTTTTCTGATATTGAATAATATTAAATAATAATATTTTTTTGGCTTAACCTTGTGTCATTTTGTGCATACCTCACAGTTTTACTATACACTGTCATAATATGCCTCAGGATGCCATTACCAGTTGAATGTTTCTTACATAAGTAAAAAGAAGTCATAACTTTATGAATGATGATTGATATAGATAATGGGCAGCTTAGAATTTGGCTTTTGGGGTTTGATAGCATTCTGAATATATACTGTTAAGGTTTTTTTCTTGCTGAAAACTGTCTTCCTTAGTTTCATCAACCCCCTCCTTGAAATTCTCTTTCTTCTTTTCTCCCCATTTTCCATTCTCCTTTTGCAAGTCTTCGAATATACTAGTTTTTATGTGTTTTCCCTCTGTCAGTCCTATTTGACTCCCTTTACTTCCTTCCCTTGACATTTCCTTATTGAAGATCCTGGATGCTGTGGGATTAAGGGGCTCAGAATTCACACGATTGCTAAAATAGATAGGCTTATCATAGATTGGAACTGAAGCCAGCAACACATTATTCGTGCCTCTGAAGTGGAAATGGCTTCAGAGTTTGAAATAAATTCTCTTAATTTTCCTTAAACTAAATGAAGTATGACTTCATTAATATGGCTTACATTTATTTGATTCAGGTTGTTGACAGAGACACCCCGGGTTTTCTGGATTTAAAGGGGGGGGTAGGGAGATAGGAATAATTAAGATCTTTAAAGAATTGGCAGATGCACAAAAGAGAAGCTTCCTATCAACAAAAAAAGAGTGGCACTGAACTGGTTGGATGACAGATGAGAGAAATCTCAAGTAAGACATGTATCTTTGATGGTGCAGGAAAAATAGGCTTAATAATATTACTACTCACTGCAGATCTCTTTGCCTTGTATAGAAAGGAGTTTTAAAATTAAAGGCCAATTGACTTGATTATTAACAACAGGAATGAGTTTAAATAATCCTTCAGTAAACATCTTAATCCTCAGTAATCAGAAAAAGCTTGAGCCCTTACCAACTCACCGCTGAATATTGTTGGATATGACTCTTCTCTTTTTGTTAATCCTCTCCCAAGGGCATTTTTCAACTGATTTTCAGAGAGACTGGAAGAGAGATAGGGAAGGAGGGAGAGAGAGAGAGACTGACAGAAACATCAATGTGAGAGAGACACATTGATTGGTTGCCGCCTGCATGTGTCTGGACCAGGACTGGGATTGGACCTGTAACCCAGGCACATGCCCTTGACCAGGAATTGAACCCATGACCCTTTGGTCCCATGGCCGTTGCTCTAACCGCGGAGTGACACCTGCCAGGAATGACTTATCTTTTAAAGAAAACAGTCAAGTACAGATGACCTTATTAACACAGGAACTTGTCCAGAAAGATTTGTGAATAACTTGACAACACATTTGTTTCCTTGCTCCTTATAAATAAATGCCTTTTATTTTAGACTCTTGTGTTCTTCAGAAAATTGTACCTTGATTTATTAATATAAATCACAGACAACCTTTGGGGTAAATATTGGCATATAAAAATACTCATAAACACTCTGGACTGTATTTTTTTAAGGAATGAAATGGGCTTAAATGGGCTTGTGGAAAACAATAAAACAATACTTAATTTATTGCACATTAAGACAGATGCTAACCATACAGAGAACAACAGAGACTAAGATGTCCTTGTTCCTTTTTTATATATAGTATTGATTTACTGTTTATTAGCCATGTTTTGTGTATAATTTTCTAGGCAATTACATTACTAATCTTATTGTGCTTTATATAGTAGAACTGACCTATTCATAAGTACATTTTCAGGAAAATAAAGCCAACTTCCATCATAGTTAGATCTATATAAGCTTAATTGAAACTATTTAGACCTAATTTGTCTTCAAATTACCATGGATTGTACATATCTCCCCACCATATTTTTATCTACTGGAAATGTAACTCATAAATGGCATTCACACCCTAAATTGCTATAATCAACTCTGCTCTGGAACTGTTGGTGATAGTGTGTCATTTTTCTTTGAGTACTGCCTACCTTTATTACAGAAATGAAACTGAATGAAAACCATGTAAGTAAATAAATGAACTGAGTGAAATATGTTTCTTTAATATTATCCTATATCATAAAATCCTAATACGCAAATTGACTGAATGGCAGAATGACCAGTCACTCTGATATGCACTGATCACCAGGGGCAGACTCTCAATGCAGGAGCTGCCCCCTGGTAGTCAATGCATTCTCACAGGGCCAGAAGCCAGGCTTATGGCTGGTGAGTGCAGCTGCGGTGGTGGGGGCTTCTATTGCTTCCACAGCAGCACTAAGGAATGGCAAGCCAAGTGGTAAGAAGTGAGCAGGTGGGCAGTTAGGACAAGGGTCCCAAATTGCAAGAGAGTGCAGGCTGGGCTGAGTGACCCCCTGCATGAATTTAGTGTATCTGGCCTCTAGAATATTCTATAATAAGTAGCTAGAATAGCTTGCTAATATAAACTTACTTTTGTGTGACCTTTAAAACAAAGGTGTTTTTTATTTTTTTAGAGGGGGGAGTCACTTTTTCTTGTCTCTGTGTGCTCTCTTCAGGCAAAGACATTGAATGTATAACACTTTTATTCCTACATGCCTACCTCTCCAAGTATACTGTGACATCTAGTTTATTCTCACATTATGTTCTTAGTATTTATTGCTGGGTAAAAAACACTCGAAAACATAATGATTTATAGTGGTTTAAAACAACAAATTTCCCTACAATGCCAGCAGCAGTGGTAGGAGTAGCTGTGTGCGGTAATAGTAGTTTATTTTATGAATTTGTGAACCAGAAATATGGCAAGAGCTTGGCTGGGTTGTTCAACTCTTTCTGACATGGCAGTATTCTGGGCAGCTAATGCTGGAGAACCTACTTACAAAATGCTTCTTCACACAGATATCTGTCTTGTTCTCTTTGGTTTTTCTTTCTTCTTCAAATGGTGTTTCATTTTGCAGACTTCTCCATATGTCTTGGGTTTCTCACAGAATGATAGTCTCAGACTAATCAGACTTCTTATATGGCAGCTGGTTTTCACAGAGCAAGTGTTTCCTGAGGCCTAGACTTCCTATGACCTAACCTAGGACTTCACATCTCCCACATTCAATTGATAAAGCAAGTTTTATTTTTGAATGTTTTTATTTCAGAGACAGGAGGGGAGAAGATAGATATAGAAACATCAGTGATAAGAATCATGGATTGGCTGCCTCCTGTATGTCCCCTACTGGAGATCCAGCCCACAACAGGGCATGAGCCCTGACGAGGAATCCAATGGTGACCCCCTGGTCCATGGGTCAATGCTCAACACTTAGCCAAATAGGACAGGTGGTAAGGCAAGTTTTTAAGCCAAGTTCTATTCAAGAGAAGGGAAGAAATAGACTCCACCTCTAAATGAACGGATGACATCAACATTATAGCAAGCACGTCAAACTCAAAGGCTAACAGGGGCCAAATAAACAAGGTTTCAGTTTATGTGGGCCACAAAAAAAAAAAAAAAGCTTCAATTTTCATAGAAACATAGGTTTATTTCGATAGATACATGATTAATACAAAGGATTAAATAAATGAGTAATTGTTAACATAAAATAATAGAACATTTTAATAAAAATTAATATTTTTATTGAAATACCAGACACTGAATAACCGGACAAATTAATAAATGTAATGTAAATAAACTTCTTTTTCTTGTTTTCCAAAAGTAAAGTATTTCCTGTTATGCACACCAACCAAGTCTGTCCAAGACTAATAACATGGAAATCAGCTGCTAAAATATTCACTGGTAGTATTAGTGAAGAGAAATGGAACACCTGCATGAAAGGCACATAAGGGAAATTAATGCAACATGATTATAGTAATCAGACATTAGCAAACATTGTAGTGCATTATTAATCATTATGTGTAACAGGATATTGTAAAAATTCAGTTATGAAATTTTTATTGAAACATTTCTTGCATGCTGTTATATTGGCTGGGCCACAAAATTATTCCTTATGGGCCGCATGTGGCCCTTGGGCTGCGAGTTTGACATGCTTGCATTATAGAGAGGGAAGGAATTAATGATGGCCATCTTGGAGACAAGCTACCACACATCTCCAAATGTCTGAAGATAACATGTGTCATATTTATCTTTGTTTCTTCACTACCTTATACAGTACTTGGCATATGATTGAGTTCAATAAATGAAAAAAATGCCTATGGGTGCCAGCAGATTCAAAACCCCTCCCAAATAGAGTTACTGAATTTATAGTTGCCAGCTACATGCCTCTATTTGGCATCTCTTGCTGGTATTTCAAATTCTACAGCCACAAGGTGGAGTTTATAAAAGTAGCTTCTTTTCCAGGTCCAATCTCACCATTCTCCCAGTCATGATGGCTCAAGAGCTAGGGACTCTCAAGTCCATCACCTTTATAACCTTCTTCATTCATTAATGTCTATTAAATTTACTCTTCTATCATTTGTCCTCTCTTTTCCAGTTGTATGGCTACCACAGTAGTTCCAGCCCCCCTAACTCTTTTTTTTTTTACTATTATATATTCTTCTAATTGATTTCCTTGTCCCCATCCCTGACTCATGTAATTGTGTACAATGTGTGATGCCTTACACATACTATGAATATTGCCAGTTAAATTTTTATTATGCAAAGTTCTGATCCTGTCAGCCACAAATTCCATATGTTATGGGTAAAATATAGTTGGTCACATATGCCCATGTGTTTTTGTTTGTTTGTTTGTTTGTTTGTTTGTTTTTGTGTGTGTTTTTTTAAGTCTTATTTGTTGTTCAAATGTACATGAACACTGAAGCTCTCCCTCACCCTTGTTAGATAACAAGTGACCTGCAGGTGCCATTAGCAAGCTGTAATGCTACCTTGCTTCTCTTTATCTCTTTTTATCTCTTTTCTCTCTTGGTCTCTATTTTTGTCTGTGGCTGTGTGTGTGTGTGTGTGTGTGTGTGTGTGTGTGTGTGAGATATTTCATCCCTGAACATTAAGGGAGGGACTATATCATGTGTCTTTATATCTCCAGAACTCAACATGGCACATTACACATAATAGAAACCTAAAATAATGTGATAGAAATATAAGAAAAAATTAATGGTGACCTATTATAACCTATAATGGGGTAGGCATTAGGGAAAACTGAACTGGGAGAGAGATGGTTTTGAAAACTTATATTCTCATCTTTCAGTGCCACAATTTCATGTGCTTTGCCCTAGCTTCTCATGTTCCTCATTACTAGTTCTGCTAAATGGGCTTCTGAGTATCCATGAACTACATTAAACTGTATTTAAAATTATGTGTGTGTATGTGTGTGTTGTGTGGTGTTGTGTTGTGAATGTATGACCATGACTAAAATGGCTAAAAGCCACTGCTCTGGGGTAATCTTTCCTTATTAAAATTAACCTTTGTTAGGTTTTAGTGCCAAAAGATTTGTGAGGTCACTAGCTTGTTTATCTCTAATAACAAAATCCCATTTTATTGATATAAAATTGACGTATAACATTAGTTGCAAGTGTACAACATAATGATTTGATATATGCAAATATTGTGAAATGATTGCCACAATAAGTAGTTAACATCTATCATCACACTGTTATAATCTTTTTCTTGTGATGATATCTTTTAAGATTTATTCTTTTAGCAACTTTTGAATATATAAATACAGTGCTATTAACTATAGTCACCATGCTGTATATTATGCTTCCATGACTTATTTAATAACTGGAAGTTTATACCTTTTGACCATTTTCATGCATTTTACTCACCCTCTCATTCCTTTGACTCTGGTAAGCAGCAGTTTGTGCTCTGTATCTATGAGTTTGGAGTCTTTTGTTTTTTTGTTTTTTGGTTTGGTTTCTTTGTTGTAGTTTCCACATAAAAGTGAGATCATATGGTATTAATCTTTATCTAATAACCTCAAGGTTCATTAATGTTGTCACAAATGGCAGGATTTCCTTTTGTATGGCTCAAGAATATTCTATTGTATAGATATATACCATGTTTTCTTTATCCATTCATTCATTGAATAGACATTGGTTATGTCCATGTCTTGGCTATTGTAAATAATGATGCAGTGAATATATTTTTGATTTAGTTTATTATTTCTATTATCTATAATAATAAAAACATAATATGCTAATTAGGCTGGACAGCCGAACAACTTTCCAGTCATCCTTCTGGACGACCTTTCAGACTAAGAGGGGTTCCAAGGGCCTGAGGCAGCTGTTGTGGCTGCTATGGCTGAGCCCCTTGCATGAATGTAATGCATCGGGCCTCTAGTTGTATTTATATTATATCACTAGAGGCCTGGTGCACAAATTCGTGCATGAGTGGGGTCCCTAGGCCTGGACAGCAATTGAGGCCTATTACGTGTAGGCCGCCCTGGGGGAGGGACCCAGGAAGATTGGCTGGCTGGTGGGGTGGGGGGGGGGGAGGCGCTGCTGGAGGTTGGCTGTGGGAGTACACTGAACACCAGGGGGCAGCTCCTGCATTGAGCATCTGCTCCCTGGTGGTCAGTTCATGTCAGAGCAACTGGTCAATTAGTAGTTCTGGCCATTCAGTCATAAGGGTCACTTAGGCTTTTATATATATATAGATCATCTTTGTTATATGGAGAAAGGAATGGCTTAAAAGGATCCATCTCTCTCCTCCTCCTGCCCCCCAAACCCGAGGGAGAAAGAAAGAGGGAGAGAAGAATAGAAATATCAATGATGAGAGAGAATCATTGATCAGCTGTCTTCTGCACATCCCGCACTAGGGATTGAGCCTGCAACCTGGGCATGTGCCCTGATCAGGAATTAAACCATGACCTCCTGGTTCATGGGTCCTCACTCAACCACTGAGCCACACTGGCCAAGCAGGATCAATCTTTATTTGTGGTAATTTGTATTGTCTGCTAGTATGTTATATATAGGTAAGTGGAATTTGAATCCCTGCTTTCTTATATAATAGTTATCAGTTTTCAACCCTGAATCTTAGTTTTCTCATCTAAAAAAATATACAAACTATAATACCAATCTTAGAATGTTTTTATGGAGAGTAAATTAGGTGACATATATAAACCACTTAGTAGAGCTACAAAGAAAGTATATTTCTAGCAAGTGTTAGTTTTCACCCAGGGTATTTGGAATAGTATTTGGGGCCTGCTGTCCCAATCATTAGCCGAGGGAAAGTGATTTAATTATGCTATGCCACAAGTCTGCATCATCTGTAAAATATGAAGTTAGAATACGAAAATATATATATTAAAACCCCAGGAAACACTCAACAAATGTTAGCTATTGATATTAATGTTAATGTTACATAAGTTAAGATTGCACTTTGCACATTTATGTTTCTTCTTCTTCTCCTCCTCCTCCTCCTCCTCCTCCTCCTCCTCCTCCTCCTTCTTCTTCTTCTTCTTCTTCTTCTTCTTCTTCTTCTTCTTCTTCTTCTTCTTCTTCTTCTTCTTCTTCAACATGTAATCATTGTAATTTAACATAAAGATCAAAATCTCCCATATTTACTTTAGTGTTTTATAAAGATTTTGTCACATTGAGGAATAACTCCAGATAATTAAGAATGATACTTATACATGTTTTTAACATTCTAGCAGAAATTGTAAACAGACTGTTTTATTTGCCTTTCTCTTTGGCACTTACATCTGAATTGTTTAAGCTCTCATTTAATGTGGACTTCTATTCACTTTTGTCTCTGTGAGAACAAACATTTAAGAAGAAATGAGTGAAAGAAATGGGAAAGGAAAGGGAAATGGAAAAGAGAGTCAGAATGTCCAAAACTTGATACAATCCTAAAAGTCCCCTAAACTTTTTTTTAAATTCATTAGTGTTGCCTTTAAAATTAATTACATTATTTAACCAGGCTGTTTTTCGAATCTCAGAGAGAGCCACTTTGCTTTTCTTAGCTTTAAAAAGAAATAAACATTATACATATGTAAGTTGTAAAATATGATGCTTTGATATTTTGAAATACATAGTGAAATGATTACCCCATAATGCTAATTAATATATCCATCTCCTTACATAGTTATGATTGTGTGTATGTGTCATAAGAGAACCTTAAATCTACGCTTTTAGCAAATCTCTTGGCTTTGTTTTGAGGTTTCCATGATGATAAGGTTTCATTCTGGTCGTTGTTACCATCCTTATTCTATCCCTTTCTACTTTTGTAGTGATTCACAGAACAATACTCACTGGGGCAAACTAAATGTGTCTCCCACTGATATATCACAAGGAGCTCCATTTCCATGGTAGTCATACAACTTCTTTATTTTTGTAACAAGTTACACAATAGCATTTCCTTTCCAAGTCATCCAAGTTATATACTTCTTTCCAATTCCTCCTGCTTACCTACAAGGTCCTCTATGGCTGTGCCATGCTTCTCTCCCGACTCTAACTACATTCGAGCCTCTCTGGCCATCTGCTGTCTCTCCAGGGCACTCAGCACCTCCTATCCTTGAGGACCTTGTCAATGCTGCTCCTCCTGCAGCACTGTCCTTCTCTACCAGGTTAACATCGTATCTTCCTCTTTGTTTCAACTTAAATGTTGCTTTCTTAGGGAGAACTTGCTTGATTCCCTCAGGATAAACTTTCCAATTTTTCACTTACCCAAGTTGTGTTTTTGTTTTTTTTAATGTTTGATTTAAAAAAATTGTTTTAATCTAGTTTGTTATTTGTCTTTCACACAACTATAAACATTTTATCAATGCACAAGATAATGAAATTAGTAGATGAAAGAAGTTGTATACAGGGCCAGCCTGACACTAACAAATCTGTGACTCTCAAAGTATCCAGACCAAATTGTTTTATTTTCCCTCAAAATATTTTCCCTAATGAAAATTGTAACTATTTTGTTGTTTGTGTAGGTCATTGTCTAATGGTTGTCCTCCCTTATTAGCCTCTAAATTTCAGGAAGGCAAAAGACACCTGTCTTGTTTATGGTTTTCTTCCTGCCTCCTACCACAGGGCCTGAGAGTGTGGGCGGTTTCAATAAGTAGTTCTTGGAAGAATTGCTATCTACTGCTCTGTCCTTGGGTTTATACTCAGGGCAACTGCTGTTTTCAAAGGCACTGCTGTTTTCAAAGGCACTGCTGTAATTTACATAAAGGGTACTGCCTTAATCAGAGATTTGCTTTCATTCTCTGTGCTCATGGGGAAAAGCCCTAATTTAACATTCAAATGATTCAGGTATATGTAAGTATAAAGGATGAATAAATATAATTTATAACAAAACCACTTTGATGAAGGTGTTTAAAGCATTTAATATTTTTGTTTCCATTTAGCTCAAGCCCA
This sequence comes from Pipistrellus kuhlii, assembly GCF_014108245.1. Classification (NCBI taxonomy): domain Eukaryota; kingdom Metazoa; phylum Chordata; class Mammalia; order Chiroptera; family Vespertilionidae; genus Pipistrellus; species Pipistrellus kuhlii. Next base: position 36,212,387 of record NW_023425471.1, read on the forward strand.
GTTCTCATGTAATATAATTTATTTTCTTAACATATTAATTAAATTCGCAACAATAGAAAGTGGGAGACACCTGATATTTTAAAAACCAACAAAACAAAAGCACTTATCTCATTACTGTGTGTTCCTCCAAAATGCTTATTAAGCCATGAAAAACTCCTGCCAGGACTAAGTAGTAAGAAAATTTAAAGGAATATATTTGGGAGTCAGATCTGAGTTCAAACTTCAGATCCCCTATTATTTTTTTGTGATTTGGGGAGAGTTACTTCACTTCTCTAAACTTAAGTTTTTACTTTGGTGAAATGGGTTGACTAAAATTTGTCTTGCCTGCTCATTGTGAAAAGCATGATATAAGAAAGATTAAAGAGCCCAGCATTTTCTATATACCTAGTAGTTCTTATTGCAAATGAGGGAAGTTAAAGGAAAAGGGAATAAAATAGAGGCATTTAACAACAACAACAAAAAAAGATGAAAGAAAAAAGGTGCATTTGGTTTGGAACAGAGCTGGATTAAGAGTTGAGTACATAGTTACTGGAGTGGAAGGAGGTACAACAGATTAAGTTATAATAAGTTAAACTATAATAGGTTATGCCATTAAGTTCTTAGAAACCATTGTTTTTTGGCTGAATTGTGTTCACCTCCAAAATTCATATGTTGAGGCCTTAACTCTCAGTACCCCAGAATGTCACTAAATGTGGAAATAGGGCCTTTAATGAGGTAATTATGATAAAATGATGTAATATGTGTGAGCCCTACTGCAATGAGTGGAGTCTTTATAAAAAGAGAATGGAATGCAGAGAACACTGAGGGAGGACACAGAGAAGGTGCCCATCTGCAAGCCAAGGAGAAAGGCCTCAAAATGAAACCAGTTCTGCTGACAGCTTGACCTTAGACTTAACAGCAACCAGAAATGTAAGGAAATACATTTTTATTGTATAAGCCACCCAGTCTGGTATTTTGGTATGACAGCCTTAACAGACTAATGTAGCCACAGAGGTTGTTTGATTTTTTTTTAAAGGAACCCATGAGAGACAACATGTGAAAATACCTACTATAGGTCCTAAGAAATGTCCCGAATATATAGTTAAATCTGCTGACAGAATGTTCTAAAATAGTGGTCGGCAAACTAATTAGTCTACAGAGCCAAATATCAAGAGTACAACGATTGAAATAATGTCTTTTGAGAGCCAAAAACCGACTTCTGCGCATGGGTCACGAAGTTTCAATCGCACTGTACATGCGTGCTCACAAGTGGTACTTTGTGGAAGAGCCATACTCAAGGGGCCAAAGAGCCACATGTGGCTGGCGAGCAGCAGTTTGCCTAAGAGTGTTCTAAAGGAAAACTAAATAGGTTGGGCATCAGGGGACTTGACCCTTATTCTATGCTGTGTTGCTAACTAGCCCCAGGACCTTAATTTCTCTAGGCCTTAGAACTTTCACTTTTAGAGTAAGTGAATTTTACTTTCCTGTAAAGTTGGAAAATTTAATTGATGGAATATTCCTAATATCCAAAATGTGTTATAAGCAGAGATGAAATTTGAAATCTGTTTTACAGATTCCCAGAGCAATGTTCTTTCTTGCTGTACATTTTCTGCAACTGTGACATTTAGCTTTGAGACTTAGGTGTTAGAGGGGTTATTCCTGCTTGTTTTTTTTCACATTAAAATTGCTCAATACCAGAAATTTGCCAATATGTTTGATGTGGAAATCTTTTTAAAAAATATATTTTATTGATTTTTCACAGAGAGGAAGGGGGGAAAGGAATAGAGAGCTAGAAACATCGATGAGAGAGAATCATCGACCAGCTGCCTCATGAACACCCCCTACCGGGGATTTGCCTGCAACCAATGTACATGCCCTTGACCAGAATCGAACCTGGGACCTTTCAGTCCGCAGACCAACGCTCTATCCACTGAGCCAAACCGGTTTTGGCTGATGTGGAAATCTTTTGATTTCAGTAAATATGGTGTTAAAATGTTTGTTGACAATTCTGCTTTAAAATTGCTTTAAAGAAGACCAATTAAAATGAAATCAACATGCAAAAGAACAAGCCACAAGCTAGTCTGTTTTCTGATTAAGAAATGTGTCTTGTGTAATTAAGTAGCCAAAACAAAGTGGGGGTGGGGTGGGGTGGGGTGGGGTGGGGTGGGGTGTGTGTGTGGGGGGAGGGAAGTCATTGCCTTGGTCTACTTCTGGCTTGTTCAGAAGCAGCTGCTTAGAGTTGGAATGTATGTTCTCTTGGTGAAAAGGCCTCAAGGTCCAGCCCATGTGGGGCTGCAAGATAAATTGGTGGCAACTGTGAGTTTATCCAAGGAAAGGTAATATTTACTTTGATCTTCAATTTTATCATAGAAAATAGTTTAGGCTGCACAGTAATGGCAAAGTTTTCATTTAATGCAATTTAGACAGGAATAGTTGTTACCCTCTATTTGTGAGACTAACAAAAGGTAAACACGACGGGTACAGCAGTGAAATTTACCAACTTGATCTTAAACTGATAAAAAGGATAATGGTAGGTGCTTTGTAATTTTTACTCTGCATTGTGTGAACCTGATTACATCTGAATTGGGTTTCTTGGCAAAAACCATTGGACTTCTTTCTTTGACTGTATTATTTTTAAAAAACTGTAATAATGATTGCTAATGTTTATATAGTACTATTGTCCAGACACTGCTTAAATGCTCTATCTGTATTAGCTCATTAAATCTTCACAAGAAATCATTTACTCCTCACTGCAACCTTATGAAGTAAATGACATTATCGACTCTACTGTGCAGATGAGAACATTGAAGCACATGCAGATATGTGACTAGCTAAAGATCACAGATCTTATAAGGAGCAGAACTGAGATTTCAATTCAGGCAGTCTTACTCCAGAATCTTTGCCTCTGATCATTTTGAGAACTGTTTTTCCCAGAGGCAACATCCCTAAATTACCACTATCCCACATGCAGTAGCTCAGTCTCTTATCAAACTCAGATTTTACTTCTTCAAGTCTGCATAATCCTCACTTCAGAAAGGTAGTGCATTCAGATTTATCTTTGAAAAATAAGCTAAAGATAAAAAAGAACATTGTGATTCTTTTTTTGTTTTGTTAATCTTCACCTGAAGGTGTTTTGCTATTGATTTTTAGAGGGAGTGGAAGGAATGGGGAGAGACACGGAGAGAGAAACATCAATGTGAGAGAGACACAACCGAGGTATACACCTTTGACTGGAATCAAACCCAGGACCCTTTAGTCTGTAGGCCTTTATCCACTGACTAGGTCAGAACATTGTGCTTCTTACTAATAACTTAAAGTAGCCTCCGAGGCTGATATTTGATCATGCAAATATGAATTGCCACTATACCCAGTCAGCCTCAATTCCAGCTGGTTGGCTATAATGCAAAAATTAGGATCTCAGCCCAGATTCCATGGAAGAGAAAGAAGATTTGAGATGATTTCCACTTAAACTGCCACACAGACTTTACATCTGATTATCAAAATATGACTATCTTATAACATTTGTTTTTCCTGTTAGAAATCACCTTAATACTAGACTAATTAAGGTGACCTCTAAGACATTTAACTTATATAAATTCCTAATTACTTATACAACTAGAACTAATATAAAACTGTATGTCAATTGTATTGGGGGATGGGGACAAAAATCATATAAAAAAAGAAATAATACATACTTGAAAATTTAAAGGTGGTAAAGTCCCACATATAATAATTTAGATTGTTGGTTTCAGTAGATGTAAGTCATTTTTTCTTTTCGTTCTCCAAATGTATCAAATGTTTCGATTTCTTTTTACAAAAATGATTTCTATAAGCCTAATGTTGTGAAAAGTTGTATTGAGCATATTTATTATATGGTGTCCCAAAAATGTATGCACACACTTTGAATAATTAGAAAGGCAGTGTTTGTTAGATAAATTCAATTTTAAAAATTGAGCTATCAGCCATTAAAGTGTATATACATTTTTTGAGACACCTGTATATGCTTTAATTTTTTTATGAACCTGTCTTTGTTATAACCCATCTATTTCAAACATGGAAAAGTTCAATGAATCTACAAAATATCTGTATTTTAAGGAAGCTGGATGATGACCCGTGTGTGTGTGTGTGTGTGTGTGTGTGTGTGTGTGTGTAATGCATGTATATAAGTATAAAAGTGTTATTTAGGTACATTTGTCTTTTGATATTTGTAAAAATCACCAGATTTTAGAACAGGGTATTATAGTCAATTTGATACTTTGTGCTCCTTCAGCCCCATCAGGGCAAACTAGATTTCTAGAGCAAATGAGTGAATAGCTCATCGTTAGGATCTCTCTCTAGCCTCTATGGGCTGTTTATTGGCATATTCTTCTGTGGTTCCTGGTAGTTTAAAAGCATCCTGTCAGGTCAGTCTTTCAATCACATGTTACTCCCATATTCTTGGTATCCCACAGGCAGTTCTATGAGGATACCAAACCAGTTATATACTGGATATTGATATGGGGATTGAGCCTGCAAATGAAGTATGTGCCCTTGACTTGAAATGGACCCAACACACTTCAGCCCTCAGGCCAATGTTTTATCCACTGAGCAAAACTGGCTAGGGCTATTTTACTTTTCTATATGTATATTGTACTTCAATAAATGACATTAAGGAATTAAAAAGAACAATTTGGAATTACCTAAATTTAAATCCTACTTGCTAGTTCTGACTGGTCAGATTTCTTAATTCCTCTAAAAACCACAATATCCTTACCTATATGGTGATGTGGGTGATGATGACAAAAAGAGTCATAATCACTTGGTGTTGCATTCTCACAATGCTCTATCCTATCCTGTATAATAAAAATCTAGTATGCCAAGTGTCCATTTGACCAGTCGCTATGACGTGCACTGGCCATCAGGGAGCAGATGCTCTGACCGGTAAGTTAGCTTCCTGCTGGGGTCCAGCCAATCGGTACTGGGCAAGACAAGCCAGACACACCCTGGAGCCCACTCATCGTTTCTACATGGCCCCGATTGTGCACCGGTGGGGTCTCTCAGCCTGGCCTGCACCCTCTCACAATCCAGGACCCCTTGGAGGATGTGGGAGAATCCATGCACTGGCTCTGATATCCCCTGAGGGATTTGCAAGAGAGTGCAGGCCAGACTGAGGGATCCCACCAGTGTACAAATCTATGCACCAGGCATCTAGTTAGGTAGATAATAGGCAATATTGTTATCTTCATTGAATAAATGACAAAGAATAACCATACAAATGTTAACTAGCCCAAGGTCATCTGGATCCAGAATTCACATATATATGTTTTCAAGAGTCCACACTCTTACCACCTATGTCCCTTTGTTTATAGGGCTACCCCCACTCCACACACCCCAAAAGATGTATTTAAAAGAGTTTAGAAAACTGTAATTCAATAAATACATTAGATCTCTGTAATTCCCATTAATGCTAAAACATGACCTCTAGCTCTTCTTCCTATGCTCACTTTTCACAGTTATACTTTGACTGTATTGGAATTTCTTTTACCACAATCTTAGAATTCCTTGCCTTTCTGGTAATGGTTCCTCGTCTTTTTGGTAATGCCCTTTCAAACTTTGAGGAAGCATCGTTACCTTATTTCATTAATTTCCCACAGTTATATATTATTATCTATAGTCTTTTATATTTAGGACATGAGGTGTTTTAAATGTATGTTTTCTGTGCCTAGCCAATGAGCTAAAACCATATGAGGTGCTCAATTCATTATTGAAATAAAAAACCTTTTATTTTTAGTGACCCATATTACTTATATGTATTTTCTTTCTTTTTCAAATATATTTTTATTAATTTCAGAGAGGAAGGGAGAAGGAGAGATAGAAACATAAATGATGAGAGATAATCATTGAACACTGCCTCCTGCACTGCCCCTACTGGTGATTGAGCCCACAACCCAGGCATGTGCCTTTGACTGGAATCAAACCAGGGACCCTTCAACCCACAATCCAAAGCTCTATCTACTGAGCCAGACAAACTAGGGCTATATGTATTTTCTTTATTAAAGACCTTTGAAAATGCTATTTTAAAAATATATGTTTGTATTTATTTCAGAGAGGAAGGGAGAGGGATAGAGAAATACAAACATCAGTGATGAGAGGATCATTGATTGGCTGCCTCCTGCATACCCCACACTGAGGATAGATCGAACACAACTCACATATGTACTCTGACCTGGAATCAAACTGTGACCTCCTGGTTCATAGCTCATCACTCAACCACTGAGCAATGTCAGCTGGGCCGGTAATGTTATTAAAACAAAAAAACTTGATAGTAATTGGAAGCAATGTGATAGGTTCTTTGTAGTAGACATTATTTTGTACTCCAAAGAATACTGCTTTGGTAACGACTTAGTTGGTCTATAAGCATAGCACCAATTAAGCTAACCACCAAAACTTTTCAATGCAATCCTTTTTCTGGGGAGTTATCTCAAATTTTATCATTGAAACCAATAGAAAACTAAGATTTGTTTTATATAAATTAGGTTTACAGCCACATTTTTGGAAACACATCTGTTCCATAAAGACAAAGAGCCCTACTTATAGTGATCACTTGCTTTATGCCATGTAAATGACATTGTTTCTTTTGTGTTTAATGAACTTTCCCATTACCTACTTGCCAGTTGGATGTAGACATTAGCAATTTTGAATCATGGATGCAAATCTGGTCTAATTCCTATACTGTGATGTCCTTGGCCGAAAATCTTGTTATAGGGCAATCCATTGTATTGCTTGCCAGCAAGATAACCACAGAGCCATTCCAATCTTTGTTATTGGTAGATGTCCTCTTTGTAAGTTTTGGCAGGCTGGCTGGGAGCCGTCTGTAGTATATTTTTCTGGCTACCATCAAGTTTTCCATCTGCTAGTATTTAACATTGCCTTGGTATGAACTCATAAGCTATTAAATATTGGGTCGGCAGCTAAGTAATTGCGGATTTTTTAAAGAAAATCAAAGTCAATTTTTTCATGGAACTAAATAACTTTATTCTGTAATGTATTGCCCATTTTGATCAATGACCTTTTGCCATCTTTCAGGCAGCATCATAATCCCACGTTCAAAAAACTTCTGGTTTTTATTAGCAAAAAACTGAATCAGGTACGATTTGACATCATCATCATTATTGAAATTTTTACCATTCAAGGAGTTTTGTAAAGATCGAAACAAAAAGTAATCAAATGGTGCCAGGTCAGGACTATATGGTGGATGTGGCAAAACATCCCAACCAAGCTCCATTAATTTTTGCCGAGTGACCAAAGATGTGTGTGGCCTTGCATTGTCATGATGGAATACAACACCTTTTCGATTTGTCAATTCGGGCCGCTTTTCTTCAACTGCATTGTTTAATTTCGTTAGTTGTTCAATGTAGACATCAGAATTGATCGTTCGGTTGGGTGGTAAGAGTTCAAAGTAGACAATTCCTTTGTAATCCCACCAAACTGATAACAAAACCTTCTTTTGATGAATATCAGCTTTTGATGTTGTTTGAGTTGGTTCACCTGGCCTGCTCCACGATCTTTTCCGCTTGATATTGTTGTAAACAACCCATTTTTCATCGCCAGTTATCAGTCGTTTTAAAAATGGATCATTTCCATTACGTTTCTTTAGCAAATCGCAGCTGCTAATGCGTTGCGTTAACTGTGATTCTTTCAGTTCGCGAGGAACCCATGTATCGAGTTTTTGAACATAGCCAAGTTGTTTTAAGTGATTTTCAATGCATGTATCTGATACATGAATCTTCTCTGCAATCTCACGTGTTGTACTGTGACAGTCCGAATTGATTATTGCTTTGATTAGGGCGTCATCAACTTCAACTGGACGACCAGAGCGTTTTTCATCTTTGAATGAAAAATCACGAGAACGAAATTTGGCAAACCAATTTTGACACTGCCGTTCTTTTAAGGCTTCGTCACCATAAACAGCACATAACTTTTTATGAGCTTGCGATGCGTTTTTCCCTTTGCGGAAATAAAAAAGCAAAATATGACAAAAATGTTCCTTTTGATTTTCCATTTTTCAACGAACGCCAAACGAAAACTACAAAACATATTAAAAAAACTTTTTTTACTGATTAACAGCTGAATAGCCAACTATCAAATAACAAAATGTGTTTTACATTTGTACTACGTCTGCAAACCTAAAAATTCAACTGAAGCCATATATGCGTGGAATCCGCAATTACTTAGTTGCCGACCCAATAGCTCTCTCAAATATATAACTATATAATAAGGCCTGAAATGATTCACATTTTAATTAAATCAAGAGAGCAAATAAACGAAGAAATAGAAAAATCCCAAAGTATGCAAGTCAATGAAGTTTAATTTGAGATTTAGTAGTATTTCAATAATAATGAGGGCTGTGAGAAAACACGCAATTACTTAGTTGGGTCGGCAACGAAGTAATTGCGGGTTTTACACATATATGGCTTCAGTTGAATTTTTAGGTTTGCAGACGTAGTACAAATGTAAAACACATTTTGTTATTTGATAGTTGGCTATTCAGCTGTTAATCAGTAAAAAAAGTTTTTTGATCTGTTTTGTAGTTTTTGTTTGGCGTTTGTTGAAAAATGGAAAATCAAAAGGAACATTTTCGTCATATTTTGCTTTTTTATTTCCGCAAAGGGAAAAACGCATCGCAAGCTCATAAAAAGTTATGTGCTGTTTATGGTGACGAAGCCTTAAAAGAACAGCAGTGTCAAAATTGGTTTGCCAAATTTCGTTCTGGTGATTTTTCACTCAAAGATGAAAAACGCTCTGGTCGTCCAGTTGAAGTTGATGACGCCCTAATCAAAGCAATAATCAATTCGGACTGTCACAGTACAACACGTGAGATTGCAGAGAAGCTTCATGTATCACATACATGCATTGAAAATCACTTAAAACAACTTGGCTATGTTCAAAAACTCGATACATGGGTTCCTCGCGAACTGAAAGAATCACAGTTAACGCAACGCATTAGCAGCTGCGATTTGCTAAAGAAACGTAATGGAAATGATCCATTTTTAAAACGACTGATAACTGGCGATGAAAAATGGGTTGTTTACAACAATATCAAGCGGAAAAGATCGTGGAGCAGGCCAGGTGAACCAACTCAAACAACATCAAAAGCTGATATTCATCAAAAGAAGGTTTTGTTATCAGTTTGGTGGGATTACAAAGGAATTGTCTACTTTGAACTCTTACCACCCAACCGAACGATCAATTCTGATGTCTACATTGAACAACTAACGAAATTAAACAATGCAGTTGAAGAAAAGCGGCCCGAATTGACAAATCGAAAAGGTGTTGTATTCCATCATGACAATGCAAGGCCACACACATCTTTGGTCACTTGGCAAAAATTAATGGAGCTTGGTTGGGATGTTTTGCCACATCCACCATATAGTCCTGACCTTGCACCATCTGATTACTTTTTGTTTTGATCTTTACAAAACTCCTTGAATGGTAAAAATTTCAATAATGATGATGATGTCAAATCGTACCCGATTCAGTTTTTTGCTAATAAAAACCAGAAGTTTTTTGAACGTGGGATTATGTTGCTGCCTGAAAGATGGCAAAAGGTCATTGATCAAAATGGGCAATACATTACAGAATAAAGTTATTTAGTTCCATGAAAAAATTGTCTTTGATTTTCTTTAAAAAGTCCGCAATTACCTAGTTGCCGACCCAATGTCTTTTCTTGGCCTTGGAACTAAGCCACTTGAAACTTAGATTGATGACACAGCAAAAGCAAGCACGTGCAAAATGCATATGTGTGTGCTGGTGTGTGCGTGTCTGTGTGTACCTGCTCCCGCAAAACCAGCTGTACGAGCATCCTGCCTGTGTGTATGGCTTGTTTTCTTCCGGTTTAGGGTTGTGGGTATACGGAAGAGGAAAGAAATCACAGGTGGTACAACTGAGTAGCAGTGGCAGCTATGGCTTATACAAACTTACCAAATACTATGCCTTAGTTTTAGAGCAGTACTTTTCAAACTATAAGTTGAAAAGTATTAGTGGGTTATAAAATCAGTTTAGTAAGTTACAACTATCATATTTAAAATATAACAGAAAACATCATTATACATCATGTGTAGTTATAGCATTAATTTATAAAAACTGGTTTCATGTGTACACACTCTATCATCAGCAGACACACATGTATATGTACCAGGTCACAATGTAAAATATATGTTTTAAGATTTTAAAAAAAGTTTGAGGTCTTCTGATTTAGAGACAGATTAAGTACATTTGTCCACCTTTTTACAGTCTTGCCAAAATGATAATGTGATTTCCTCTGATTTGGGAGAGTCAAAAATAGTAGTATTGACAAGCTAAAATGAATTTCCTTTTTGTGATGCAGATAAATATCAAGACAACTTAAAGATTTCTTTAAATTATTTTAACTTAATTCACACATAAGAGTTACATATCAAATAATATGAAATTTCCAATAATCTTTCTAGGAAAACTTTAAGAAGAAACTGCCTAAATTTGAATCTCTGGGAGCACTTCAGAATCCCTGGAATTTTCCAACTTTAGGAGCCCACCTGAATCAGAAATAGAGCTTTCCCTTTCTCCCCAACACACAGACACACACACACGTACACACACACATGCACACACACGTTAGTAGCTGCAGTTCACCTGAAGATGCCCATCCAAACCTACAATTCCAGGAGGGTTTTGGGGCCCTCCTTAGGATCCTGTGGCATTCTCTTTGGCCTCTTCAACATTATACTGTCTTACCGTAGCTACTCATAGCATGTTTCAAGCTATTTTGATCTTCATTTATTTTCATTTCAATGAGAAAACTGAGTAGGCTATTTGATGATTCATTCGTTTTTTGACATCCATGGCCTGAAACCAATCAGGTTTTTCTCATCTTCAGAGCTTGTGCTAGTGTCCATCTATCTAAAAGGCTGTCTTTTCTAACCCTTCATTTTGTATATATTCCCTGGCTTACAAATACAGACAGTTTCTAAACCCACAACTGGTTTCACTGAATTGAGAAAAATGCTGTGATTCTATCTACATCATATCAGATTAGAATCGTGAGTAAAATTTCCATTTTTTTTTTCCAGCTAAGTTTGTTGTTTTATAGAAATAGTCTGAGATATTTGAGTAGGGTTATACTGTCTGGTTTTAACAAAGTTAAAATGGCATTTTGAATGACAAAACCATTTTTTGCTAGCCTTATTTATTCAGAGAATCAGAGAGAGTGTGGCACTGTCAATATGCAAAAGATAAATGTATGGAAAGAACTGTTCATTTTATATTGCCTTAATAATCAATGAAGATCGCCACTTAATTGATCCAACTGTGGTGATCAGAATTAATCAGAATTAATGGCTGAAATTAATGGATTGACAGTGCTATGATAAGAGTTTGCTGCTACCTAAAGCTTCTCATAATCATTCAAAGAACACCTTGTTTATTGTTTGTTTTGCTTTATTATTATTTGTTGCCCATTTTACCGTTCAGAGTGGACATGTAGTATATAGATGACAATAAGCCTGTTAGTGTGGTACGTATAATGTAAAAGTTTCCGGTTGCATTTGTAATAACAATCAATTTCCTTCTCTAATTACATTAATTATAGCATTATATACCTATGTAATTTGCACAGGATTGTGCTCAATTAGATTCATATTGTATTTCAATAAAGCATTTTTGCCACTGTCATAAATCTCTAGAACACTATGTCATGGAGATAGTGGCAACTGAAAATTGATCTATAGTGTAGGAATTCATTGGGAAATCATGTCTTGTTATTGATTACTAAAAGAGACATTAATTTATGGAAGCTGGTTGGAGATTTTGGCAAGTTTAGAACTTATTTTAAAATCATTCTCAATCTTAGCTACAGGTTTTCTCAGAGAAAAGGAATCAGAATGGGAAGGAGGAGGAAGGGAGGGATAGTGCAAGGGAGATGGGGACCGTGACAGAATGAGGAGAGAATATAAATTAAAAAAAATAATTGTAAAATATTTGTGTTGCATTTTGTTAACAGAGTAAGGTGAAGGGCATGTGTGTATATCAAGATCAGTAGCAACCTATTACCGGTCCATAATCAGATTGAGTAATTGGTTTCTGAAAGTAATCTTTATTCTCTCAGAAATGTAACTGACAGAAAATACCTAGCTATTCAGTCTAAAAGCAGATGGCTCACCATAAGATTCAAGTAGCAGGTGAAAAACAGCCCAGAGTAAGTTCCTTTCTTGCTTTCAAAATGGAAATATTCCAAATGTAGAGTCCTGTTTTCAGACGCTAATTAAAATGGTATAAAAAAGAATCTAAAACTCGTTTGTAAAAGGAAGGAAAGCTTCACACCTTGAAATCTCATTATTTGCCATTTAGTTTATGATATAGTGATTTTGGTCATGTATATATGTAATGGGTGTTTTTATTTAACTCTAGGTTTCAAATATGTTTTATTTACCTTAGTTTCATTTAAGGCTTTGAAATACCTGTGACTAATTACATGGGTTGACAGATTGGATTTAAATAACCCTCTCTTCTTTTTTTATTTTAAACCTCCTCAATTTTACATTCTGGAAATGTGTTTGGAATAGTATAGGTTATAGAATGACAGTTTCTGAGCTTTTACCCGTGGGTGGAAGATTGGAACACCAGCAATGCAGCACGGCTGATAAAGAAAGAAACCTACAATAGTATTATTGTTGCTAGATTTTTATTTCTATGGTAACCATGATGTCACTGGTGCCTGCAATGCTTAAACCTTCCATCTCTAATAACTGGAGCTGATCTGGTAGGACAGAAATGTGCAATGAAAATCCTAATTAATAGACTGTAATCACCAGATGCAATGATATAGCTATGTTTACAAATGTAAAAGGCTGAATCATGGCTGGAATCAAAGGAAAATGAAGCATAAGGTTTATTTTATTAAGAGGAAAGGCATGTTTTTAAAATATATATGGATAATAACATGAATGTACAGTAGATGAAAACTATGGTAGAAAAGGAAGCTAGGTATATGCTATAGTCTTCATTATTTATAACTGGGAAAAATATGCTTTTGGAATTAATGTTTAATTCCTGTTAAGAAATACAGAGAATAAGCAACTTGTATATAACAGGAATATTGTTAAGAAGGATATTAGTGAATGTTTTTATCATATTGCCTTACCCTGATTGTTTGCTATTTATACTCCTTACCCTAAACTCCCTTTATTCTCTTCTCAGTGCAGGATAGGTGTCCATTTGCATATTGAGATCTAATCTAACCTTTCAGGGAGAAGGGATCTTCTTAACTGCATGGGCTTGGAAAAAGAAAACATAGCCCATGCCCATATTTTAAGGAGAAAAAATATTGTAGGTACTAATAACAACCAGAAATGTCCCAGATCGTTTATGAGGGAGATTGCAGAATGACTAGAAGTGGGGCTTTAACTCTCTTCTCTTTAAAGTGATCTGTATCATTCTCCAGCAAAGGGCCATTTTAAAGTCAAGACAAGCCGTGGGAGAAAAAACATACATGTCTGCTGTGCCTGCCTTACCCTTATGGCTTAGTTCTCAAGTCCAGACTAGCTTGTCACACAGTACTGTCAACACCTGTCCATGGAAATAGTTGTGAGGTGGAGCAAAGTAGAGCATGCCAGGGGACTGTCCCTCTGTTTTATATCAGCTTAACTGTCTTCATAATGGTGGAGGGTAGGGAGGTTGCAGTTTTTAAATGCCTCACAGTTTGAGACTGTTTTCTGAGTTGTTTTTATAAAGCCACTTTCCTGCAGTACTGACTGGGTTTCCAAACTAATGAAATTCATTGTTTTGGGTTTGATGTTTAAATACTTTACAGGGGACAATTCTTCCCCATTAGAGAGAGATAACATGCCTGGCTCGATCATGTGCCTGCTAGCACTATTACTTTTCTGTTATCTGACTGCAGCAATCAACTATATGGACACTGTGTGATAAAAATGCAACAACTTGATATACAGGCTGAATTCCAGCTGCCTCTGAGCTCGGTAAATCTCCTGCTTTATAAACACTCCTATCCTTGATAACATATTGAGGAAAAAGACAAAATAAGAATTACTCTTTGTGCTGCACTGAGAGCATGAAGTCATTCAGCTTTCATTGGGCAAAAATGGAAAATTTCCCTAAAGAAAATATGGATTTATATTTCTGGGTTTGATGGAGTAAGACTGAAAATTACCTCTTGCTTCTATTATTTACATATCCTAACAGTAGAGACATAAAGAAACTTTTACACATAGATTGCCAATTGTATAATGAAAAATACCCTCAATTAATAATACTGATTATAGCTGAAACCGGTTTGGCTCAGTGGTAGAGCCTCGGTCTGAGGACTGAAAGGTCCCAGGTTCGTTTCCGGTCAAGGGCATGTACGTTGGTTGCAGGCACATCCCCGGTAGGGGGTGTGCAAGAGGCAGCTGGTCGATGTTTCTCTCTCATCGACGTTTCTAGCTCTCTATCTCTCTCCCTTCCTCTCTGTAAAAAAATCAATAAAATATATTTAAAAAAATAATACTGATTATAGCTGACACCCATCTACAACTAATAAAAGAGAAACATACAAATTGACCATCCCTCTGCTATACCCACCCGCCAATCAGGAGTGAGTATGCAAATTAACCCAACAAACAAGTTAGAGTCCATGGAGCTGGAGACAGCAGGAAACTTGGGCTGCCCCCAGTGATGTAGGAAGCCAAGCTTCCCACCCACCCTGGCTGCTGCTGAAGAAGTGGCTGGGGGCCTAGGTTGTCGGGGGTGTGGCCAGCCTGAATGCAGCCCTCAGCGCCTTACCCAGGGTGCCCCATGCCACAAGGGAACTCCCACCCTGATCTGGGACACCCTTCAGGGCAAACTAGCTGGCCCCCACCCATGCACCAGGCCTCTATCTATACTAATACAAAGGTAATATGCTAATTAGACTGGGAGACCTTCCAAACTTTCTTCTGGACAAAGCCATGGTGGCAGGGCTGAGGTAGAGGCAATTAGAGGGCAAGAGGGGAGGGCAGTTGTGAGTGATCAGGTCACTATGGGATGGAAGTTGTGGGTGATCAGGTCAGAAGGGGGGAGGATTGGGAGTGATCAGGTCAGCTGGGGGGGCATTTGGGGATGAGCAAACCATCAGGGAGGTGAGTTGGGAGCAAGCAGGCTGTGAGTGGGGGTCAGTTGGGAGTGATCAGGACAAGTGGGGGGGCAGTTTGGGGTAAGCAGACCAGCAGGGGGCAGTTGAGGGTGAGTAGGCCAGTGGGGGGCATTTGGGGGTGAGCAGACTGGCAGGCAGAGTGGTTAGGGGCAATCAGGCAGGCAGGCAGGTGAGAGGTTAGGAGCCAGCATTCCCAGATTGTAAGAGGGATATCTGACTGCAAGTTTAGACCTGATCCCTGTAAACTGGCATTAGACCATCCTTCAGGTCCTCAAACTTTTTAAAGTGGGGGCCAGATCACGGTCCCTCAGAGAGCTGGAGGGCCGGACTATATGAACTACTAATTCCTACTGTAACACCTCGGCTGCGCTCACTGCCCAAAAAACCTGGCGGGCCGGATCAGACTCCTCTGCGGGCCGCATGTGGCCTGCGGGCCGTAGTTTGAAGACGCCTGCAACGGGTCCCAGATTGGAGAAGGTACAGGCCTGGCTGATGGACTCTCCTCCCCCCATGCACGAATTCCATGCACTGGGCCACTAGTTATCATTATAAACTTATACTTTTCAAAGACCAGGTGTCTGAAATTATATGTTAGACTAAGTAAAGAGAATGAAATGGACATAATCTATGTTTACACTGAGAAGAATCTAAAGAATTTCTCGTATTATTTGCATAAAATGTCATCTAGAAAGGAAAATTAAAGAATTTTCATAATATCCTCTAATGATACTAACACTAGGTCAAGTACTTCATACAATTCAGTGAAGTGTAGGATAGAAATGAAGAGGATGCTGGCTTCTAATTCCTCATCCACCAAATACCAAGGGTAGTTTGACCTTGGGCAGTATTCTCAATCTCTTTATGCCCTCAGCTGTAAAAGGAGAATAGCAGCAGCTATATCAGAGCATTGTTGCATGGTTTAAATTTTAGGTGAAAGCCTGGCACACAGTTTGGGATCCACAGATGTCACTCCTTTTATTAACTACTAGAGGCCTAGTTCACAAAATTCTTTCATAGATAGGGTCCCTAGGCTTGGCTGGCAATCATGGCCAATCTGTAGGGCAACTAGCAGGGAGCTTGGGGACACTTCTCACCCCCACCTTGACCTGGCAACACCCACTCACCTGCTCCACCATCCCACTGCAGTTCTGCTCTCATCTGAGCCCATCAGGGCTATCAGCACCTCCACTGCTGCCTGCTGCCAGTGCTGGTCCCAGATGCCAGCCATGTTCCATGCCTCTCAGATCAGCACACATCTAACTTCCAGTTAGTCGCACTCCTGCCTGGGGGGACAATTTACATATTAGCCATTTAGTATATAGGATTATTGTTTCATTTGGTAAAAATTGCCCAAGTTTGAAAAGCTGGTGGGAGGAGAGAGGCAAAGAACAGAAATAGTATTTCATACTTCAAAAATAGTAAATTGCTAAATATGTGTTTGAAAAGTTGTTGGTCTTTATCCCCTGTTTTTTCCTACTATTATTTCTCAAAATATTATTATTTAGCCACGCCAATCTTAAAATGTCAGTTTCCCCCCACAAATGGCCATTTATTTCTTATTGTAGAATTCAGAACTGCCCAGTCCAAACTGTTCCCTTTGGCCAGTGATAAAAGTAATAACATTCTTTTTCTAGCATTTAATCTTTTGACTTATAATCTGCTCCAAGCAACTCTGCCCATGCCTGACAGATATGTCAACCATGTAATTGTGCTATTAGTGCTAGTTTTTGAGAGATTCGCCAAGGTTTATTGTTGTTGGTGGTGTTGTGTCAATTGCCATTTTTGGCTAACTGTGGTTTTCATACAGTATCCCATATTTCTGTTTTCCTCTCTAATTAGTTAGTATTTGATAGAAAATATATTTTTTTTTCTATCAAAAACACTCTAGCTGAAACTGGTTTGGCTCAGTGGATGGAGCGTCAGCCTGAGGATTGAAGAGTCCCAGGTTCGATTCCAGTCAAGGGCATGTACCTTGGTTGTGGGCACATCCCCAGTGGGCAGCATTCTCAACAGTGTGCAGGAGGCAGCTGATCAATGTTTCTCTCTCATTGATGTTTCTAACTCTCTCTCCCTCTACCTCTGTAAAGAATCAATAAAATATATTTAAAATACACAAAAACACTTCAGAGTGTTAATAAGTGTTTTGCGAGTAAAATATAAGAGTATCCCATAGAAGTGACCACTAAATATGAAATCATTTGACCTAGGGAAGGACATAAAACTTAAGGGGAGCCCTAGCTGGTTTGGCTCAGGGGATAGAGCGTCAGCCTCTGGACTGAAGGGTTCCATGTTCAGTTAAAGTCAAGGGCACATGCTTAGGTTGTGAGCTCGATCCCCAGTGGGGAGTGGGGGGGAGTGCAGAAGGCGGCCGATCACTGATTCTCATCTTTGATCTTTTCATCTCTCTCTCCCTCTCTGAAATCAATAAAAAATATATAAAAAATAAAACCTAAGGGAAATTCTATGTATTATCACACAGGGTAAAAATTAATATGTAGAGTCCAAATTTGACTCTATGATTTATTACTTGAGTGATTTTTTTGAAAATAAATTAGTTTCTCTGTACCTGAGTTTGCTATTCTATAGAACAAGTTAGTGATCATGTCTGTTTGTTTATTTATTTATTTATTTATTTATTTATTTTAATTTAGCTTTATTGTTGAAAGTATTGCAGATGTCTCCTTCCCTCCCATTAGCCCCCTCTACCTGGCACCTGCACCCTCCCCCCAAGACCTTCACTGCACTATTGTCTGTATTCGTGTATTATGCTTACATGCATATAAATTCTTTGGTTAATATCTGCTTCTCCCCATGTTTCTGGATATATTTTGTTCATCAGTGTATTTTGTTCATTAGATTCCACATATGAGTGAAAGCATGTGATACTTGTATTTCTCTGACTGGTTTATTTTTTTTAATTAAAAATATTTTCTTTATTGATTAAGGTATTTAATATGTTTCCTTATGACTGGTTTATTTTGCTTAGCATCATACTCCCCAGGTCTCTCCATGCTATCTCAGAGTGTAAGAAATGCTACTACTTTAAAAAAAATTATTGATATAAGAGAGAGGAAGGGAAAGGGAGAAAAAGGGAGAAAGAGATAGTAACATCAGTGATAACAGAATCATCATCAGTTGCTTCCTGCACGTTAGGACTCTTAACCCAGGCATGTGTCCTGACAGGTAATTGAACTGTGCCCTCTTGGTTCATAGGCCGATGCTCAACCATTGAGCCACACCAGTAGGGTGAGATCCTTCTTTTTATAGCTGTGTAGTATTCCATTGTGTAAATGTATCATGGCTTTTTTGATTGGTGTTTCAGGTTTCTTAGGATATATTCCTAGAACTGGGATCACTGACAATTTGATTTTTTATTTTTGGATGAAACTCCATACTGTTTTCCATGGCTGCTGTACCAGTCTGCATTCCTACCAATAGTGTAGAGTTGTTATAGGCAATGAGTGAGTTGATTGTTAAGAAACTACTTGGGCCGAAACCGGTTTGGCTCAGTGGATAGAGCGTCGGTCTGCGGACTGAGAGGTCCCAGGTTCGATTCCGGTCAAGGGCATGTGCATTGCTTGCGGGCACATCCCCGGTGGGGGATGTGCAGGAGGCGGCTGGTCAATGTTTCTCTCTCATTGACGTTTCTGGCTCTCTATCCCTCTCCTTTCCTCTCTGTGGAAAATCAATAATATATATATATAGAAACTACTTGGTAAACTATACATTTCTAATACATTTCTAGACAAATATTTGCTGTAGTTGTAATGGTGATTTATGCCTTGCTTGCAATGGAAGTGATGTTTCTATTAGATTAGATTTTGTTGACTT
This sequence comes from Pipistrellus kuhlii, assembly GCF_014108245.1. Lineage (NCBI taxonomy): Eukaryota > Metazoa > Chordata > Mammalia > Chiroptera > Vespertilionidae > Pipistrellus > Pipistrellus kuhlii. The sequence continues at coordinate 36,231,342 of NW_023425471.1, forward strand.
CTTTCCATGTTTAGGTGATGTTCCACTATAAACCACCCCCAAACTTAGTGATTTAAATCAACAACAATAATATATTTTTTTATATTATGAATCTGTTACTTGGGCAGGGCTTGGTGAGAACAGCTCATCTGTAATATGTGATATTTAGCTTGGGTAGGTTTGAAGGCTTTTTGCTGGAATCATCTGAAGGCTTACTCATGTATCAGGTAGTTGATACCAGACTGCAGGTCAGTTATTTACATGGGACTGTCAACTGAAGCAACTACTTGATATGATTGTTATGCTCTAAAGATGAAAGAGAGAGAGAGAGAGAGAGAGAGAGAGAGAGAGAGAGAGAGAGAGAGAGAGCGAGCGCCTGACCACCAGGCAGAAGCTGTATTTACATTTTATGATACAAATTACAAATCATGTAGCATCATTACTACTGTATTCTACTCAACAAAGGGAGTCATTAAGACTCACTCATATTCAAAGGAAGGACTAGATTTAACATTTTATGGAAGGAATGTTAAATAATATGCAGATATAACCACCACCACCAATACTATCTAGTGTTGTTGCTTATTTATTGATAGTATTTATTGCATGCCATATATAATACTACATGATATCATGTAAACCTCACCAAATATCTATGTGATCAACACTATTGTCCCCATTTTAAGATGACAAAAAATAATGCTCAGATGTTAAATAGCTTGTCTAGTTTTGCAAATGAGAGGATTAGACAAAAAGTCATGACATTAAGCAATGTGAACATTATTTCCATTTGTCATTATACTTGTTTGAAGCAAATAGGAATGCATTTTTTTTTTGTGGAATAGGGTCTAACTGCTAAATAATTAATCAGAAGAACCCTTTGACACCTTTTAATAGATGGTGTATTAAAATGATAAAAACATGCAAGTCCTCTGAAATGAGTGCCTAACTGGTCAGTAGCTAATGGTTCAAACAAATATTATCAGTACTAGAGGCCTGATATACAAATTCGTGCATAGGTGGGGTCTTTTGGGATGACCTGTGGGGATTGAGCCCTGGCTTGTGCCCCAGTCTTGCAGTCCCAGCTCTTGCCCTTGGCCTTGCATCCCAACAGACCTGCTAGGCACCCCGCTGTGGCCTGGTGCTACTGCCCTCAACTGCTTCACTACTACAGGACAATCAATCAGGACCAGGCCACCTGCCCAGCTCCCTCTCGCCTGGGAGCTGGGCAGTGGCCCTGCCTCCCACTGCCAATGCTGGTCACCATCTGCAGGATGATCAGAGTGTTGATAGGGCCCACACTCACACCCACCTTGGCCTGGTGCTTCCCACTCACCTGCTCCACCGTCCCGCTGTGGTCCTGTACTTTTTGGGGCACATTGAGGCAGGCAGTACCATGTTGTTTACATCTGCCACGTTTTGTGCCACACTCTGGTGGTCAATACATGTCATAGCAAGCAGTCGAACTCTTGGTCTCCTGGTCAAATGACTGAGGGGACAATTTGCATATTAGGCTTTTATTATATAGGATTGGATGATTTTGTATGTATGTATTTATTTTATTATTATTATTTTAAAATATATTTTATTAATTGCAGAGAGAAAGGGGGAGGGAGAGAGAGATGGAAACATCAATGATGAGAAGAAAACATTGATTGGCTGCCTCCTGCATGCCCCTCCTCCCCCAGGAATTGAGCCTGAAACCTGGGCATGTGCCTTTGACTGGAATCAAACCTGGGACCCTTCATTCTGCAGGTCGACATTCTATCCACTAAGCCTAACCAGTTAGGGTTATTTTTTATTATTCATTGATTAAGGTATTACATATGTGTAATATGTAATACCCTCTATTAGCCCCCTCTCCCAGCTCCTGCCATCACTCCCCTAGTGTCTTTTTCTACTGATTATGCTTATATGCATGCATACAAGTCCTTTGGTTGATCTCTTCCCTTTTCTACATCTTAGCCCTCTCTCTGGGGTTTGATTGTCTGGTCAATGCTTCTCTGTGTTTGGATCCATTTCTGTACATCAATTTATGTTGTTCATTATAGTCCACAAATGAGTGAAGTCATGTGATATTTGTCTTTCTCAGACTGGCTTATTTCACTTAGCATAATGCTCTCCAGTTCCATTCATGCTGTTGCAAATGGTAGGAGATCCTTTTTACAGCAACTTACTATTCCATTGTGTAGATGTCCTAGTTTTTTAATCCACTCATCTGCTGATGGCACGTAGGCTGTGTCTAAATCTTAGCTATTGTAAATTGTGGTGCTATGAACATAGTGGTGCATATATCATTTCTGATTCTTGTTTCTAGTTTCTTGGGATATATTCCTAAAAGTAAGATCACTAGGTATAAATGGGAGTTCCATTTTTAGTTTTTGAGGAAACTCCATACAGTTCTCCATAGTGGCTGCACCAGTCTACATTTCCAGCAACAGAGCATGAGGGTTCCTTTTTCTCTGCATTCGCCTCAGAACTTAGTTTGTTGATCTATTGATGATAGCCATTCTGACAACAGGTGTGAGATATCTCGTTGTTGTATTGATTTGCATCTCTCATATGGTTAGTGACTTTGAGCATGTTTTCATATGTCTCTTGGCCTTCCTTATGTCCTCTTTTGAAATGTATCTATTTAGGTCCATTGCCCATTTTTTGATTTAATAGTTTATCTTCCTTTTATTAAGTTGTATGAGTTCTCTGTAAATTTTGGAGATTGAACTGTTATTGGAGATAACATTGGCAAATATCTTCTCCCATGCAGTGGGCTTTCTTCTTTTTTGGTGGTTTCTTTCGCTGTGCAGAAGCTTTTTATTTTGATATAGTCCCATTTGTTTATTTTCTCCTTAGTTTCAATTGCCCTAGGAACTGTATTGGTGAAGATATTGCTTTGGCATATGTCTGAGATTTTGTTGCCTATGGATTTCTCTAGTATTTTTATGGTTTCCGTCTTATGTTTAAGTCCTGTATCCATTTTTAGTTTATTTTTGTGTATGGTATAAGTTGGTGATCTAGTTTCATTTTTTTGGATGTATCTGTCCAATTATCCCAACACCATTTATTGAAGAGACTGTCTTGACTCCATTGTATGCTCTTGCCTCCTTTGTCAAATATTAATTGAACATAGTGGATCAGGTTGATTTCTGGCATCTCTGTTCTATTCCATTGGTCTATATGTCTGTTCTTGTGTCAGTATCAGGTTTTTTTTGAGAAGAGTGGCTTTGTACTACAGCTTGAATTCTGGTATTGAGATACCTTCTACTTTGTTCTTCTTTCACAGGATTGCTGTAGCTATCTGGTTTTTATTTGTTTGTTTGTTTGTTGTTGTTGTTTTGTTTTGTTTTTTATTCCAGATGAATTTTTGGAGACTTCGTTTTAGGTCTGTGAAATATGTGGTTGATATTTTAATGGGGAGTGCATTGAATCCATAGATTGCTTTTGGTAGTATGAACATTTTAATGATGTTGATTCTACCAATCCATGAACACGGTATGGTCTTCCACTTGTTTATGTCCTCTTCTATCTCTTTTTTCAGTGTTCTGTAGTTTTCTGAGTACAGGACTTTTATGTCCTTAGTTAAGTTTATTCCTAGATATCTTAATTTTTTTTGGTGCGATGGTAATTGGGATTTTTTTTTTTGCACCTCTGTAAGCTCACTATTAGAGTATAAAAATGTCATAAATTTCTGGGTATTAATTTTGTGTCCTGCTTCATTGCCTAATTCATTTATTAAGTCCAGTATTTTTTTATGGAATTTTTAGGGTTATCTATGTACAGTATCATGTCATCTGTGAATAAGGACAGTTTTACTCCTTTTCCAATTTAGGTATTTTTTATTTCTTATTCTTGTGTAATTACTATGGCTATCACTTCCAGTACTATGTCAAACAGGAATGGTGAGAGTGGGCATCCCTGTCTTGTTCCTATTCTCAGGTGAAATGATTTTAGTTTTTGCCCATTGAGTATGATGTTGGCTATAGGTTTTTATATAAGGCTTTTATTATGTTGAGGTATGATCCCTTTATTTCCACTTTGCTGAGGGTTTTTATCAAGAAAGGGTGTTGGATTTTGTCAAATGCATTTTCTGCATAAATTGATATGACTATGTCATTTTTATCTCTCAATGTGTTTATGTTTATTGATTTGCAGATGTTGTACCATCCTTGCAACCCTGGGATAAATCCTTGGTCATGGTGTATGACCTTTCTGATGTACTGATGGATCTGATTTGCTAGAATTTGTTGAGGATTTTGACATGTATGTTCATGAGGGATATTGGCCTGTAGTTCTCTTTCATTTTGTTGTCTTTATCTAGTTTTGGTATTGGGGTAATGCTGGCTTCATGGAATGAGCTTGGAAGTGTTCTTTCCCCTTGAATTTTTTTAGAATACTCTGAAGAGGATAGGTTTATTTCTTCTTTGAATGTTTGGTAAAACTCCCCTGTGAAGGATTCTGGCTCTGAGCTTTTTTTTTTTTTTTTTTTTTTTTTTTTTTTTTTTTTTTTTTTTTTTTTTTTTTCTGGAATGTTTTTTATGACTACTTCAACTTCTTCCATAGTTATTAGCCTATTGAGATTTTTAGATTATTCCTGATTGAGTTTTGGAAGGTTCTATTTTTCTAGGAATATGTCCATTTCCTCCATTTTGTCTAGTTTGTTGGAATAGAGTTGTTCTTAGTATATTTTTTAACAATCCTTGGTATTTATGTGGGGTCTCTTTCATTTCTAATTTTATTTCTTTGAGTCCTCTCTTTTTGCTTCTTGGTGAAATTGGTAATTTCATCAATCTTGTTTATCCGTTTAAAGAACCAGCTCTTGGTTTCATTGGTATTTAGTATTGATTTTTGGTCTCTATGTCATTCATTTCTGCCCTGATTTTTATTATCTCCTTCCTCCTGCTCACTCTGGGTTTTTCTTATTTCTCTTTCTAATTCTTTAAGTTGTTGATTTAGATATTTTATTACAATTTTTCTTGCTTTTTGAGGTAGGCCTCTAGAGCTATAAACTTCCCTCTTTGGACTGCTTTTACTGTGTCCCATAGATTTTGGATTTTGTTTTCATGGTCATTCATTTCCAGGATGTTTTTAATTTCTTCTTTAATCTCTTTGGTAACCTAATCACTGTTCAATAGCATGCTATTAAGCCTATATTCATGCTATTCATGCTGTACAATTGTTTTTCTTGTAGTTCATTTAGAATATTATGCCATTGTGGTCTGAGATGATGCTTGATATGATTTCAATCTTCTTGAATTTGGAGGGACTTTGCCTGTGACCCAATATGTGGTCTATCTTTGAAAATGTCCCATGTGCGCTTGAGAAGAACATATGCTCCATGCCTTTGAGGTGAAATGTTCTGAAGATGTCAATTAATTCCATTTGATCTAGTGAGTCATTTAGGATTGCTGTTTCTTTGCTGACTTTTTCTAGAAGATTTATCCACAGATGTCAAGGAGGTATTAAAGTCCCCTACTATGATTGTACTGTTGTTGATCTCTCCCTTGATATCTTCCAGTAGATTTTTATGTATTTGCGTGCTCCTGCATTGGGTGCATATATGTTTACCAGGTTTATATCCCCTTGTTTTATTGATCCCTTTAGTATTATGAAGTAGCTACACTTAAATCTTGTTATAGCCTTCACTTTGAGATCCATTTTGTCTTTTTTTTAAAATATATTTTATTGATTTTACACAGAGAGGAATTGAGAGGGATAGAGAGTTAGAAACGTCGATGAGAGAGAAACATCGACCAGCTTCCTCCTGCACACCCCCTACCGGGGATGTGCCCACAACCAAGGTACATGCCCCTGACTGGAATCGAATCTGGGACCCTTCAGTCCGCAGGCCAACGCTCTATCCACTGAGCTAAACCGGTTTCGGCAGATCCATTTTGTCTTATTCAAGTATTGCTATCCCAGCTTTTTTCTCATTTCCATTTGCCTGAAATATATTTTCCTATCCGTTTACTTTCAGTTTGTTTAATCCCCTTGTTCTGTTCTGAGGTGTGTCTCTTATAGACAGTATGTATGTGTATGTGTGTGTGTGTGTGTGTGTGTGTGTGTGTGTGTATATATATATATATATATATATATATATATATATACTGTCTATAAGAAACAGCATATATATCCATTTTCTTATTCATTCAGCCACTCGATGTATTTTGGTCTGTGTATTATACATTTAAATTATTATTGCTAAGTACTTATTGCTAAGTACTTCTTTGTAGCCACTTTTTTCTTTTCTTTTTCTTTCCTTTTTTTTTCTCCTGTCTTCCTTTTTCCATTTTTATTTATCCGTTTTACACCAGCCCTTTTAGCATTTCTTGCATTGATGGTTTGGTAGTGATAAACTCCCTTAGCCTTTTTTCTTTTCTTTTCTTTTCTTTTCTTTTCTTTTCTTTTCTTTTCTTTTCTTTTCTTTTCTTTTCTTTTCTTTATTTTTTTCTTTTTGGTCTGTGAAGCTCCTTATTTCTCCTTCAATTTTGAATGATAACCTTGCTGGATAGAGTATTATTGGATTCATTCTCTTGATGTTCATCACTTTGTAAACTTTCTTCCAGGCCTTTCTGGCCTGATGTGTTTCTGTTGAGAAATCATTTGATAATCTCATGGGAGATCTTTGTATGTAACTTTCTGTCTCTCTCTTGTAGCCTTTAAGATTTTCTTTTTATCCTGAACATTTGCTATCATAATTGTGAAATGTCTTAGTGTGGGTCTTTTCAGGTTCATCTTGTTTGAGACTCTATGTGCTTGTGTGACTTTTCTTCCCCAAATCAACAAATTTCCTGACATTATTTCTTAAAAAAAGGTTTTCTAACCCTTTTCCTCTTGTTGTTGTTCTGGGACCCCTATTATTCTTATGTTGCTTTGTTTCATGTTCCCAAAGTTCCCTTAGACATTCTTCCTGTCTTAATATTTTTCTACAATTACAGCTCATTTTGGATGTGTTTTGCTGTCCTGTCTTCTAAATCACTAATTTGTTCCTTTACCTCTCTTAGTATACTGTTGAAACTTGCCATAGTTTTTTTCTTTTATTGTAGCTATATGATTCTTTATTTACTCTTACATAAGTTGTTGATTTTTTTCATTCATCTGGTTTATAAACTTTATGACTCTTATTCTGAATTCTTTTTCTGACATATTGCATGCCTCCATTTAACTTAGCTACTTTTTCTGGTGATTCTTCCTTTTCTGTCCTTTAGGGGTTTCTTTGTCTACCCATTTTTGCTCTCACTGAAAGATATAGGTATTGAGATGTAGAGGGGTTGCTCTTCGGTTGGCAGCAGCTACTCAGGCAGTGGTTGTTTCTTGGGTAGTCATGCAGTGGTTGCACCTCAGTTGGCAGATGCTCCTTGGGTGGGCACTGCTCCCGGGGCTGTTTACAGCAGTGGTGGCTCCTCTTGCTGGCAGGGGCAGGCCGCTTGTGTGGTTCCTGCTCCTGTACAGGGGTGGGCTGCTTATGTGGCTGCTGCCCCTCAGACGGGGGCAGACTGTATGTGGCTGCTGCTCCTTGGACATGCGGGGGTTAGCTGCTCATTGGATTGATGCTCCTTGGAAGGGGAAGGGTTGCTTGTGTGGCTGCTTCTCCTAGGATGGGGATGGGCTACTTGCAGCTGTTGCTCCTTGGATGAGGGTGGGCTATTTGCTGCTGCTGCTCCCCAGAAAGCGGTGGGCCATGAGGAGCTGCTGTTCCTCAGATGGGGGTGGGCTGCTCTAGTGACTTGTCAGTATGTTTTTAATAATCAGCTTTCACATACCAATGTTGAAGTATAATGTATATCTGGAAACTTAATATAGTAATTAAAAGTAATAATCACCTCTCAAGAACGTATAAGATACTTAGTGTCAGAGTAGATACCAAAGAACTAACTAACTCTGTCACCAATTATGAAGCCTAGGGAGCTTGTGGTTTAAATATACAGAAAAATTGAAGTAAGTGACTCATAAGCTTCCTTGTTTTTTGATGAGTTTTGTGCTTCAGCAACTGCAGTAAGAGAAATCCTTCACAAGATGATGGTAGATTCATTGACTGCAGTGAGTGTGATGTTTTATTCCTATGACTATTGGTAAGGAATGTTCTGTGATTAGAGTAGTTCTTGCCAATGCCATTCAACTTATAAACTTTGTTAAGTCTTCTTTATAGTGTCAATAGGTTGCACACTTATTTGTTGGTTTTGGAAAGACCTAACATCGCTTCTGTGTGAATTGACTTAATTGACAGTAGGTTGCCTTTAATTTAACTAAATCATGTGGAAGGCCCTCTGCTTTTATTGGCTTTATCAGCATAGCCTCATAGAGGTGGTAACTACAGTATATGTGGGAATCAAACAGATGTATATGGTCATCCTCCAGTGTGGAATGAATTTGGAAGGAAAAAGAGAGGCACACATTTGTAAGGATGTTGTCTATGATACATTGTGTCAAATGAAATTGCTGAAATGAGATTGAAAGCATCATTAGTGAACCATGCCTTTTGGGACATTCAGGTTCAAAAATGCAAAAAATGCAAAAGAAAAAGATGGTTGTTCACATAGTGTTATGTATGCATCTATATCCACATCCTTGTTTTGTTTACGTAGATTTAACAATATTGTTGCTGCAAGGATGTTACCTTTTAAAAATCCATATATTAAAAGAAGTGAAATATTTAAGCTACCGTCCAAATATCAATATTTTAGTTTTGTTTTTGTTTATGGTGAAGGTCAAGGGAAGCAAAGTAAAATCCTTTTATACATGAGCTAAACATTTTTGGTCCACCTAGTAAGGGTTTATCTTACTACAAGGTGTGTCCAAATTTGGCAAAAACAAAACAAAAAAACGTAGAATAAAAGCTTTGAGGAGCAGAAAATCAATATGGGTAAACTGAAATTAAGATGTAGTGTTTCTCTGTCAGTTCCTCCTCTAGTTCAAACCTTTGTTGAAAAAGTAATGTTTAATACAATGTAAACTCACAGGATAAATCTACTGTAGGCCAACACAACTTGCTGTTCCTTTTTTGCCTGCTAAGCATAAAATACTGTGTATCTGTTAAGTGAAATCTGAAACAGGTAGTTATCCATGAGAATGACACATATTTCTACTCCACTTGAAATAGGATGAATTCAAATTCTAAGCAAGATTACAGGCAGAACTTTCTTTTTTTTAATTTTTTATTTTTTTATTTTTATTAAAGAGCCAGCCCTATGTGCACTTAGTGGTTATCTCGATGCTGGCCTTGAAAAACAATGCTGTTCTATCCAATTTAAAAAAATGCACCTGGCATGGTATTGAGATTGTGAGCATATCTGGTCTCTGGCCTACAAGGTCAGATAGCTAAGTTTATCTTCATCCTTCTTCAAACGGGCTAAAGCAAACCAAAAAGCAACATTTTATCTAGGAAGAACAGCAGAAAATTCCAAACAACAGTTTGTTGCAAAATAGGGGTTTTCCTTCTCAGAACCTTTAAAATAACTACCTGCCCCTAAAGCCACCCAGTCATGTAGAGTCCGCCTGCGTGTGGTGCTCTTGCGGCTGTCCTGGCCAGATATTTCAATAAATCCTTACCTGCTTTTTTGTAATAAATCATCAGCCTCCAGTGGTCTTATTTTGAACCCAGGGTTCGATCCCACGACACACTGTGGCAGATATTTGATGAACATATGGAATTTTGATGAACATATAATTATCTTATAAACATTTGTTTTGTGATGTTTTCAACAAAAATACTACTTTTAAAAAGAGCAAGAGAAGTGCATTTGGTGGCTCATCACTTCAAGTAATAGAGGCAAAAGTTGATGTTGTACCTATTTGCCAAGCCATAACTTTCTTTCCATATTGAGTCCTATTTTGAAAGATCTTCTAAGAGCTGTATTCAATTTTTTTTCATTGTACCCATATAATGCAAGATATCCATGCACCAAAGTTTCAGAAGTCAGAGCCTGAGAGTCCAGGTTGCAGGTTTAATATAATGGAAAATTTTAGATATAATTAAATATCAAGTAGATCTTAAATTTTCTCAAGATGTTTAGGCATAGCAAGTAAAAAATGGGGTACAAATGAGATGTTTACTAATATATACTCTCTACACAAAATCAGCCAAGGTCTGTATCATCATTAAATGTTTCACTTCATAAAATGACTATGCTCAAAAACCTATATTATTTTGATTGTTCAGAACTATCTGAAGAATTCATGACATTGACATTGTACTTCTCTCACATGTAATTATTTCTGCACAAATATTTGTTAATGTCTATATCAATATATACTCCAGCCAGAAGAGAAGATACGCTTTTATGTGCCAGGGTAGTAGATTTGGATGTACATTTGGGAAAGAGGGTGGATATATGGAATGTTATTCTAAGCTATATGTTTATATTCTAAATCTAAGCATTCTAATGGGTATCTTTCATTGCCCCCAAAGAATATTAAAGTAATTATTGTGTGATATTTAACTAAGATTAATATGCTATCTGAATAATTGGCTTCAAATATATACTCTCCTCCCCATTCTTTTGAAAATGGAAGAAAATCCATCCAGCTCACAAATATTTTTGTAGGGTCTAACATGTGCCACTTTTACACAGCTCCACACACTGAATTATAATGTTTGCTTATCAATATTTTCCCCTGACTCTAGAATATGTACTTTAGGAGAAGAGCGACTGTGCATTAATCATACCCATACTTTCTGTACTCAGCACAGTGTGGTGAATATGTGAGTGAGAATGTAAGTAAAGGCATATGCACTTGAATGAAAAATTTAATCAGTTTATGAATGGATATAGTGCAGTCAAGGAAGGACATATTTTGAACTTGGAGAAGTAGTATGAATACCAGGAAAGACATTGAGAATGAGCTGGCACTTGAACTGGACCTTAAAGGATAGATATAAGGCCATCAGATTTGGTTACTAGTCCTTGGTTGCTTTAGAAAACAGGTTCAGTGATATGTTGAGGGCAAACAGTAGATTGCAAGAGGCTGAAAATGGGTGGGTATGAAAAAATGGAGATATAATCTCTCCTTTTAAATAATTTTAGGAGTATTAGGCATCTAGAGCATCCCGATCTAACTTTAAATCCTGGCTTTGCTTTTAACAAGCTGTGTGAGTGTAAGCAAGCTACTGAATGGTTTGATGCTCCAGCTTTCTTGTCTTATGAAATGACGGTTATGACAGTAACTATCTTCGGTGAGGACTGAATGATACTAATAACTCTGTGTAGGCTAGTATAGCATTTAGTGTAAGTGCCCAATGTATGGTAAATTAAAACAAACATAGAAAGGAAAGGATAGTAGCAGGAGAGAATAGCAAGATTGAATAAGGAAATTTCTCTTTCATCAAGAATTTTGAGATATCAAATGAGTAAAGGCAAATTTCTCATAGTAAAGTCTTACAAAAGGTCGCACGATATTTTCTCAATCAAGAGATTTAGCAACCAAAGAAATGATTTTGATCTTGGTGTTCCTGCTATTCTTGCCTGCTTAACTTTTCTCAGTGCCTTATTCTGCTGAGCTATATCTCCTGTGAATGTTGATACTTCCAAAACTGCTTGTATTTGTTCAACCTGCTCCTAAAATATACCTGTGATGTGTCCTTAGGATCATGCTATAAGAATTATAAGATGACACAATCATACTACCATCACTTTTTCAAGCAAACTCTGAATTTTAGAAGGGACCTTTTTAAAATAATCCATTTATTTTTAAGTGAAGAATGTTTTATATTTCTAAATTGTACTAATTAATTTTGTTCTAATATCATGCATTTCTGATTATGTCTTCATAGAAGAGCAAATATTTTAAAATTGAATTTGCATTTATTTAGTATAATATGTGGGGGCCTGATGCGGCAGGGGCCAGGCATGGTGGGGATCTCCCTTTTCCGCTTCCTGCACAGAGAGATGAACGAACCGGTTCTAAATGGAGGCAGCCAGGGATTGAGAAATATTAGATATAAAGAGAGAAGACACAGAGATAGATTTTAAGCTGGGAGCTGGGTGGACTGCCATACTGTCTGCTGGAGAGGCAGGAAGATGATGACGACCCCTCCCAGCATATTTATTTTATACCCCCAATACCAGGAAGTAACACGAACTTATTTGCATTCTCAAGTAGGCCCTAGCTTGCCTGGATTTACATATCTAGTTCCGCCTCTGCTGACACCTGGGCTAATATGAAGGCCAAGCTGACAACATGTCTGCCATCTTGGGGAAACATGTTCCTAAGGCATGGCTCTGCCTACCCCTTGAGTACAGCTGACAAAAAAGGAAAATTGCCCCTGTGCCTTCCCAAGTGGGCCCTCTACAATAATACATAATTTAAAATGTTTTAATTCACACCAGTAGCAATTTAAATTAAAATCACTCTGTTACATCCTATCAACATACTCTTTTAGTGAGGCTGTGACAGGAACTCTTCTGCATCAGTAGTGCGAATGGAAAGGGTACAGCCTTTACAAAAGGAAAATGTGGCACTATCTATCAATATCCAAATGATATATAGCAATCCCATTTCTCTTGAGTAGAAGTTTTATTTTTTATTGAATGTATTGGGGTTATATTGATTAATACAATTATATAGGTTTCAGGTATAATTCTGTAACACATCAATTGTATATTGCATTGTGTATTCACCACCCACAAGGGTTCTTACAGAGGCACAATATAAATAATTTATATTCTGCCTCTTTCCACAAGGGATTTGTCCTGTCACGATAAGCCAAAAACAGTGACGGATTAGTGGGGAGGATTTTAGGTTTCCTTTTACTCATTAATTATTTAAAGCTCTTTGGATGGATTTGCTAAGAATCTGATACAGGCCTAAAAAATGCTATTTGTTGGAAATAGATATTCAGTGCCCTTTGAAGCTCAGGTTTTCTCCATGGATTGGCCTTGGACCACAAATCAAAGGTCTTCATTCTGTTTGGAAAATATACTACTTGCCAGGACTAACCACCAGACCCTGAGTGATGGATGAATAAATCAGTCTGACACACGTTTCTGTGAAAGAGAGGCTAAGGGACTACTTGGCTATAGGAACCAAGCACCCCCTTTCACTTAGGCTCCTTAGGCTTTTACTATAGTAACAGCTTTAACCTCTAGCTACAATCAGCAGGGTAAGTATTCATGAGAAAGCACATGCTACTACAAGGTCATGTCTAAAGACTAAACATAGAGATTCTAGTAAAACACCTTGGGGCTCAGACTTGTTTGGAAAAATCAAGGCAGGGGTTGTCGCCTTCAGCAAGGTCCCCCTAGAGGCCCCTGACCTTTCAGAGAATCATCATTACAGACTTTCCAAGCAAGTCCCATGCTTTCCCACACAGATATTCTAAATTTCACTATCTTCGTTTGTATCAATATCATTGAGGTAATTTATGTACTATAAGATGAAACTATTTAAAAGGTGCAGTTGGATGAATTTAATAGAAGTTTACATTTGTGAAACCATCACTACAGTCAAAATACAGGACCTTTCTAGCACCCCAAAGGTTCCTCATGCTACTGTGCATTCCATTCCTTCCTGTGTCACAGGCCCTAGGCAACCATTGATCTGCGTTCTGCTATTGTAGATTAGTTTGCATCTTCTGTGGTTTTATATTAATGGAATCATATAATAAATATTTTTGTCTGATTTCTTTTGTTTTTTTTAAATATGCATGCTATTGTACATTGCAGATTTTCAATTTTATTTATAAGTAATTATTACCATTGTTTATTCACTTATTGGTACGAATTTGGATTGTTTGTAGTTTTAGGCACTCTGAATAAAGTTTCCATAGACATTTATAGACAAGAGTTTTTGTGGACATGTTTTTATTTATCTGGGATAAATATCATTAATGGAATGGCTAGTTTATAGGGTAGGCGTATGTTCAATTTTTAAAAAGCAGTTCACAACTAGTTTTCAAAGTGATTATACTATTTTACATTCCCACTTGAAGTTCTTAATAGTTCTATTCAGTCCACATCTTTGCCAATGTGGTGGCATTTATTTTTAAATTAATCTTCTAAAGGTTTTATAGTGGTATCTCATTGTTATTTCAATGTGCATATTCCTGATGTTGAACATCTTTTCATGTGCTTACTAACTGACATAATTTTGTGAAGTGCTTGTTTAAATTTATTTTTACTCATGGTTTTATTGTTTTTGCCTTATGATTATTTAATTGTAACAGACCTTTTTATATTCTAGACATAAGTCTTTTTCAGAAATATGTAGTGAAAATAGTTTTTCTCATTTAACATTTAACCTGTCAATCTTTTTAATGGTATATTTTGAAGAGCAAAAGTTTCAGATTTTGAAATAGTGGACTTTATCAATTCTTTCTTTTACCATTTGTGTTTTGTTTCTTATCTAAGAAGATTTGTCTATCCTGATGTCACAAATATTTTCTCCTATGTTTTCTTCTAGAGGAGAACTTTTCAATAGAAGTTTCTGAATGATGGAAATGTTCAGTATCTGCATTGCCAAACATAGGAATCACTTGCCAATTTTGGCTACTGAGCATTTGAGAGATGGCGAGTGAGAATGGAGAAATTAAGTTTTAATTTAATTTTATTTTCGTTAAAATTTAAATTTAAATATGAATTGCCATAATACTATGGATGGTGGCTAATGTGTTGTACAGTGTAATTCTAGAGATTTTATAAATTTATCTTTTATATTTAGATAAATGAGACACATCAAGTTAAATGTTTTATATGGTATAAGGCAAAAGTCTATAGTTATTACTTTCAATTTGAGTACCCACTTTTCCTAGCACCATTTGTTGAAAACATTTTCTCTTTCTTGTTGAATTATCGTAGTTTGGCACCTTTGTTGAATATTTATTGTCCACATACTAGGAATAATTTTCTGGATTCTGTATTATATGGATCTAGGATCTATTATTTCTATTCTTTCACCAGTACCACAGTGTCTCAACTATTGTACCTTTAGTGTATGTCTTGATATGAGATACTATAATTTTGCCATGTTATTATTTAAAAAATGTTTTGGATATTTTAGGTTATTTGCATTTTCTTATATATTTTGGCATTATCTTGTGAATTTCAGTAAAAATATGCTTGCATTTTTATTTAGATTATTTTAATTCTATACATTGACTTGGAAAAATTAAAATTTGAACAATTTGTATCTTATAATACCTAAACATAGAAGATCTCTTGTTATTTATGATTTGGGATTTTATGGTGAGCAGGATGCCAGGGTGATTTCTTTCCTGGGTTTTTGTCCAGGTGGATTCAAAGAATGAAGCCACTGCCAAAAGGTGGTAGGTAAGAAATATATGAACTTTATTACAAACATATACTACCTCTAAAACCCTAATTTGAAGTTTCTAATTCTAAGAACCCTCTGTCTCTAAGAAGGGTGGCCACTGCTCTCTTTGTATTGAAGTATGATATAATCTGGAGACACTTTCCCTTAATCTAGGACCCCTGTGCTGTCCTTGTTGGTCACTATGCTATTCAGTACCAGTTTCAAAGGCCAAAGCCCATGTGGTGTCCTCCTCTTTCTTTTCCCTTATTTTGAAACATTGCTCTATCCTCTGTGAAAAAGTTTCCTCCCCGCCCTCCGCCCGCCGATGTTCTATGACTTTTCTTTATCTTCTGTGAATATATGTCTTTCTACCCCCTTATCTTATCCTGTGGCATTTCTCTGTCCTTCACATATCCACCTTACCTGTTCAGGTTGGAGTTCCTTTTGATCTACCTTATGTCTGCTTTAATACCTAACAAGCTTATCTTGACATGTCTTGAGACTGGAACCACTGGTGTCTCTGCTCAAAGAGTAAAATTACCTCTTTTTTCCTGGCATGAGATGTTTTATTACCCCTACTAGGGGCCCAACACATGAAATTGTGTGAGATCCAGACCTAGTGTGCCAGGGGATGCAGCATCAAGTCCTACCAGCACCGCAGGATGCAGTGTCAAGGCACCTCCTGGTGACCGGTCTTTGGTCATTACAGCGTTATGACCATTGGGTTACTTATATAGATGGATCTCCCAGCTGCTCAGGTCAAATATGCTTTTGATCTAACTTAAGGCTGCTTTAATTGTTCAGGTCAAAATGCCTCTATCCTTTCTGGACCCATTCCCTTCCTGTCTGCCTAATTAAGCTCGCTAGCTTACCCTTTTCATTTAGGTCTCCTTTAATTAATCTCAACAGTGTTTATTAGCTTTTAGTATGGAGGTATGCATTTTATGCTAATTTATTCCTTTGTGATTTTTATTTTTAGATACTGTGTTAAATTGAATTATTTTATTTTTCAATTGTTTCTCCTAGTACATAAAATATAATTAAGTTTTGTATATATATAAACCATATGTACTGAAGCTTTGCTAACTTCAGTTATTTTGTATATGGCTTAGGATTTTTTATATAAACAATAACACTGGAAAATAGAGGAAACTTTATTTGTTTACATTCTTTTAAAAATTATTGAATTTATTGGGGTGACATTCGTTAATAAATGGTTTCAAGTGTGTAATTCTATAATATATCATCTGTATATTGTATTAGGTGTTCACCAGCAAAGTGAAGTTTCCTCTGTCACCATTTAATATTCTCCTTTACCCTCTTCTACCTCTCTCCAATAGAGGGAGATATAATTCTTCCTTCCTAATATGTTTGCCTTTCTCTTTTTTGCCTCAGTGCAATGGCTAGTACCTCCAGTCAATGTTGAATAAATGTGTGGAGAGCAGGCATCTTTACCTGTTTCCTGATCATAGAAGAAAATGTTTTATATTTCAATATCAATAGTATAAAATATGCATAATATCTATATATAAAATATTCTATAATACCAGTTTGTCTACCAAGTCAGTTTTTGGAAGACAGTTTGGTTACTTCTAGTCTTTGGAAATTATGAATGAAGTTGCTATAAGTATTCATGTATAGGGTTTTGTGTAACCATACATTTTTACCTCATTTGCCTAAATACCTTGGAGTGTGATTACTGGATCATTTGGTAAGTATATATTTAGTCTTGTAAGAAACTGCCAAATTGTCTTCTAAAATGGCCATATTGCTGTGCATATTCATTAGCAATGAATGAGTTCCTCTTGCTCCACACTCTTGTCAGTATTTGCTATTATTAGGTTTTTATTTTATTTTATTTCAGCCATTCTAATTAGGTGTGTAGTGGTATTTCATCATTTTAATTTATAATCCCATAATGTCTATGATTTTGAGCATATTCTCATATTTGTTTGCAGTCATGTTTGGAGAAATCTATTCATATATTTTTCTCACTTTTTAATGGTATGTTTTCTTACTGTTTAGTTTTAACTATTGTATGTATATTTAGGATCTAAGCCCTTTAGCACATGTGTCTTCCAAATACTTTCTCCAAGACTGTGGTTTGTCTTTTCATTATAATAATGGTGTCTTAGAGAACATGTGTTTAATTTTAATGGAGCCCACTTGGCAATTTTTTACTTCAAGAGTTATAATTTTGCTTTTACCCCCCCCCCCCCTAAAAAGTTATCACCAAACCTATAACCAGCTAGGTTTCTTCGATGTTATCTTTTAGGAGTTTTATAGTTTTGGATTTTATGTTTATGTTTACAATTTACTATGAGTTAATTTTTTGTGTGAAGGCTGTAAATTCTATATCTAGCTTCATTTTTTTTTTGCATGCAAATGTCATGTTGTTCCAGTACCATTTCTTAAAAAACTATCCCTTCTCCATTGAATTGCCTTTGCTCTTTTGTTAAAAATTAGTTGTCTATATTTGTATAGGTCAATTTCTGAGGTTTCTATTTTGTTTCATTTATCTACATGTCTAATTTTTTTAAAAAAATCAATATTGAAGCAGTGTCTTTCAAGGGATTGGGCAATTTCATCTAAGTTGCCAAATTGTGGACATAATATTTCTTATTTCTATAGGATCAGCAGTGGGCAGTCCCTAATCTCCTTTTCTTGTCTAGTCTGGCTTGAAATTCATCAATTTTATTGATCTTGTCAAAGAACCAACTTTTGGTTTTGATGATTTTTCTGTTTTTAATTTCACTTCTTTTCTAATTTTTAAAAATATATTTGTATTAATTTCAGAGAGGAAAGGAGAAGGAGAGATAAATACATCAATAATGAGAAATAATCATTTATTGGCTGCCTTCTGCATGCCCCACACTGGGGATCAAACCTGCAACCTGGAAATGTGCCCTGACAGGGAATTAATTGAACTGTGATCTCCTGGTTCATAGGTTGCCACTCAAATACTGAGCCATGCCAGCTAGGCTCTTTTCTAATTTGTATTCATTTTATTCTACTTGCTATAAATTTATTTTGCTTTTCTTTCTATACTTTTCTATGGTGAAGATATATATATATATATATATATATATATATATATATATATATATATATATATATATATAATTTTTTCCCCCTCCTAATATATAAATTTAATACTATAAAATGTCCTCTAAACACTGATTTCACTGTATCTCATACATTTTGATAAGTTGTATTTTCAAATGTTTTTAAAAATATATATTTTATTGATTTTTTTACAGAGAGGAAGGGAGAGAGATAGAGAGTTGGAAACATCCATGAGAGAGAAACATCGACCAGCTGCCTCTTGCACACCCCCTACTGGGGATGTGCCTGCAACCAAGGTACATGCCCTTGACCGGAATCAAACCTTGGACCCTTGGACCTTTCAGGCTGATTCTCTATCCACCAGTTTCGGCCAAACCAGTTTCGGCAGTTTAAAATATTTTAAAGTTTCTCTTGATACTTATTCTTTGACATGTGTTATTTAGAAGTGTGTTGTGTAACATCCAAATATTTTGAGATTTTCCAGCTATATTTCTGTTGTTGTTTTCTAGTTTAATTTTATTAAGTCTGTTCTTTTATATTTGTTAAGGTGTTTTATTGCTCAAAAGTTGGGCCATGAAACACATGGTGAATGTTCCTTGTTAGCTTGAGAATATGTAACTCCATCCTTGATCTCTACTCACTGTCATTAATTTTTCCTACACTGTATCACAATAGCCTTTTGCCATGGTCATCTTCTAGATATTACAATAGATTTAATCTTTTATGTTGGATTTTACTCCTACACTGTCCTAGGCACATTTGTTATCCATATTTGTGGGGTACTCCTTTGCCAGGAACTGGACTTCGTGGATGCTGAGTATTAGACGGAGAAGACAAGAGAGGTCATAGGCATATAAGAGAAGCTTTACTGCAGCCCAAGTAGCCATTACCACTAAGGAGCCATCAGACAAAACAGTCCATTGCACACACAGCAGCCCTTGCTAATACAGTAGCAAACACAGGAGCCATTGCAAATATAGCAGCTGCAGCACAAAACTGTCACATAAAGCAGTTCTTTCCTCTACTGGTCAGTAACATCTCTTTTAATCAAATTAGACAAAAGAGGCTTTTTGCCAAATAGTGACAGCAGTATTGAGGTTACAGAAAGGCTCACCTGCGCAGTGCACACGGTATAATTGCTGTGTCCTTGCTCAGATTCATCTTGAACATCCGGCATACTCTGGATAGGACCCCAACACTCAAATTGGCCTTGAACATCAGGCATAATTTGAGAAGGGCTCCCACAATATTCTCTAATGAATTGATTTTTTTATTTTTTATTTAAATGCTGCCCTAGAGATACATCCCCTACCCAGACCTCTTCCGTGAGTTTCAGACACATATTTAACTGCTTACTGGACATTTCCACTTACAAAAATTGAAAACATCTCAAATATGCCAGTGTTTCACATGTCATAGGTGCTCAATAAGTTTATATTGAATGGATGAATAAATGGAGTGATTGCATTATTGATTGTATAAAGTACTTCAGCATTACTTCCTAGGTAGATCTCAGGATTTGACAGCCAGAAAATAATCTATGCTATCATCAATAATTACCAAATAGCAGCTGTAGGAGCTAATAACATTGAATAAATTATATTTAGTATGGACAAGGGATTTTGCTAAATAGTGTACTGTATATTCAGGGGTAAATATAATAAATGAGGTTTATTGGTAGGTAAATGCAGAAAATTTTAAAGACCATTTTTCTCTTAATTTATTTGAAATAGATATGAGTAAGGTAAAAAAATGAAATGAGATGCATGATCTGATGGAAACTAAAGACTAGGAAGCTTTTCAAGGAGTGTTTGGTGATCTCTTCTTGTGCAGAACAGTGTTCAGTGCAGGAACATGAGAGAGAGTTCTTTGTAGGGCTACAGCAAATAAGAGTTAGTATACAATGTGAAAAACTGATAAAAATAAACTAGTAAATGAGAAGTAAGACAAAATATCATTTCCTGAATCTCTCAACCCTTTTCTCCCAACACACACAAGCTCGTGAACTCGCGCACACACATACACACATACACACACACAAGTTTACCATTTCCTCTACCTGGGAGTTTGCTCATCGTGGCGGGAGAGCATATTTTTATACCTGAAGCAATTTATTAGTATATATACATGCTTCACAGATTTCCAAAGCTGAAGTACAGAGGCATGGGAGTTGCTATTAGAAAGGTGACTGAATTGTGTGCTCAGCATATACAATTACAGGGCCATAAAAAGGCTAGGGAAAGGTATGTGATACCTGATGGTAATGCTTGGTTTTGAGGATAAAAATAAAAACTAAGCTTTGACTTAGGGAAGTTAGAGAGTCAGGGGAAGTATGTGCTTATGGAATAAAAACATTTTTGTGTTGTCTTCCTTTTTTTAAAAAAGAGAAATGAGAAATATGACTGGTTGAAAGGAGAAAAAATCGTATTGTTTGTAGAAAGTATAATTATATACCCAGAAACCTATGAAAATAAACTATAATTGAGAAAATTTTAAAATTTTGAGAGATTGCAAAAAAGTGGCCCATGACAAGATATAAATGCAAAATCAATGAATTTCCTATATGCCAATAATAAATAGTGACTGTAGTGGCAAAAATCTCACATTCACAACAATATCAGAAATATAATGTGCCTAGTAATAGTCCAAATACAGCTAATAGAAAAAAAGATAAGATGCCTTGGCTGGTTAGCTAAGTGGTTATGGCGTCAGCCTGCAGACCCTAGGGTTGCAGGTTCCTTTGTCCCTATAGGAGTTAGAGGCAGGGGTACATGTAGGAGGCAACCAATTGGTGTGTCTCTCTCACATCTATGCTTCTCTCTCTCTCTCTCTCTCTCTCTCTCTCTCTCTCTCTCTCTCTCTCTTTCTCTCTCTCTTTCTCCTCCCACCTCCAGGCCTTCCATCTCTCTCTTAATTCTTCCCTTCCACTCTATTTAGAAATCAATGGAAAATATCCTCAGCTGAGGAATAAAAAAGATAAATACTTAACTAAGATATATTTTTAAAATTAAGACAAATCTATATTCCTGGAGATGTTCAACATGGTAAATCAATATATAGAATTTATAAAATTAACACAATTCCTAATATTGTTCTATAGTTCATCTTGAAGAACAAACAGGGAAGCGTACCTAAAGGAATTTTGAAAAATAAGAAATAAGATGTAAGGAGAATCTTTTATCTCACCATGTAATATAACCCCAAATTAAAATATAATAATTAAAATTGTAGTATGAGAATGCTGCAATCTAGTAAGATAAATGGAATACAATAAATTACCATCTAACAGACTCTAGAATAGATAAGAATTTATATGATAAAGGAAGCATCAAAAATCAACAGTAAACATTATTCGAGAGTGAAATTTTGGCCATATAATTGGCTAAAAAATATCCAGTAAGATTTTCACTTTGATCATATAGTACCTCAAAAGAAATTCCATAGGAGATACTATTTAAAATATTAATTTTTTAATAAATTGGTCAGTTTAGAATAGATAGGAATTTTTTTTTTAGCACATAAGCTATGAATAATAAAGTCCAAATGGAATGACTGCTGGATTGAGGGGAAAACAAGAACAAAAACACCAAAACAACTAATACTCCCAAAGAAATAGGCGAGCACAACTGGCCAAGAATGGTAAATATATCCCATG
The DNA here is from genome assembly GCF_014108245.1 of Pipistrellus kuhlii. Lineage (NCBI taxonomy): Eukaryota > Metazoa > Chordata > Mammalia > Chiroptera > Vespertilionidae > Pipistrellus > Pipistrellus kuhlii. Next base: position 36,253,282 of record NW_023425471.1, read on the forward strand.
TCACTAGTAGTTAAATACCCATTAAAGCAGTAAAGGGTCATTTTTGGCCTATCCTATTAATTCTTTTTTGTCTCATTAATGTTCAGTGGTAGTGAAGAGAGTGATGGGAGTGTAAATTGATAAATTTCCTAAATGATCAATTAAAAAATATGTACCAAGAATTTCAAAAGCATTTGTACCACTTAACCAAGCATTCTATTTCTAAGAATATATCCTAAAGAAATAAATTAGAGACGTAGACAATGATTTATGGGCACAGATGTTCATAGCAACATTATTGAAATTGCCAAAAAATTAGATTATTTAAATATTTGGAAGCAAAGGTTTGATTAAATAAATTATGGTATATTCATACTTTCCAATTATGAAATCACAGTTTTGAAGTTCTTATTGGCAAGGAATATAGCTTCCAAAAGATATGTGACCTAAACTTTTTAAAAATATATTTTATTTATTTTTTACAGAGAGGAAGGGAGAGGGATAGAGAATCAGAAACATCTATGGGAGAGAAACATTGATCAACTGCCTCCTGCACACCTCCTACTGGGGAAGTGCCTACAACCAAGGTACATGCCCTTGACCTGAATTGAACTTGGGACCCTTCAGTCTGTAGGCTGATGCTGTATCCACTGGGCCAAACAGGTTAGGGCTGTGACCTAAACTTTTAGAAGTGTGGCAGAAATCCATAAGTAATAATGTTAAAGAAATACTGAGAACACCAAAATGTGAATAGCAATTGTTTCTTAGAGTTTGGATTTGTAATTTTATTGATTGCTTTACTGATTGTTGGATTGAAAACCAGTCAGAAAGAAAAGCATCATTTACCTTTCCTATACATTACCTCATGTGGTCCTCAGAATAATGTAGTGTGTTGGGTAGTATTCAAATTATTATATTTCTTTTTTACATGTGATGAAAAAATTCATTGAGAGATCACATGACTTATCCAATGTCTCAGTTTCTAAGAGGGAACCTTTTTATTCCTTGTGTAGAACTGGTATATAGTTAGCGCTTAACTACGTATCTTTTGAGTGAATGACTTAATTCAAAACTATTCTGCAAGCATGACTATAGGATTTGTTCTAAAGTAGCTCAAATTCCTGAAGCAAATCATCATGGTTTGGGCCTTCAACACATGGCAACTTCTGAGCATTCTTTATAATATATTACAATACTTTATTTGCTTAACTGGAGCCAGAAATATTGAGTGTCTTTATGATTCATCAATTTGATTTGATATTATAACTATAATGTTTTAGTGATTTAGAAAGTAATTGCCTCAAGATCAGGGGTTGTGCCTTCTCTATGTTCAAGTCTATGCAGAGTTACTCAATTAGCCATGGCACAGTCAATTTGATAGTTTAGACTATCTTAATGTTTCCTTGTGTGGCAATCCATCATATTGAATGTACTTTGATTCGATTGGATTATTAAAATGGACACACACACACAAAAAAAAATGACCTGACTATGCCATGGAACATAATTTTTGGGTCATAGGCAAGGTCCTCTGTAAAGTATCTAATATAGTGCCTTGAACATTAGAACACTCAATAAATAAATGTTATAATGGTAAAAGCAAACTTAACTTCAATTACAACATTTGGTTCCAAATGATCAGCAATTCTATACTGAAAATGAAGGAACAGATCCAGTTTTTAAAATTATATTTTCCAGCTTATTGCGATATAATTGACATATACATATGTAAATTTATGTCCAATGTGTTGATTTGATACATTTATATATTGAAAAAATGCTTACCACCATAGATAGCATTAGCTATCAGCTCCATCAAGTTACATAATGATCTTTTTTTGTAGTGAGATTTTGGGTTTACTGTCTTAGAAACTTTCAAGTATATAATAATAGTATAATAAGCTATAATCAGCATGCTGTACATTATATCCCCAGAATTTATTAATCTTAAAAGTGAAATTTTGTACTCTTTGTACTCTAACTTACATTGTCAGAAACCCCAGCTGAAAGTATAATTAAGTTCAACACTTATTATTCATTGTTTCTCATTATCATGGAAACATGCAATATCAACACATTTTCATTTTTTAACCTGGTCTCAGTGGAGTTTTATTAAACTTATTTTCATATCATGATAGCATTTTTACCACAGTATCTACAAATTTCTGTTTAAATTATAATGAGACTTCTATGCATTATTTATATAGCATTTCTACTGTTAAAAACTTATGCTTTTGAGGAAATATTATACAATTTTTATTTATCAATACAGCAGGATTTCTTACAAAAAAACCCACAAAAACAAAAAACAAAAAACAAACAAACAAAAAGCATTTCATGCCAAAGTTTTAAACCTTTTAACATGGGCAAATTACTGTACTTGGATAGCTATTAAAAGAGGCATATTACAGCAAGAAAAGAAGTCTGCCAATATTTTAGCATATCACCAAAAAACACATATTACAGCAGTGTTGATACTCTCATCTAGGATGTTATAAGCAAATTTTGTCCCCAAAATTAAAATATTAAAACTATTAACAGTAATGGGGCTGTCTTTGGAAATAGGGCATTTAAGGAGGCAATTAAGGATGAATGAGGCCAGAAATTAAATAGATTTTATATGCATGTATGCATATATGCATAACCCATCAACACAGATAATAGTGTATTGAAGGCCTGAGAGGGAGTCAATGGGGGGAAAGGGGAATATCATTAATACTTTCAACAATAAAGTAAATTTTTATTTTTTATATTTAAAAAAATATATACTTTATTGATTTTTTACAGAGAGGAAGGGAGAGGGATAAAGAGTTAGAAACATCAATGAGAAATATCTATCAGCTGCCTCCTGCACACTCCCCACTGGGGATGTGCTCTCAACCAAGGTACATGCCCTTGACTAGAATAGAACTTGGGACCCTTCAGTCCACAGGCCAATGCTCTATCCATTGAGCCAAACTGGTTAGGGCTAAAGTAATTTTTTTTTAATAAAAGAAACAAAATATGTTCACTGAAGACAAACTAAAAAAGAAAAAGAAAAGTATAAATGAGCTCATAAAGGTGTGCCCCTAATCTGATAGGATTGGTGTCTTTATAAGAAGGAAAGAAACCAGAGTACATGATCTCTCCCCTCTCTTGTTCAAAACAGAAAGACTATTTGAGGACATGGGGAGAAGGTGGCCATCTGCAAAGCACAAAGAGAGTTCTCACCAGAAACCAAACCTGCTGACACCTTGATCTTAGACTCATAGCTCCCAGAAATGTAAGAAAACAAATGTCTGTTGTTTAAGCCACCTAGTCTGGTATTTTGTTAAGGGGGCCCAAGTTGATTAATATTCAAGATTCGTGGATGAAATATACCTCCTAGGCTCCCTGCTAAAAATCAGTTTTCATCCAGTGTAAACTGAGAATCACATTAAAGATTAGTGGAAGCATGCCAGCATAGGTATCCAGAAATTGTTTTCAAGAGAGCTATAAAATACAATATGTTGCTATTGATTCTAATAAGGAAAAAAGAGAAGAGTGATATAGCTTCACTAAAAACTCTTTTATGAGTTTCAATTTAAGACATTTTTATTTTTTTAAAAAGAGGAGATTCTCACGTATGAGGATAAACATAAAACTTTCGTACAGAAGCTTTTGATAATGTTAAATGTGGCAAACACTATGTTTTGTTTGTGTGTTTAGTTGTGTTAGAGCAGGGCTGATATTGTCATGAACAAGTAAGTATAGCCATTCTGGTTTATAGAAACTATTCTAGGCAACTAGTCTGACGACTATTCAGTGTCAGTGCTATTCTAGTCATTAATTTCTTCAACTATAATTTATGCTTAGAGCAAGAAGAACAAAAACATGAGGATTTGCTGAATAGCCATGTGAGTAACTCAACAGAGAAAGCTGATGTGGTCAGCTTCTTTCTGAGTCTGTCTTCCCTGTCAAAATAAATGCTTATAGATATGGAAAAAAAATAGAAGAAACTTTATCAGAGAAATAATGCTCATTCTAGGGAAAGACACTCAAGTGTATGGAGAAAAACTAATCTTTAAGAGCTTTTTTGTTACTCTGTTAATCTAATCTTCAAATTCAAAGTTTTGCCACTATTGAGAACATTTGAGACAATGATCCACAGATTGAGAGACCCTATTCAGAAAAGGAGATTCAAAAATGTTGTATTTTTAATTTTTTAAAATATATTTTATTGATTTTTTTACAGAGAGGAAAGGAGAGGGATAGAGAATTTGAAACATTGATGAGAGAGAAACATCTATCAGCTGCCTCCTGCACACCCCATACTAGGTATGTGCCTGCAACTAAAGTACCTGCCCTTGATCCAAATTGAGCCTTGGACCCTTGAGTCCACAGGTCAATGGTCTATCCACTGAGCCAAACCAGTTAGAACATGTACTTTTAATTTTTTTTAAAATAATTATCTGTGTACATATTTTAACATTGCCCCCCCCAACATACCCTCCCTTCCCAGAGTTTTGTGTCCATTAGTTGTACTTATATGCATGTATACAAGTCCTTCGGTTGATCTCTTATCTCCCCCAGATTTCCCTACTCTCCCTGGTGTAATTTTACATTCTGCATGTTGCTTTACTGTCTTTATATCTATCTTTTGGTTTGTCAGTTTATAATGTTTTTTAATGTCCATAAAGGAGTGAGGCCATGTGATATTTCTCTTTTATTGACTGGCTTATTTCACTCAGCATAATGTTCTCTAGTTCTATCCAGGTTGCTGCAAATGATGAGAATTCCTTCTTTTTTATGGCAGCATAGTATTCCATTGTGTAGATGTACCATAGTTTTTTTATCCAATCATCTGCTGATGGGCACCTAGGCTGTTTCCAAATTCTGGCTATTGTAGATTGTGCTGCTATGAACATAGGGGTGCATATATGCTTTCTGATTGGTGTTTCTAGTTTCTTGGGATATATTCCTAGGAGTGGGATTACTGGGTCAAATGGGAGTTCCATTTTCAGTTTTTTGAGGAAACTCCACACTGTTCTCCACAATGGTTGCACCAGTCTGCATTCCCACCAGCAGTGCACGAGGGTTCCTTTTTCTCCACAACCTCGCCAACACTTGTTGTTTGTTGATTTGTTGATGTTGGCCATTCTGACAGGTGTGAGATGGTACTGCATTGTTGTTTTGATTTGCATCTCTAGGATAATTAGTGACTTTGAGCATGTTTTCATGTGCCTCATGGCCTTCCTTCTGTCTTCTTTTGAAAATATTCTATTTAAGTCCATTGCCCATTTTTTTAATTGGATCATTCATCTTCCCTTTATTTAGTTGTATAAGCTGTTTGTAGATGTTGGAGATTAAACCTTAATCAGTGGTAACATTTGCAAATATGTTCTCCCACACAGTGGGCTTTCTTGTTGTTTTGCTGATGGTTTCTTTTGCTGTAAAAAAGCTTTTTATTTTGATGTAGTCCCATTTGTTTATTTTCTCTTTAGCTTCCATTGCCCTAGGGGCAGTATCAGTGAAGAAGTTCTTTTGGCATATGTCTGAGATTTTGCTGCCTGTGGATGCTTCTAGTATTTTTATGGTTTCCCGTCTGATGTTTAAGTCCTGTATCCATTTTGAGTTTATTTTTGTGCATGGTGTAAGTTGGTGATCTAGTTTCATTCTTTTGCATGTATCTGACCAATTTTCCCAACACCATTTATTGAAGAGACTGTCTTGATTCCATTGTATATTCGTGCCTCCTTTGTCAAATATTAATTGAGCATAGTGATTTGGATTGATATCTGGGTTCTCGATTCTATTCCATTGAACTATATGTCTGTTTTTGTGCCAGTACCAGGCTCTTTTGAGAACAGTGGCTTTGTAATACAGTTTGAAGTCTGGTATTGAGATCCCTCCTACTTTACTCTTCTTTCTCAGGATTGCTGTGGCTATTCAGTGTCTTTTATTGTTCCAAATGAACTTTTGGAGAGTTCTTCCTAGGTCAGTGAAATATGCCGTTGGTATTTTAATAGGGAGTGCATTAAACCTATAGATTGCTTTAGGAAGAATGGACATTTTGATGATGTTGATTCTACCAATCCATGAACATGGTATGTTGTTCCATCTGTTTACATCTTCCTCTATCTCTTTTTTCAATGTCGTGTAGTTTTCCGCGTATAAGTCCTTTACTTCCTTAGTTAAGTGTATTCCTAGGTATCTTAATTTTTTTGGTGCGATGGTAAATGGAATTGCTTTTTTAGTCTCTGTTTCTATAAATTCGCTGTTGGTGTATAGAAATGCCATAGATTTCTTGGAGTTAATTTTGTATCCTGCTACATTGCCAAATTCATTTATTAAGTCAATTAGTTTTTTAATGGAGTTTTTTGGTTTTTTTATTATACAATATCATGTCGTCTGCAAATAAGGATAACTTTACTTTTTCTTTTCCAATTTGGATGCCTTTGATTTCCTCCTCTTGTCTGATTGCAATGGCTAGTACTTCCAGTACTATATCAAACAGGAGTGGCGAGAGTGGGCATCCCTGTCTTGTTCCTGTTCTTAGAGGGAATGGTTTTAGTTTTTGACCATTAAGTATGATGTTGGCTGTGGGTCTTTCATATATAGCTTTTATTTTGTTGAGGTTTGATCCTTGTACTCCCACCTTGTTTAGAGTTTTTATCAGGAAAGGGTGTTGGATTTTATCAAATGCTTTTTCTGCATCAATTGATATGACTATATGATTTTTATCTTTCAATTTGTTTATGTGATGTATCATGTTTATTGATTTGCGGATATTGTACCAACCTTGCATTCCTGGAATAAATCCTACTTAGTCATGGTGTATGATCTTTGTGATGCTCTGCTGGAGCCGATTTGCTAGAATTTTGTTGAGGATTTTGGCATCTATGTTAATGAGGGATATTGGCCTGTAATTCTCTTTCATTGAGTTGTCTTTATCAGGTTTTGGTATTAGAGTGATGCTGGCTTCATAGAAGGAGTTTGGAAGTGTTCCTTCCTCTTGAATTTTTTGGAATAGTCTGAGGAGGATAGGTTTTAGTTCTTCCTTGAATGTTTGGTAAAACTCTCCTGTGAAGCCATCTGGCCCTGAGCTTTTGTTTGCTGGAAGCTTTTTGATGACTGTTTCAATTTCTTCCCAAGTCACTGCTCTATTGAGATTTTTAGATTCTTCCTGATTGAGTTTTAGACGTTTGTATTTTTCTAGGAATATATCCATTTCCTCCAGGTTGTTCTGTTTGTTGGAATAGAGTTGTTCGTAGTATTTTGTAACAATCCTTTGTATTTCAGCGGGATCTGTTCTTATTTCACCTCTTTCATTTCTGATTTTGTTTATTTGGGTCCTCTTTCTTTGTTTCTTGGTTAGCCTGGCTAGAGGTCCATCTATCTTGTTTATCCTTTCAAAGAACCATGTCTTGGTTTTGTTGATCTTATGTATTGTTTCTTTGGTCTCTATGTCATTTATCTGTGCTCTGATTTTTGTTATTTCCTTCCTTCTGCTTACACTGGGCTTTTCTTGTTGCTCTTTTTCTAACTCTTTGAGTTGTAGAGTTAGATCATTTGTTACCCTTTTTTCTAGTTTTTTGCAATAGGCTTGTAGGGATATGAACTTCCCTCTCAAAACTGCTTTTGCTGTGTCCCATAGATTTTGGATTGTTGTGTTTTCATTGTCATTTGTTTCCATGATCTTTTTAATTTCTTCCTTGATTTCTTTGGTAACCCAGTCCTTGTTTAATAGCATGCTGTTTAGTCTCCATGTGTTTGATTTCTTTGGATTTTTTTCATCGTAGTTAATTTCCAGTTTTATGCCACTATGATCTGAGAAGATGCTTGATATGATTTCTATCTTCTTGAATTTGAAGAGACTTTGCCTATGTCCCAAAATGTGGTCTATCTTTGAGAATGTCCCATGTGCGCTTGAGAAGAATGTATATTCTGTGGCTTTGGGGTGGAATGTTCTGAAGATGTCGATTAATTCCATCTGGTCTAGCGAGTCATTTAGGATTGATATTTCATTGCTGATTTTTTGTTTAGATGATTTGTCAAAGGGTGATAGTGGGGTATTAAATTCTCCTACTATAATTGTATTGCTATTAATCTCTCCCTTAATGTCCTCCAGCAGTTTTTTTATATATTGGGGTGCTCCCGTGTTGGGTGCATATATATTTATCAGGTTTATTTTTTCTTGTTGTATTGCTCCCTTTAGTATTATGAAGTGGCCTTCATTATCTCTTGTTATGTCCTTCACTCTGAGATCTAATTTGTCAGATATAAGTATTGCTCCCCCAGCTTTTTTTTTCATTTCCATTCGCCTGGAAAACCTTTTTCCATCCCTTCACCCTCAGTCTGTGTGCATCTTTCTTTCTGAGGTGGGTTTCTTGTAGACAACAGATATATGGGTCTTGTTTTCTTATCCAATCCGACACCCTATGTCTTTTGATTGGAGCATTTAGTCCATTTACATTTAAAGTTATTATTGATGGATACTTATTTTACGCCATTTTTATTCTATACCCCTGTGTTCCTTCTTTGCTTTCTATTTCTTTAATTTTACAGTAGACCCTTTAGCATTTCTTGCATTGCTGGTTTGGTGGAGATAAATTCCCTTAGTCTGTTTTTGTCTGTGAAGCTCCTGATTTCACCTTCACTTTTGATTTATAGCCTTGCTGGGTATAGTATTCTTGGATTCAGACCCTTCCTTTGCATGACTTTGTATATTTCATCCCATTCCCTTCTGGCCTGATAAGTTTCTGTGGAGAAATCAGTTGCTAGTCTGATGGGGGTTACTTTATATGTAACTTTCTGTCTCTCTCTGGCTGCTTTTAAAATTCTTTTTTTGTCCTTGGTGTTTACCAGCTTAATTATAATGTGCCTAGGGGTTGGTTTTCTGGGGTTCATTTTGCTTGGGACTCTGCGAGCATCTTGGATTTGTGTGGGTTTTTTCTTCTCTATCTCAGGAAAGTTTTCTGACATTATTTCTTGAAATACGTTTTCCATGTCTTCCTCAATTCCCTTTCCTTCTGGAACCCCTATTATTCTAATATTGTTTTGTTTTGTATTGTCCCAAAGTTCCCTTAGACTTTCCTCCTGTTTTTTAATTTTTTTTCCCAGAAGTTGTTCTAATTGGGTATTTTTTTCCATCTTGTCTTCTAGGTCGCTGATGCGGTCCTCTGCTTCTTCTAATCTACTCTTGATGCTTTCTATTGAGTTGTTTACTGTAGCAATGTCATTTTTCATTTCTTCTTGGTTTTTCTTCATTTCCTCTTGGTTCTTACCCATATTGTCAAATTTGTCTTCCATTCTTTTTAGCCATCTTATGATCATTACTCTGAATTCTTGCTCAGGTAGGTTGCTTGCCTCTATCTCGTTTACTTCCTTTTCTGGTGAAGCCTGCTTTTCTTTCATATGCGGGGTGTTTTTTGGTCTACCCATGATCTAGGATGTCTGGTTGTGTAGTTCTCTCTCTCCTGCTTTGATTTAAAGGCACAAAATACAACACCACCAGGTACAACACACAAGGCACTGAATAGAAATGTGTTTGTGTTATTAATAACCACCAATAAGGGTGGTTTTGTTGACTAGAACCCAGAATAACAAAGACATACAATCAAACAAAAAGCATAGGCAAATCAATCTTATAACAAAAAGCATACAACTTCAGTATAGTTAACATTCAACATACAACTGCAAAGAGTTAGAGAGAAAGACTGTTTTTTGTTTTGTTTTGTTTTGTTTTGTTTTGTTTTTAGGACAACTGCGAGGGAGGTGTGAATGGGTTTGGAGCAGGTAGTTGGAAATTAGATATATACAAGTAGGGTGAAATTTTAGGAGGGGGTAGACAGAAGGAATGGGGAAAATCTAGAGCAGGAAAGGGTTAAGATAAACGGGTTACCAAAGGAAAAGATCAGAAAGAAGGTGAAGGCATAAAGGTAGGGTTGAGATAGAATAAAGCGTTGGAGAAGGAAAGATAGATAAAGACTGTAGAACAGTAATCCTGAAATTTAAAATATATATATATATATATATGTATATATAATCAAATGAAGTAAAAATAATAAAAATAAACAAAAGAAAATAAGATGAAAAAGGTAAATTAGTAGTAGTAATAATGTTGATTACATATACAATGTAATAATTATAAAGATAAAATCAAGTGAGGAAAAAGAAAAAAATAGAGTTTTAGTAAATGTTGCAAATAATGAAAAAAAAATTTAAAAAAATCATAATAAAATTTAAAAAATTTAATTAAAATTTGCAGTAATGAAGGTCATTCGCTTCCTCTATTGTTATGATCCAGTCCTGATTTTTAGGCAGGTTTTGCTTTGTTTTTATTACACTAGAGTCAATTTGTGGATTAGCCTCTGGGGGCAGTGTTTCTAGGTTGACTTCCCAGACTCTAGCCTCTCCAGCTTTTTTATTTTTATTTTTTCTTCCTCTCTGAAACAGGAACTATGGAGGGGGGGAGGGGGCAGGTCTGAGCAACTGCAATCTCCCGCAACTCTCTGATATCCCTCCGAGGCAGATCCAAATGTGTTGCTCTTTAGATATCTCCCCTGTTAGGAGCCCCATCCACTTTCATGGGTGACAACTGCCCAACAGCTGGGGCTTCTTTCTACTTGTAATCACCGCCCTTGTCCTCCAGCTTCAGTGAGCTCTGTGCTCACAGGCTTTTGTCTTCGCAGCAAGCACTCTCCACCCTCTCCCCGCGAAATCTGACCTTTTCGCTGAGCAGTGGGGCACTCCAGTGCAGCCAGGTGTTCGAGCCACCTGGGATCCTCGTTCTGGGGGTCACAGATGCTTGGTGGTCGCTGCGGCTGTGGATATTCAGGCCTCTGACACGATCCTATCTTCCTCTCAAGATCTGTATTTTTAATTTTTAATTGATTTTTTAAAGAGCGGATGCAGAGGGAGAGAAACATCTATGTGACAGTGCAACATCAATAGATAGTCTCCTGCTTGCCGTCCCCTCCCGCAGGGATAAAGGCTGCAACCAGAATCACACCAGCAACCTTTCAGTGCAAAGGTTGACACCCAACCAACTGAGCCATATTGGGCGGGGTCTCAAAATGGGTATTTACAGAAATATTTATTATAATAAATGCAGAGCTTTCAATGATTTACTTTAAAGAAGACAAAATTTGTAAAAAATAAAATAAAATAAATAAATAATAAAAAAATAAAAAAAAATAGTGAGCTGGTTCAGCCATTGTCATGGCTTGATTTTGGGTCAGGGCACATGATGTTTGTGGGCTCAATCCCTAGTGTGGGGTGTTCAGAAGGCAACCAATCAATGATTCTCTCTCATCAGTGATTTTTCTCTCTTCTTCTTCTTTCCTCTCTCTGAAATCAATAAAAACATTTTAAAAATATAAAATAAATGTGTTATTAGACAATATTAAACAAGAAATCAGACTCAGTAACTTGGCTAGTTTTTTAATAAGCTAAATCATCCATTCAACATTTACTGAGGGTTTCTATGTATAAGACATTAGGTTATCCATTTGATGATAGATAAAAACCCAGTCCCTATCCTAAATAAGTTTATGTTTTGTATAGTGGTTATTAAAGTATGATGATGATTCAATGGCTAGGGAACAAAGTAGCTAGGGAATGTTGCATAGGCATACCTAGAAACTTTTTACTTCTTGGATTCACATCAGGGATACAAATCTAAATTGCCCTTGGCCTCAGAAGTCAGGAGAAGAAACTGTAATCCAGTACTGTTTAATAGAAACCTAATATAAATCACAAATGCAATTATACATGTATAGTTTTAACTCTTCTTGTAGCCACATTAAGTAATGTAAAAACAAAATGGTTAAAGTCACTTCCATAATAATGTTTATCTATATACAGAATATTATAACTTCAGCATAGAATCAATATTAATTATTTATTAATATTAATATAAAGTCTTCAAAATTATATGTTTACTTTATACTTACTAAATATCTCCATTTCAACTAGCCACATTTTTAGTACTTAAAAATATATATATAGCTAGTAGCTATTATATTGGTCAGCACAGTTCTAGTCCATATGATCCTGAACTAGTCTGGGAGTTTGAAATCTATTCTATCTAAATTGTATTCTTTCTGTAACTTGCCTTTATGTGACCCCAACAATGAACTTTTTCTGAGATGCCAGTTGAGCTTAGCTCAATTGGACAATGTCTACTGACTGGATCCCAATAAGAGCTCCCTACAAAGAAATGCTATTCCAGTCTCTATAAACCCCAAGAACCATCTTTTTCAGTGTCCTCCTTCTTGTACCATTGGACATACCATTGGGAACTTGTCATTATGACATGCAGTGACCACCAGGTAGCAGACGCTCAATGCAGGAGCTGCTCCCTGGAGCTCAGTGCACTTCCACAGGGGGAGTTCCACTGTGGTTATAAAGGTGTAAGGCACATAGGGAGTTCCTGGTGGTCACTGCATGTCATAATGACGAGTTCCCAATGGTATGTCCAATGGTACAAGAAGGAGGACACTGAAAAAGATGGTTCTTGGGGTTTATAAAGCTTTAAGGCATTAAATCAACATTTTCTTCTATATGACAGCATAATAAGGCAGAGGTCTTGAGTCAAAATAATCTGAGTTCTGAATCCAGATTAGCCCCATGGAAAATTCCTAACCTCATATTTAAAACTAGAGGCCTGGTGCACAAAAATTTGTGCACTGGAGAGGTTAGGGTCCCTCAGCCCAACCTGCACCCTCTCACAGTCCAGGAGCCCTCGGGGGATGTCCTCCTACCGGGTTAGGCCCATTCCCCAAGGGATCAGGCCTAAACTGGCAGTCAGACATCCCTCTGGCAGCATAGGAGCCCTTGGGGGATGTCCATCTGCTAGCTTAGGCCCACTCCCCTAAGCTGTAGTTAGACATCCATAGCGCTGCCAAGGAGGCAGGAGAGGCTCCTACCACTGCCACTGCACTCACAGCGCAGCTTGTGGCTGAGTGGAACTCCCCCTGTGGAAGTGCACTGAGCTCCAGGGAGCAGCTCCTGCATTGAGCGTCTGCTACCTGGTGGTCACTGCATGTCATAATGACGAGTTCCCAGTTGTTCTGCCATTAGGGTCAATTTGCATATTACCCTTTTACTATATAGGATGAAGATAGTAATAAAAACATTCCTTACAGTGTTTCTGTAAGAGATATTTGAGATAATCTTTATAAATTTAAATAAAACACTTAGCATATTGACTATCAATAGTAAGAATTCCATAAATAGTATCTTTTATTATGTTATAATATTAATAAGACAATAGCCTCTTTATTTTTATGTTCTTTACCCCTAGCATAGCAGGCTTTTAATATATTTTATTGAATTAATTAGTCAAGGCTCACCAGATATGATAATGTATAAACTTGCTCAAGCTTTTAACTTTCCAGAAAATGGAAACCTTAGAAATGTTACTGCTAAGCAATTAAATTGAGTAGCCTTGACTTAAAAGTTCAGAAAATTAGTCTTAATTCTATTATTTCTCTAAAACTTCAGAAGCAAGTTTTGAACTTGCTTTTTCAGAGAAAGTGACTTAAACATCCAAAATCCTATGGGTCTGTAATGGCCTTAGTGTGGATTCAGAAGTATCTGTAGTTCCTTCATCATTTCCCATTGTCTAATGGAAATAAAGAATGTTCTTTGATAACCTGCTACAAAACACTTGGTCAAAGTGAAAAGACTCAGAATGGAAAAGTCAAAATTCAATTGTCCAACATTACAATGAGTCTTCTTATTTCTTAGAAATAGTATTACTGGAAGAATAGAGTTTAGAATCAAAAGAGGTCAAGATCTTAGAAACAGACACTACTCAATACATACATACACATTTATTCAAAGACATGAACACACAAACACTGTCATACACCCAGGCTGACAACTCCGGCTAGAATTCTTTAATATTTTCAACAATCATTAACATCTATGACAAGGACTTCTTAGAATTTGCCAATGTTTGGATGATTTGAAATTCTATGTTGAACCACTGATAAGATTATTTTTATTTCACTCTCATTATTTTGACTGTTCCCCAACCATGGCCTATACAGTAGCAAATTTTAAGCTGCTATTGTCACAGGAAATGGTGTGGTAGTATGTGACTTGGAGCCCCTCTCAAAGAATTGGTCACTGAACATCAAAAGGTCATACTGTTTATTCACAAATAGAAACATGTGGATGTTTCCATTTTGCAGATTATAAAGGACATTGTTCTTAAGGATGCTACACTTAACACTTTTTTCAGCCTCACCTGCATTAAAACAGAGGATTTTTTCACCAGAGGATTTTTTTAAAAATTAATTTTAGAGAGAAACATCGATGTGAGAGACAAACTAATTGGTGGCCTTCCGTATGCACCCTGACCTGGAATTGAATCAGGGCACAACATTTTGGTAAATGGGACAGTGCTCCAACCGCTAAAACATAACAGCCAGGGCCACAGCTGCATTTTTCATACTGATTTGTGTTCCCATATTAGATTATACAGCCCTTAAGAATGTGGATGGATTTCCCAAGTAAATAGATAGCTTTCACTTTGGGGATCCAGATAGACTTAAAGAAAATGAATCGTCTTGCTACATTTGATGAGAGGCAGTGTTCAAACTGTTTTTGAGCACTAGCTGTAGGGTCAGACAGAACTGAATTTGAATCCTGGCCATGCAGCTTTCTAGCTTTGTGACCTCAGTTTTCTTATCTGTAATCTGAACATAATAGTTACCTTGTAAGGTTTTTACAGTTTTTTAATGTACAAATTATCTATTATCATTACTACTAGAGGCCCCTTGCAGGAAAATTGCTGCAATTCCTGAGGCAGTCTCCCCCGCCCTGCCTGCTTCCCTCCCTTCTCTGCCTCCCTGCTTGCTTCTCCGCAGCTTCACTCCCCTTTGCAGCACTTAGCTTTCTGCTATGCTATCTTCAGTCCTCTCCCTGCACCTGGATATGCAAATTACCACCATCTTGGTTGGGTTAATTTGCATACTCCTAATTGGCTGGTGGGCATGGCTGATGGGTGTAGTGGAGGTAAGGTCGATTTGCACATTTCTCTTTTATTAGATAGGATTATTATGATACTAAATAGAGCAGATCTGTCTGCAATGATTAGGAAAAAGATGTTACAATAAATTATGGTTCAAGGCAATTAGTAAAGCATTGGATATTGTTTTCCAAGATGCCTAGGATGGTAAAGCAAATATGGCAAATGTCAATTGGTAACTGGGTGATGGGTATATGGGAGTTCTTTGAACAGTACTAGTTTTAAACTTTTCTGTAAGTTTGTGATTAATCAAAAATTTTTAAAGTTGCAAGAGTGTCTAAGCATGTATTGTCTTTGAATTTCCATAGTGTGTTTGTGACTAGGCAACAACCCAGGAACCATGGTGACTCTTTGAGTTTGTGATTCATTTGGTTACTGTCTGGGTATAGCACCTTTATTGGATTTTATGCTTGTTAATACATTTGTTTTACTGTGAAGATTTCTTTGTTTGGGGGAGGGGGTGTCAGTTTACTCAAACATTAATGATGTCTTAATTTGAAGCAAGTTTGCATCCGCACTCAGAGCAGCATGGCGACTTTAGCTGGGAGCCCTCACTGCTGTGAGAGGCCTTCCTGAAGTCTAGGATACTTTTCTACCCTAGAAGCTCTCTGGTTCATTCCTCCTTCCTGCTCTCCCTTGAGTTCAATCCAAGATTCCTAATAAAAAGACACATCATTGCAGTGCCCTTTTCCCAGCCTCACTGTCAGCTAGGAAATCATTGAAGCTGTTAAAATAAATTCTCTTCCTGCCTGGAATTCTTTACCTAGGAAAGTTTTATAATGTATTACAGTTTTAAGAATAAATCTAAAACCACGGAAGTGCCTTTACATTGCAAAGAAAACCCTGTGTAAACTTTTCATGTGGTTCCAAATTTCCTTTCATCAATAAATCATGTAAGGGCTGTGAAGGTTCACAAACATGACACAGCAAAACATGTTGGTTTGATTTCACTTTTGAGTGTAAAATGGGATCATCATTGGCAATAAAGGCCAAATTCCAGGCATGAAGCCCTTTGGAATATCGCCAGAAAGGCGGTGTTATGTACTTGATTACAAGAAATCTCCTCTGTGTCACTTTCTATGAAAAATATCACTTGGTTAAGTCATTTTCATCTGGGAGACATAAGACTTGTCCTTTGCCACTGTAGAAATGGTTTGTAGGGATAAAAGCTGTATACATATTTGGGTATTTGCTTTCAGAAATAACCTGATATGATTTTAAAAACATCAGGGGCTTTTTTAAGTCTCAGTGGGACCTTTCAAGGAAGGATGACACAAAATGTATATAAAGCTTTCATATATATATATATATATATATATATATATACACACACACACACACACACACACACACACACACACACACATATATATATATATAATAAATCTTTATTATTCAGATTATTACAGGTATTCCTCTTTTTTCCCCCCATAGCTCCCCTCCACCTGATTCCCCACCCCACCCCACCCCACCCCATGCCCTTAACCCCATCACATATAGGTGTGGCTTTTTAATTAGGAAATTCCTTGGGTTTCTGTCAGGAGTTTCAACAATCAGTGATTTTGAATCACTGTATTTTTAAAAAATATATATATTTTATTGATTTTTTTACAGAGAGGAAGAGAGAGGGATGGAGAGTTAGAAACATCGATGTGAGAGAATCATTGATCACCTACCTCTTGAACACCCCCTACTGGGGATATGCCAGCAACCAAGGTACATGCCCTTGACCAGAATAGTACCTGGGACCTTTCAGTCCGCAGGCTGACGCTCTATCCACTGAGCCAAACAGGTTTCGGCTAAATCACTGTATTATCTTTGTGTGTTTTTTTTGTTTGTTTGTTTGTTTACTGAGGTACAGATAAATTATTGGCCTTATATATTTGGGGAAAGGAACTAGCTACCTTTGATAACTCCTTGAATCCCGCTGGCCACATAAACCCAGCATAAAGTAACTCTTATGAAATATTGGAATTAGCATTGTAAAATCATAAGGTAGGTGGGATTTCTTTTTAAGGTGTGTGGTCATCATGAGATAATTATGACCGGGGACATGAGGTGAAATTTGGTTTTGAGCCTCTGGGCCTTTGCTTTATTTATGTCTTACTTGGGAATGCAGGTGGGGGGAGAGTGGCACCCCAATCTTATAACATTCTCAGTGAACTTAATGTACATTCTATTTTAATAGCTTTTTATAGTTTCCATTTTTCATTAATGCACCCTGAATATGCTGTGCTTTTTATTGTGAATACCAATAAAGGATGGCTGTAAAAATAGTCATAATACTATACTATTTTCTTCCATACTTTTATCTCCCACTGTAAACTTAGATGCTGCTCAGAAATGCAATTAAAGTAAAATGAACTCACAAAGAAAACATTTAAAGCTATGACAACAGCTCATTCAGCTCCCCATGGCTTCTTTCACTGGACATATTCATAATAGCACAATGTTTGCTTGGCTTATTTCTTGATATAATCTTCCTTATTTTTAGTTATATAGTATCAATGATTAAAAAATTGCTTACAGAAGTTGAAGACAGGCATTTAATAAGTATCTAAATTCTTGGGAGCCTGGTGAATACCAATTACTTGTGGAGAGACAAAAAATATTAATTAGATAAGTGTTTCTGAAGTGTGATTCAATACCATGGGATGCAAGAGGACTTTGTACTTTAAATGGTTAAGGTCCAGTAAATTATGCTGTCACTTAAAAATGTTACCACCACTACTAATTAATCACCCATTATGTGCAAGTTATTATTCATGGCAAAAAGAGGTATAGAATATACCTTTGATCCTCAGATAATGTATAATCTCTTTCAGGGAAAATATAATGTACTTTAGTGAATAGTGAATTAATATGTATAGGCAATAATTAAGACTACCAAGAGAAATCTTGCAAGGATTATTTTCCAAGGAATGTCTTACTATAAAAGTGAGATTTAAGCCAACTCTGGGTCAATTCATAGGGATCAACTTGCAAGTTCCAAAAGTGGAAGGCAGGATTGTGTTTAGGAGGACCAGAAGTAAAATCTTTTTTTTCTCCTTTATTTTTAATATTTTAGTGTTGTTGGGTTTTTTGTTTGTTGTTTGGTTTTTGTTTTGTGTGTGTGTGTGTGTTTTCTCAGAAATAGAGACATATGCACCATGAAACTGAAGAGAGGCTGTAATAGAAGGTCAAGCTAGATTTTAGAGATTCTTGAATGCAAAGTTGACAAATTTGGATTTAATCCTGTAGCTTGAAGGTTTTTAAGCAGAAGAGTAACATGATTTCAGAGAATTCCATAGACTGATGGGATCATGGGGAAGGAAGAAATTGAAAGCAAGGGAATCTACTTCCAAGCAAGAGGGCACCCAGAACAGAGCCAATAATTTTAGAGAACAACTGCATTAGAAACACAGAGGATAGATGTATTAAAAATAACAGGGGTGTTACTGGCACTTGGGGTTTAGTACTCAATGTTGAACATCTCCTCCTATGACCAACACCTTTCAGTTCCCAGGAAGTGATTTGTCGTATCTCCTGCCCTATTTCTTGAAAAGAAAAAAAAATGGGGATGGCATCTGCAAAGTTTATTTGACTGTGCTGCTATCCATACCAGATATTTGAACCACAGAACTGGTTAGGTAACAGAAAAAAACTTATCAAATCCTTTCTATTAGTTGGCATGAATGACTAATTTCTTACCCATTGAGATATGATTTCCCAGTAGTGCCTATAGTATTTTTCCTCAGTTTTTTTCAAAGTAATTAATAAGTTAGCATGGTGTTCATAAGAGTTGAACATTACAGCTGAAGAACATTTTGCAATATTTAACAATGAATAGTCTTCACAATGTATATAGATAGGTCTAGATGTACTTATGCATCAAGTATTGGTCAGTCTTTTACAGTGGCAATTAAACGTTGAATGAAAGATTTGAAAATACTTTTATTTATGTTAACTGGTACAGTGCACAAATATTTCAAAAGAATAAAATTATGCTTTATTTAAATATTTTTGAATTAATTTTATATTCATTAATTATAAATAGTATTTAGAGCTTAATATATCAGAATAAAATAACTGAAACCATATATTAAAATATTTTGTCTTTTGATTTATATCTGTTGATTAAAAAAATCAAATCTGTATAATTTTGATGTGATTATATTTTTATTTTTAACCTTTGGTTGATTTATGCCAAATAGACTCAACTTACTAGTGTATAAAAATATTGATTATAAATTCTTAATGGTTTTGTTGAAATTAAGGGAAGAAAATTAGTTTAAGGAATAAATATGATATATCAACTTATAATTTAAACTATTTTTTTATTTTTTAAATATTTTATTGATTTTTTTTTTTACAGAGAGGAAGAGAGAGGGATAGAGAGTTAGAAACATCTATGAGAAAGAATCATCAATCATCTGCCTCCCGCACACCCCCCATTGGGGATGTGCCCACAACCAAGGTACATGCCCCTGACCGGAATCGAACCCAGGACCCTTCAGTCCGCAGGCTGACGCTCTATCCACAGAGCCAAATCAGTTCCGGCTTAACTTTATTTTTTTATTATAGATGTCCCAATTACCTCCACTCCTTTTCCCACCTCCACTCAGCCCCCAAAAATTATGACTTCTGTACAACTTCATCTTATTACTCATCCAGCATTTCTGGCCCATAAAAGAATCACTCAGATGATAGTTCAATTGCTGCACATCCATGCCATGATTTAGTATTTTCAGTATTTTTAATTTTAGTAATGCTAGTAGGTGTTGAGTAGTACTTAAGCTAAGAATAGTTAGCATGCCTATCTACCCTTATGTATAAGTGAAATAGTTAGCTAGCTGTCTACATGGACTTATTTTCTACCACAATGATTTCTGCTTATGATATGTGATAATATCTTAAATTATATGTTTAAGATTTATTCCATTTGAATAGGCATTGTCCTTGTTAAAATGCAGAAATCTGTTGTTCTTTGGACACTCCACTCACAAAATGTCAGTTTGTTCCATGATAAATGACAAGTAAGTTTGGGAAATGATATTTTAAATAAAATTAAACATCTCTTTTCTTGGGGACTTCTCCAATCCTGTTGCAGTCTAATATGAATTGTGATATTTCAAAAAGGTAAAGCATGTAGTATTCACAAAGCCTATTCAACCATGAACCCTTAAAAATAAACCATCTTTTATTTATAGCCAAGTAATATTTCTTTTTTTAAATTTATTTATTAAGGTATCACATATTTGTCCTTAACCCCCCATTCCAATCCCCCATCTTCCCACTCATGCCCCCAACCCCCTATTGTCCTCAACCACTGGTTAGGCTCATATGTATGCACATATGTCCTTTGGTTGATCTCTCCTTTTTATCCCCACCCTCCCTCTGAGGTCCAACAGTCTGACCCATGGCTCCTTATTTCTGGGTCTGTTCTTGTTCATCAGTCTATGTTGTTCATCATTTCCCCTAGATGAGAGAGATCATGTCCTACTGGAAATAAATATACTTATAAGAATAAAAAATGAGACAAGCAATAATCGTTATGCTGAAAGGCATATGAATTAGTCTGTAGAGAGTTTCTTTCTGGGCCACCAGTTCTTTTGAGACCCAAGTAATATGTTATTATATATTCATACTAGTGACCTGGTGCATGAAATTTGTGCACATTAAAAGGGAATTAATTAGAGGAAATATTTTAATATTGCTTTTTGCCCTTTCTCTATAATAGAAGTGTTTGGCTGGGCACACTCCCATTAAGCCCTGCCAGGCGGGGGAACACAGCTTCACATCCTGGTGTGGTGGCACAGGGAGAGGCCTAAGGTCCCCGGCCCTGGCCCTTGCCATGCAGCCTTACCCAGACCCACCACGCCATGAGACCCATCAATGCACCTCCTGATGACTGGTCATTTGGTCTTTACAGATGAAAACAAAGTCATGCACTTAAGCATGCACATTCATTTTCAATGCCTGATTTATCTATGTTTTCTAAATTGCAAAATAAATGAGATCATTAGCCAGATAGCATCATAATGCCAAGTTCTTTATATAATGACACATACCATTCTCTCCGCTCAGTATGCTCCATTTGAATTGATTAAATGTATGCAAATCATATGAAAGGCACTGCTACTTGCTCTTAATAGAGGAACCATTAGTTCATCACCTAACACCATAAAGTGGTGTAATTGGCACATACTGACTTGAAGAACAGGAGGAAAACAAAAATAAAACAGAACAAAAAACAACGGTCAGTGCTGTGGACAGAAGAATCCTCTGTCTTTCCCTTTCTATTTTTCTGTTTCCCCCATGAACCTATTTGTGCTCTGCTTCAAAATCAACACATAAGACAAAATCGGATGCAATTTATAGTGCTATTTGAGTACAAAAAGGTGTTTTTCAATCTTTAATTTTTTTTTTAATTTTATTTTTTTTTTATCAATGTGGCTCAAACTTGCTCCCAATGCTCCAGGACCCAGGCCAGCTGTGCGGTCACCCCTTTGCTAGGTGCTGTCAGGCTTCAGGGCTGGGGCAGGGAACACGCCAGGTGTTGCTGGAAATGAATCAGCTCTCCTCTTTACATAGCAGGAGTCTTTTCATTATAAAATGCAAAGCAGCAGCCATTTTCCATTACCCTCATCCCCAGCCCTCCTTGCCCAGGGGGCATAGGAAGGGGCTGGGAAGATATTGACTCTCTGCTCTTAGATTTCTCTTATTTAACTGAGCCCATTGACAGCTGCTTCTCTGAGTGCAATGCCAGCCAGCTCAGGGCTAGCTGCATCTGTAAGGCAAGCGACAGAGTTGACTAGGGACTTTGACCAAGCCCAAGTGCACAGGTCACAGCAACCTTGGCAAGCAGGCTGCTCCTGAAAACTCTAGGCCCCTCCCATCTCTGCACCCCAGCTCCCTGCTCTCCCCCTTTCACCCACAGGTGCCACCTGCGTGGTGTGCCCCAAGACTTGGTGTGCAGATACAAGGGTTGCAGGTTCACGGTGCTCTGCCTCCTCCTGGCACTTTGAGCCATAAGCACTAGCAGGTACCTTTCCACTCAGTCTTGGTCTTTGGTCACTGCTGAGGTTTTCAGGACTCTCTAGGCCAGGGACAGCCAGGACCTTTGCCTCTGAACAATGCCATGCCTGCAGCCTGCCTGGGATACTCCCAGCCTCAGGAAAGCATAGGGGTGTGGCAGGCCTGGGTGAGGAGCCTTGGGGGGATGGGGGGATTGGCTAGTCTCCACCCTCAATTGGGGTAGGAAGCTGATCAAGGGTGGGACCAGGGCAGGGCAGCCATCTTGTGATGGTGTTATGTTGTAAGGGTCAATTTTCTTATCTCCTCTTTATTATATAGGATACTATATCATCTTTATCCAATCATTCATTGTTGGGCACTTACATGTCTTGACTATTGTGAATAATGTTGGATCCATGCACACTTGAATGTATATTTTGCTACTTTGGAGTGAAACGCTTTAAAAATATCAATTAAATCCATTTGGTCTAATGTGTCATTTAAGGCTGCTGTTTCTTCATTGATTCTCTTTCTGGAAGATCTGTAAGTAGATAACAATGGGTTGTTAAGTTCCCTACTGTTAGGGTTCTTGGTTTATGATGTGTGCTATGAAAGAATTCACAAATAAAAGAAGAGACAGATGCAGAGAAAAAGTTTACTTTTCCAGAAGGGCAAAGAACAAAAAGTTATTCTTCCTTTTAAAGCCTTGGACAAAGAAGGGAGGGGATTTATGCGGTTATTGCTGTTGCTAGATGACAGATATCAAGAGTGTTGTAGTTTGTTAGTTCTTCAGGAAACTATCTGAGCAGATTTCCTAGGGAGGTGTCTTATTAACATTCTTTGAGCAAAAGTTATGAAAAGTTCAAAAGAGGCTTGTTTGAAGAGGAGAGGGAAGATAACTTTTTTTTTTTTTCTTCTAATTATTTCTGTTGTAAAACCAGCAGGGAGGAGGGGTATGTATGTAAGAGTAGCTTATCTTGCCCCTCAGTTTAAACAAAGGGGCTGTTTGAACCAGAGGAGCTAACAAGCTTGGGAGACTTAACTACCAGGTTCTTCTCATAAAATGTGGGAGGCTACAGCAAAGAAAAATAAAGTTCTGTTTCTGTCCTAACAGCTACTATACAGTATTACTATTGTTTTCTTCCTTTATGCTCATCAATATTTGCTCTATATGTTTAGGTACTCCTATGTTGGGTGAAGAAATGTTTACAAGGATTATGTTCTCTTGTTTTATTGAGTCCTTTATCATTATGTAATGTACTTTGTCTCTTACTATAGCCTTTGTTTTAAAGTCTATATTGTCTGACATAAGTATTACTACCCCAGCTTTTTTTTTAAATTTCCATTTGCATGAAATATTTTTTTCATCCCTTTACTTTCATTCTGTGTCTTTCCATCTGAAGTGAGTTTCTTCTAGATAGCATTTATATGACTCTTTTTGAAAAAGGTGAAGAAATTAATCACAAATTGATAGTTATAAAATAGTCACGGGTATGTGAAGTATAGCATAGGAATATTGTCAATAATTTTTTATAACTATGTATGTTGCCAGGCGGGCACTAGATTTATTGAAGGGAACATGTTACAAATTATATAAATATCTAACCACTATGCTGAACTCCTGAAACTAATACAAAATAATACTGAATGTCAAGTGTAATTGAAAAATAAGAAATAAAATATAAGCTATCTATTATACTTTTATTCTTCTCAATATAGTTTTGGAAATTCTTAACAATATAAGATAATTTCTCACTGAAAATTCTGAGAAAAGGCTACCAAATGGATCATGAAACGTTTATGTTTTGAAAAATGAATCAGAGGATAAGAAAGTGAACAGGACAGATATTGGGATGTCTACAATCAGATCCTTCAGCCTGGCTTTAGGTCTATGAAATTGCCCTGGATTGAGTGGCCAGTAGGGAAGAGGAACCCTGGAAGGCACATGGGAAAAGATCAATTATGCCTTTTCAAACTTTCATTTTCATGGTATCAGGCAACTAATGTGGCCTTTGGATTTATGTAAATCTACAGTTCTTCAACTTGGAAATATTCCTGCTCTAGTGACATTCACTAAGTATATTCTTTCTAATTGGTAAAATTGGCATGGAAATCATACATTTTAGGGAACAAAAGTTCTACTTTCAATCAGTAAAACCATTCTCCTAGTAACTCAGCCTTGAAAGTTTGAAATCATCTATGACATTTATGTATCCCTTGCCCCCATATTAAATCTATCACTGAGTCCTGCTTCATTAATTTTCTTGAATTCTTTCCACAATTCTAGCTCAGAACTCATCTCCCTGTTCACAACCATTCTTCACGATATGGTCATGTTCATCTTCATGAAAACTCTTTCCCCCCATTTATATCTATTTGTCAGACACCTTTATGGATACAACATCTCAAACTTTTTCAGATGGCATTCAAGAACTTCAATTTTTTAGCCCATGCACACTTTTCCACTGTTGTGTTCTACTGTCCTCTAATAAGAGTCTGTTGCCCCAGAGTGATTTACTGTCAACCAGCTATAAGCATTCTCTTCCACTCATTTTCTCCTTTCCTTCACAAAAAAAGTCAACCCATTCTTCAACACACAGAGAACAAGATTTGTGGTTGGTAATTAGCCTTTCACAACATCAATACATAGTGATATCTATCGATACCTCTTCTCTACTAGTTGAGCATTACTGCTTGTGGCATTGATTTGTGACTAAGTCCCTAATGTTTTGCCCTGTTTGTACCTTATCTCTTCAAGTAGATAGTAAGCTCCTTCAAGGTAACAATTCTATCTTATCCTTATTTTAATCCTCTAAAACACAGAAAACACCTTTGAAGAATACTAGTGAAAAGAATATTTTATAAATGAAAATGCTTCAAGTGACCCTATCTGATCTCTGAACACAAGCTTGAGCATAATAAAAAATAACTTCACTTTCCTCAAAAATTAAACATTTCTCAGTATTCTGATTTTATATTAGTACTTGAAATTGCATATATTTCCCCCCTGAAACATTATATGCATTCTGTTGCATGAATTAATTACTTCATTAAAAATAAAATTCCCATTTTTATGGTGACTTCTTTATTTACTAAAAAAGGAATAGGGAAATATCATCATTTCTTTTGAATTTTGAAAGAGAAAGTGATGCTTTCATGCCATAAATCTTTCAAACTTAGCACTTCTCTAAGAGAACTTCAGATTTATCTAACCGCCAAATGAATAATTCATATTTGTAATAAGCAGAGATGTTATCTTTTGGGAGAGAGAGGAACTCATTTCTGATGATCCTAAATTGTTGATCAAAACCACCTTGGAAGTGTTGCCCTGATTTCCTTATTGACTAATTATAATTTGAACGTGTTTGGGCACAACTTATGGTACAGCAACTGATTGCAGATGTCTAATGAAGCAAACTTGTCTTTTCTTTCTCATTTTTCTCAAAGAAAAACCTTTTAGAAAGTGCCAGCATTTGGAGTGCTAATATGAAATATGTGTCTCCCAGCAAAATTTCAAGGAAAATTAGCAGGCAACTTGTGTGTAGAGCCTGTGAAGGAATAAGGCTAGAGCCCCGCTACCTTCATAAAGCACAGAAACAGTTCATCATCAATATGCATATAAGACAACATCATGGTAGTTGCCTGGAAACAAGTAAGAGAGAGTCAAATAATAAAAAGGACTCTGATGCTCCAGTGCACCAAATTGAACTTTAAAACTACTAGAAAAAAGGGTTGTGACCAAATTAGCTCACACAATACAGTGCTTGAAAATGTATTCTTAAAATGTATTCTTAAAAAAAATCCTGTATTTAATTGTCCTGTCACATTACATGCATTTTTCAATGGAATACTTACAGGCAGTATTAATTGGTCACTCAGAGTTTAGTGAAATAGAATGGTAAAACCTGATGTAAATGTTTCACAAGGCCATTGGGAATCTTGTAAATGATAGGATATCCCTAAGGATAACCCCTCATTACACATTTATAACCCTACCTCCAAATATTCTATCCAGCTGAAGGAGGCGCCTGTTAACTTGTCAGTTTAAGGTAATGCTTCAAAATTCCCATTCATTCAAATGACAATATGAAACAAATGATTTCAGAAAGTTTGGGGTGATTGTTCTGTGGTTTTCAATGGCGGAGAGAAGAATATCCTATAATGGCATGAGAGGATCCCTCTGGCTGAATCCCTCCCCTTGTCATCCAAAAGGATACTCTCTCTGTCAAACTTGACAGGGGTAAGAAAGACAAATGCCTATGCTGTTATAGAAACATCAGATCATTTAAGTATGAGAAGATGTGTAATGGAAGAAATTGGCCCAGGAGTTCTAACATTTTATTGCTCAAAAACAAAACTTATGGCAGTGATTCAGTGTCAGTGTATGAACCAAGTGGTCACTGGTTTGATTCCCAGTCATGGTCAAAGCACATGCCTGGGTTGCAGGCTCGATCCCCAGTATCAGGCATGCAGGAAGCAGCCTGCAGGTAGTTCTCTCTCATTGAAGTTCTCTCTCATTGATGTTTCTTTCTATTCTTCTTCCTTCCTCTTTTTCTAAAATCAATTAAAACATATTAACACCACACCCCCCCCCCAAAAAAAAAAAGAAGAAAAAATACAAAACTTATGTATGGTATTATTTTTTTTTGAAAACTTTATTAAATAGCTTTTCTTAAAGTATAGAATCTTCTGTATTGAGACTAGTGCACTGCTCCTTAGTATTAAATGATATGGTAAAGTGCCATCTCACTTATTACATAAGCACTTATCAACTACGTACTAAGAATCTATTGTGCCCAGGGTCCTGGGCAGAGAAAGCTATGAAATTGATAAACCTCCAGTGTCTGAAAGTTAGAGCTCACAGCCACACAGCAGAAGAGGAGGAAGTATGTAAGTTAATAACTATTATATAACAGCACTGTAGATGCTATAATGGAGTGTTTCATGAAGCTTTCCACAATGCAGAGGAAATGATAAATTATTTTCTCTGGCAGAATTAGGAAATCTTCACTAAAAAAACTGAGTTAAGTCTTAAATGATGAATAAGAGATTTTGCCTGATAAGAAAAGTGAGAAAGGTCTCCCAAGCAAAATAATACCATTTAAAAAGTTCACAGCGGCCTGAAAAACAGAACAATGAGGTAAAGAAAGCAGAATTAAAAGCTATGGTTGAAGTGTTGGAAATCTCCGGTTGTAACTATTGAAGAGCTTTAGAAATTGACGAACCCCAACTTTTCTGATCATAAAAACAATTTTTTTGGTGTTTTGTAAAATTACAGATTACCTGTTCCTATTCAGATCTGGTATAAGAGGTCTATTTTCTCAAATGGTTCACAAACAGTTCTTTATAGCAATTACCCATGGTTTAGGGAAACTGTGTTCTAAAATGATACTTAAATTTTAATTTGGCCCTAGCTGGTTTGGCTCAGTGGATAAGAGTGTGGGCACGAGGACTGAAGGGTCCCAGGTTTAATTCCAGTCAAGAGTATGTACCTTTGGTTGCATGTTAAATCCATGGCTCTAGTCAGGGTGTGTTGTATGCAGGAGGAAACCAGTCAATGTGTCTCTCTTACATTGATGCTTGTCTCTCTCTGTCTCTTCCCTTCCCTTCCATCCTCTCTAAAAATCAATGGAAAAGTATCCTCTGGTGAGGATTAACAACAACAACAACAACAAAAATGTAATGTGCATTAGGATTACTGGAAGAACTTGTAAAATAGCAGATTTGAATTAAATTCAGATGGTCTAGCCTGGCATCTGATATTTCTGACAAGCTCACAGGTACTGCTGGTCCATGTACTGCACTTGGAGGAGCAATGTTTTAAGCCATACTAAGGAGATAAGGAAAACACCCAATCAAACATTTTAAAGAAGTAACATGGCCAGATTTGTGAAATCTCACCTGGTAGTGTTGCAGAGAATTGATTTGTGTGGTGTACAAAAGTTAGAGACAGGAAAAAACAGGTAGAAATTTATTGTCATAGTTTGAGTGTGAGGCAATGATAGAATAAAGAATAGAATTGGCAGTAATATTGGAAAAGATGATATACTTTCAAAATAGTTCAGTTGGAGATTCACAGGAAGGTATGACCATATGGTTGTGTGGGTTGTATGGAGAGGAAAAGGGATAAATCTCTTGTAGGCGACTTGTATATATAATACATGTATTTACAAGAGGATAGAAGTAAAATAAGTTTTTCAGAAAGATAATTATTTAGGGGATATTGCATTTGTATCAGTCAGGGTTCTCCAGAGAAACAGAACCAAGTAGGGAGAGATTTATTTTAAGGAATTGGCTCAGACACTTGTTCAAGCTTTGTGCATATAAAAGCTGATGGGGTATGTCTATAAGCTGGAGACTCAGAAAAGAGTTGGTAGTCACAGTCTAAAAGCATTCTGTTTTGCTGGCAGAATTCTTTCTTGCTCCCTCCCTGAAGGGTCAGTCTTTTATCTATTCAAGCCTTCAGCTGATTAAATGAGGCCCACCCACTGAGACCCCCATCCGCACAATACGAACATCCAGTAATATGGTGTTTAAATGTAAATAAATAATGGCCATCCATTTAACAGAAAAAATGTGGTTATTAAATATGATGTGGTAGAACACAAGTTTTCAAACTGCTGAGCAAAGAGTTGGAAATTCCTCAATGTTATTTTTAAAAGGTTGCCAATAAAAGGTGTGAAGAAAGTTGCCGGTCCCTTAGATCTCTATGTAACAACTCAAACACACCACTTCTGCTTTCATCAGTTTTACAGATTGGTCCATTTTGAGACTTCAGATGAAGAAATGTTTTCCAAACCTAACCTCCTTCATGTTTTAAAAGCCAAAATAAATAGGATTACTAAATAAAAGTTGTCATGATATATTGATAAAGAGCATGATGTGAAATAGTATGTACTTGCCATCTGTCTGGCTCTGTTCCTCATTCTCATTATATAAAAATGAGGTTAATAATAGTACTTATCTCATAGTGTTATTTTGAAGATTAAATTATCTAATTAGTGTCTGGAACTTAACAAGTGCTCTGTAATAGAAAACTGTCTCAAAGGAAAAGAATACAACAAAAGCTTATACTGATTAACTCAAATTGAGATTACAAATAATTATTTCCTTCATTGGCTCCTCTCAATTTTATCATTTTTTCCTATAATGGTCACATACTATTTCTAGTCAACGAAAGCATAATAGATGTTGTTGAAAAGAATAAAGACTCCCCCATGAACAGACCGTGCTATCTATATTTATATTTCACAGTGACGGTGACTTCCTCTCTATGGCTTTCCTTACCAATAGACCTTTTACTGATTGAAGCTATTTCTTTGCTTTGTAAGCTCTGTAATAGCAAACGTCCACTGTGATCAAAATAAACAAAAATGGGCTATCTGCTGTAGTTGATGAGCATGTTTTTGTAGTTGTGCTTCAATTGTAATGGCTTAACTTAGTGGCTCTCAGTTTCTTTATGTGGAATATTGTGCTAACATTGTTTTTTGCTGAGTTGGTTAAGGATCTTGTTTAGCGTATTCTTACTGAAATATATGTTATTTTTATAGAAAAAAGTCACCCCTTCCCATGACACCCAATATTTTCTTGGCTATTTTCATTTTTATGAGTCTTTTAAGTCCTATTTCGTTTCTTTTTCAACTGTATGTTAAGTTGAGGTTTAACATTTATACATTCCAGATTCTCTTGAACAAGGTGCTTGCAAAATAAACCACATATATTCCATGCATGATTTACCATATTATTTTAGGGTTATGGAATAGGTGATCAGAAATACTAACTAAGCTATTTATAAATCCAATTACCATCATCATAATTTCATATTATTTTTGTGTGTGTGTGAGTGTGTAATCAGGGTTCCATGGTTTTTGTCCTCTTTTCAGGTGCATGTGACCTAGAACTGGTTGACACTGTATTGCTCATCATCTTTCTATGGTTACTAATTTAATTCCATTGTGGCTAGAAAAAATACTTAGGGTAATTTGAGAGAGAGCGCCGAATCCTAACCACTAGACCACCAGGGAACCTAAGGGTAATTTGAATATTTTAATTTTATGGATTTGTTTTGTGGCCCAGAATATGGTCTATTTGCTAAATGCCCTATGTGCATTTGGTAAGAATGAGTGTTCTGCTGTTCAGTGGATTATTCTATGAATATCAATTAGGTCAAGTTGCTGGATAGTGGAATTCAAATCTGCTCTATTTTTGCTGATCATCAGACCAATTATCTTGATAATTTTGAGAGAGTGGCATTTAAATATATGACTATTTGATGTGGCCTGTGTGGCTCAATTGGTTGGTGTGTCCTCCCATACACTAGAAGGTTGGTTGCAGGTTCTATTTCTGGTCAGGGCATATACCTAGGTTGTGGGTTCCATCTCAGGTTGGGGTGTATGTGAGAGGCAACTAAATAGATGTATCTCTCTCACATCAATGATTCTCTCTCTCCTTCTCTCTTCCCTCCTTCCCTCTCTAAAAAAAAACAAATAAAAGAAAACAAACTTAAGTATCTGACTACATTATATATTTGTTCATTTCTACGTAAGTGATAACAGTTTTTTGCCAATTATAATTTAGAACTCTGTTATTAGAAGCATAAACAATTAGGATTGTTCTGTCTTGATGATATTCTCTTAACAATCTCTTGTTCCTTTATCATTATCTTAATACCTTGTTTAATCTTTGTAATATTTTTGTCCTGAAATCCACTGTGTCAATAATTCATATACTCATTCCAGGTTACTTTTGACTTGTAGTAGCTCAGTATATTTTTTCTAGTCCCCTTTTAAAATTTATTTGTACATTTACATGTATAGTGTAAAGGTAGTGTATAGTTGGATCTTGCATTTCTATCCAATTTGACATTCTAACTTTTAATTCAGAGAGTTTGAACTTTTATATTTTATGTGATTATTGATTAGATTTCAGTTTATTATTTTGATAATGTGTTTTCTGTTTGTCCCATCTGATCTTTGTCTCAATGCTTTCTTCTGCCTTTTTTTTTTAATACTGAGTGATTTTTTGTGATTCCCTTTTATTACTTTGTTGGCTTTTTGGAATAGCTTTTGGTTTGCTCTTTTAGTGGTTGTTTTACTGTTTAGAGTAGCGTCTTTAACTTCACAGTCTATCTTCAAGCTATATTATAGTTCTTCACATGTCGTTTTTCACATATAGAATAAAAAACTTATACTTCAATTTCATTCCTTTTGACTTTATTTGATGCTGACTATGTATTTTGAACTACACAATAATTGCTTATTTTTGTTTAATGTCAGTTACCTTTTAAAGATATTAAATAATTTTTAAAGAAGCTCACTACAGACTGATTCATATGCCTTTCAGCATAACAATTATTGCTTGTCTCATTTTTGGTTCTTATAAGTATATTTCCAGTAGGACATGATCTCACTCATCTAGGGGAAATGGTGAACAATATAGACTGATGAATAAGAACAGACCCAGAGATAAGGAGCCATGGGTCAGACTGTTGGACCTCAAAGGGAGGGTGGGGATAAAAGGGACTTATGTGCACACATAGGAGCCTAACCAGTGGTCAAGGGCAATAGGGAGGTGGGGGTATGAGAGGGGAGAGGTGGAGGATTGGAATGGGGGGGGGGGTTGAGGACAAATATGTGATGCCTTAATCAATAAAGAAATTTAATAAATAAATAAATGAATAAATAAATAAATGTTTTATATTTACCTATGTATTTACCATTTCTTGTGCTCATTATTCATTTGAGTAGCTCTGTTTCCATTTCCATGCAATTTTCCATTTTCTTGAAATATTTATTTTAACTTTTTGTAGTGCAAGATTGCTTGTGTTGAATTCTTATAGAAATTATATGTGTGGAAATATTTTAATTCTCACTTTTTAATGTCATTTTCTTTGGGTGTAGAATTCTAGATTGATAGATGCTAGCTTTCATTCATCATTTTAAACAGCTTGCTCCACTGTCTTCTCACTTGTATTATTGCTAACAAGAAATCTGCTGTAATGTTTATCTTTTTTTTTCTTCTGTGCATAATGTGTAAATTTTCTCCCATCTGGCTGCTTTAAAATGTGGCTTTCCTT
The DNA here is from genome assembly GCF_014108245.1 of Pipistrellus kuhlii. Taxonomy (NCBI): domain Eukaryota; kingdom Metazoa; phylum Chordata; class Mammalia; order Chiroptera; family Vespertilionidae; genus Pipistrellus; species Pipistrellus kuhlii. The sequence goes on from NW_023425471.1 coordinate 36,285,333, forward strand.
TGGTCACTGGGGTTTTAAGCAACTTGATGTGCCTTGGTGTAGTTTTCTTTTCTTTTCTTTTAAATTTGAATTGTTAATTGTTGAAAGTATTCCATATGCTTTCTTTCCCCCCCCCCATTAATTTTCCCCAGCTGCTGCCACCCACCAGCACATGCCCTCACCCACCCACTACTGTTTTGTGTAGTTTTATTCTTGTTTTTAGTTTGCCTGGGGTTTGATGAGATTCTTGGTTCTATAAATTATACTTTTTATTTGTTCTTTTTTGTTGTATTAAACCCCACCCAAGGATATTTTTCCATTGACTTTTTTTTTAAGAGGGGGAAGAAAGGGGGAAAGACATAAATATCAATGTGAGACACATATCAATTGGTTGCCTCTGGCACATGCCCCAATTAAGGCTGGGGGTTGAGCCTGGTGTACATACCCTTGATTGGAATCGAACCCAGGATCCTTCAGTCCACAGGCTAACTCTCTATCCACAGAGCCAAATCAGCTAGGGCGATTATACTATTTTAAATCATTATATTTATTTTATTATCTTTTGTTAACCCTCGCCCAGAATATTTTATATTTTTCCTTTTTCCTTTTTTTTTTTTTTACAAGAGAGAGGGAGAGAGAGAGAGAACGAATATCAATATCAATCATCAATTGGTTGCCACCTGCCTGAACCCTGCTGGGGATCCACCCCCCAAATCCTGGCATGTGCTCTGACCAGGAATCAAACTATGACCTCCTGTGCATGGGTTGACACTTAATCACTGAGGCATGCCGGTTAGGATATGGACTATACTTTTGAACAAATTTGTGAAATTTTGGCCATTATTTCTTCAAACTTTTTTCTCTTCCAAACACTCCTTGCTGACTCCAATTACATGTATAATAACATGATTGAAATTGCTGATACTCTTTATTTTTTTTTCATGTCTTATTTGGATAATTTTTATTGTTACGTTTTCAAGTTAACTACTCTTGTCTTCTGCATTTTAAAATATGATGTTAATCCCATGTATTGTCTTTTTCATCGCTAGAAATCTTAACTTGGATTTTTAAAAAAATATTTTTATGTCTCTAACTTTTTGAATTGATTGGATAAACTTATAACTTTCTTGTCTTTCTATAAACCAGTTCTGACATCTGTATAAGTTCTAGATCAGGTTCAATTGATCGATGTTTCTCCTTATTATGGATTGTATTTCATTCTGCTTTGTTTGCATTTATAATCTCTGGTTGGATGCCAGATATTGTGAATTTTCATTTTCACCCCATGTCTCTGCTGGTATTAGATAATGACAACATTGGATAAGAACCTAGTTTTTTGGGGGAGGGAAGCCTAAAATGAAAAGGGGGAAACTGCAAGTCAGGGTTCTGCTCTATTTTGAGGAGAAACAAAAGTGGCTATTATTCGGTGCAAACACTATTATAACATTAGAGCTATAAGAGTGGAAAACAAGGGTCTATGATTCTGAAAGAAGAAAAATGTTTTCAACAAATGTAGCAACAGAATAATGTCCATAAATTTCTAGGTTTTACACTTCTTCATTCCTGCTTTTAATTTCTGTATCTCTATAATGGAATATGTGTTTAATATAATGAAAATATTTTAATTTGTCCTTTAAAAAGCAATATTGAGTGTACTACATGCTGTGGATGGGAAAGGATTTTAAAATGACAAATTAAAATAAGGTCCCTCTCCTCTGGGGAACTTACAATTAATAATACACCTTTACTGCCCTGGTCAGTGTGGCTCAGTTAGTAGATTGTCACGTCATGTTCTGAAAGGTCACCATTTTATTCTTAGTTGGGGCACATGCCCAGGTAGTGAGTTCCATCCCTGGTTGGAGTGCCTACAGGAGGCAACCAATCCATGTCTCTCTAACATCAATGCCTCCCTCTCCCTCTTCCCAGAAGACAAGATTAGTCAACTTGAAAACCTAATAATGAAAAGTATCCAAATAAGACATGAAAAAGAATAATTAAGAGTATGGTCCCAGGTCGAGGTGCACAACACCTCTGCCTATTCGACAGCATTTTCTTATCCGTCACATACTAATGAGGGAGACTCCACATCTCCCATGGGTGATTGAGCCTCTCCTTTTCTCTCTCCCTCTCACTCTCCATTTCCCATCAATTCAATAAGAACATTAAAAAACAATACACATTTGCTTATACAGACGAACAAAGCTGGTAATGCCATCCTGAGATAACTACCCTAAACTTTGCCACCAAGAGCTTAGAGATCTTAGGGTCACACATGGCTAATGTAGTTATATATAGTGACTTAGAATTTAAGACCTCATGATGTTTGTGTTTCAGAAGATGGAAAAAATGCAAGTTCCAATTTTTCTACCATAGCCATTATTTTACTACATTTGAGTGTCTCATAGAACTAGCTTCTTAAAAAGTACCTATTTTATTCATGGTTGCCAGGTGGCTCAATAAATAGAGGTATACTAGATAAAACTCTAGAGCAAATGAAATATTGATGGAATGCATATTGTTAATGATCTGCCCTGTAGCTTCATATGTTTATTTACATTGTATTTCAAGGGGTATTTGCTTATATGATGGCACCATATTATAAGAAGACGAAATGGAACTGGAACCAAGGGAAGCATTATAGCTAAAGTGGAATGGAAATTAAAAATTAACACATTAGTAATGAAAATGTAGAACAAGATTTACTGATTTGAGAAGATTCAATTTAGGGCTGTCTTTCCTTTTTATCTTCATTCATGGGGCAATTTGTTAAGTCTTGACACACTGAATTATAAATTTATCATTTCCCCCTTAAAATTTTATTAAATTACTTTTGACAGGCACATACTAATGAAGAAAAATATGGATAACTGTAATCTTCCCTATCTTTATGGGAAGAAATAATGATATAACCCATGCATTGCTTTTAATTACTTAATTGTCAAGTTGAAACAAAATACGCAGCATGTTCCTGTAGACTTCTCACTGGGCATGACCAAATCCAGCTTGGGGTTTTCAGTTAAGACACTGAACAGAGAATTTGACTGAACCATTGAAAATAGCTATGAAATGTAAAATAAATAAATAAATAAATAAATAGTTAACAGATGTAGCCCATCTTCTTGATATGAACAGGAAATGTCTAGGGTGCAGAAACTGTCTTTCAACATTGTATAATGCCTTATCCATATGTTGTCATATTTATTTTTTTCCTCCTCCTACTTGTTTTTTATATCTTATCTTAATTTTTTTTTTAAGTTATGTGGGACTTTATTAAAAAAAAAACTTGAAAAAATAGAGCAATTTACTATGTTTTTTTTTTTATCAGTGAAATACCTTATTTATTTATTTATTTATTTAAATTTAAATTTTATTTTATTTTCCCCCCTCCCTCCCTCCCACCCATCCCCTCCCTCCCCAGAGCTTTATGTCCATTGGTTGTACTTATATGCATGTATACAAGTCCTTCAGTTGATCTATTATCTCCCCCAGATCCTCCTCCCCTCCCCACTGAAATTTGACAATCTGCTTGTTGCTTTACTGTCTCTGTATCTATCTTTTGGTTCATCAGTTTATAATGATCTTTATTATCCACAAATGAGTGAGGTCATGTGGTGTTTCTCTTTCATTGATTGGCTTATTTCACTCAGCATGATGTTCTCCAATTCCATCCAGGTTGCTGCAAATGATGAGAATTCCTTTAAGGATAAAATATTTTCTCGTTTTTAGAAAACTGAAAGAAAAAATAATATGTTACATGCTAATGAATACATTTTTAAAATTGATTTGAGAGAGAGAAAGAAAGAAACATTGATGTAAGAGAGAAACATTGGTTGGTTGTCTCCTGTATGCGCCTCAATGTGGGATCAAACCCACAACCTAGGTATGTGTCTGATGAAGAATTGTACCCATCAGTTTTTGATGTATGAGACAGCGCTCCAACCAACTGAGCCACACTGCCCAGTGTGCTAATGATTAATTTTAGTATTTATTTTTGTAATTAGGCATAAGAACTACATGGATTTGCTCAAGTTTTGAGGTACCTTTTAAGTTCTCCTTCAAAAAGCTTGACCAAGGTTTTTCCTGGTTACAGAAAACATCTGATCACTTTGCTCATAAGAGTTTTTCCACCATGTCCTTTAAAAGTAAGAATCATCCTGGCCAGTGTGGTTCAGTTAGTTAAGTATTGCCTTGTGCATCAAAAGATTGTTGATTCATTTCCCAGTCAGGACACATACCTGGATTTCAGGTTCCATCCCTAGTTGGGGAGCACGTGGAGGGCAACTTATTGATGTTTTTTTTTCTCTTTCTTTCCTCCCTCTCTCCCTCCCTCCTCCTCTCTCAGGTGAGGATTAAAAAAATCATGCACAATGTGTTGTCTGTTTACCTTATTTTTATTATTATTGTTTTTATTAGATATAGTGCCTTGAGTTGGCAGATGTTTAAAATTTCATTTTTAAAAAATATATATACTTTATTGATTTTTTTTTTTTACATAGAGGAAGGTAGAGGGATAGAGAGCTAGAAACATCAATGAGAGAGAACCATCGACCAGCTGCCTCCTGCACACACCCTACAGGGGATGTACCTGCAACCAATGTACAAGCCCTTGACCGGAATCAAACCTGGGACCTTTCAGTCCACAGACCAACACTCTATCCACTGAGCCAAACCAGTTTCAGCTAAAATTTCATTTTTTAAATATAATTTTATTTATTTCAGAGAGAAAGGGAGAGAGAGCTAGAAACATCTATGATAAGAGAGAATCATTTGATCTGCTGCCTCCTCCATGCCTCCCATGAGGGATTGGGTCTATAAACTTGGCATGTGCCCTGATGGGTAATCAAACTGAGACCTCCTGGTTCATAAGTCAATCCTGAGCCACGCTGGCTGGTCTAAAATCCCATTTTCCTTTCTTCATTTTCTTTCTTTCCCCAAAACTTATTTAACTCAGTTTCAATCAGTATTTTAAATCATAAGAAAAGTGCATTGCTGATTATTTTATAATTTATCTTTAGTCAAGATGTCCCTTTGAATGTCTCATATCCTTCCAAAGCAATTTATTTGATAACTTTGAAGGCATGTTACCTGCATTTGTTGTGGAAAACAAAGGTGGGAAAGAGCGGTCATCATGCATATCGATATTAGGGTCAGAGTTAGCTGTAAACCTCCTGAGGATAGTATATATATCCTAGGCATATCCTTCCTATCCTTGTCAGTGTTTATGTCATAAACACTCATTAACATCTAGTACCATTTTATTAGTCAGGGTTCTCCGGGGAAGTAAAATCATAGTCAGTAAATAAATAAAACAATGAATAAATAAAATCTAGTCCTATATTATAGTCTACAGAAATATATATTATAGCAGCTATGATTTACTATAAAGATTAATCCCCAGGAACTGCAGATAAAATAGGTAAGTGGGAAACCCAGGGCACCTGGTGGTTTAGTTCCATTTCATACACATATGTAGAAAGAGGCCAAAAAAGGGCATCTCATCAGTGATAAGTCATGCTGATTTTATGTGATGAGGATGGCACTTTACCTCTGTGATCTTCCATCCCAAAACCATATCACTAATGTAATAATGTAAAAAGTATCCGACAAATTCCAATTGAGAGATATTTTACAAAACTGACCAGGTCTCCAGAAAATCCTCAAGTTAACGCAAAATAAGGAATGTTTGAGAACCTGTCATAGGTAAGAGTTGCCTAAGGAAATAATACAACTGAATGTAATGTGGTAACCTAGATAGGATCCTGCAACAGAAAAAAATAGGTAAAAACTAAGGAAACATGAATAAAGTGTTCACTTTAGTTAATCATTGTATATCAATATCAGTTCATTAATTGTAGCAAATACACCATACTAGTATCAATTAATAAAATCAGAAATTGGTGCAGGGAATGTTAACTCTGTATTATTTTCATAGCTTTTCTGTAAATCTAAAATTCCTCATGAAATTTTTAATTGGCCATAAAAAGGGATGTAGAAAATTTATATGATTAAGGTTACTCATATTACCTTACTCATATTACCTTAATTGTGTGCCATAGATTTATTTAGAAAGGCAAAATTGTTTGCCTAGAACTTTAGTAAACATCTCCTAATTTGAGCACCTATCCAGGAATTGAAACATTGCTCTGTGCTTCCTAATTTTTGGAAACTTTAACTCAACTAAAAAAAGGACTTCTAATGATAAATAATTTGTTTTTCCTGTCAACTTTCCATTCATCTTCATTGTGAGCAGTCTCAAGTGCATATACTACCAAGACCATATACATTGCCAGTAATTTTCTTCCATTAGGCACATTTTGCTGATTGCAGTCCCTGAGTATGCTGCATCACTGACCTTAGGTATTTTGTAGCTATCTCACTCTAGCCTGCCTATTGAAGAGCATTTCTGTTTAAAAAAAAATTACAAAAAGAAACTTCACTTATTTTGTTTCTTTGGTATAGTTCTTCAAAATCTTCTAGGAAAATATCATCTCGTTGATACTCATTCTCTAGAGAGTATGTGAGCAGATCAGATGATACTTTTGTGCAAAGTCGGGGCCCTACCATCATGTATTCCTATAGCCTATTTCTGGGATGAGAAGATAAAAAGTTCTACAAATATTCTTAGAAGGCAAGCCAGATTCTTTTGTTTCCAGAACAAAGCATTAATTAATCTACAAAATACCTCTATTTAAATGATAGTTCTTTTAAACAAATTGATAAGAAGCAGAATTTGCAGTAAATTTTAACAGAACACTTATCAGTTCTCCAGTGGTTGTACCTCCATTTATTGCTATGGGACATTAAATCAATTAAGTATCTGATATATTGTAAGTGCTGTATGAGTGTTTACCATCAGTATTGTTGTTCCTATGAAGATACATTATGAATATTGATTGCTCATACACAAATGAAATAAGTATTAGATACATGCAGTTCATATTGGAAAAGAGTGTTGATGGTGACTGTCATTCTCAGTGACCTTGAAGGCTCAGTAAACATTGATGAATGGCAAGAACCTCAAGTGGTGATTCCATAAAACAAAAACTAGAAGATCAATCCTCTTGACTAAGAATTTCTGATTAGTATTTTTAATATAATTTTTCCCAAAATTGGAGGGATATTAGTTTTCTTTTGAGTCCAAGTTATAACAATAGCCTTCTTATGATACTATGAAGTTTACAAAATAGCTCCTCATACATTTTCTGAACAAACCTAAGGAGTCAGTATGAAACCAAAATAGAGCAAAATGTTGGTGCAGCTGTAAGGAATATATTAACCTGTGTTAATGATTTCTGCTTTCACATTAGTGAACATATAAGGCTACCATTGGATTTTCTTCTTACAATTAACATTAGCATTTTGTGACAAGTCATTCAATGAAGAAAACTTGCTGGTTCTGAATTTTATTCTGTTGATGCCCTGAGATTTTTAAAAGAAAATCTGGATGTTTATTTTGCCTTGCTTTTCTATTTATATGATCATTTTCTGCAATTGTGGAGAAAAAAGATGTCATAGTTCATAATATCCTAGCTCACAAAGCAAGGCCTGCACTATCCTGCAGATTCTCTGGTTAAAGCTAAGTGCTCAGTGTTTATTGAATGTGTTGTATTTAGGTTGAATATGAGGAATTTAGACACAAATTGTAAAGAAGAAGTTACTTGCTAAGGAGCATGTTCATGGCTTCCCTTAACATTATAAATTTTGCATATTGCAGTACCTGAAAAAGGCCATAGCTTTCATCAGATTTCAGAGATCTCCTATTTAAGATGTTTTTATAAGAAGAGCAAATTAAAGCACATAAATGTAATCCTAAATCATGTCTATTTGCATTGAGGTGTACCAGAGAGTTAGAATGAACAATTTTGGTAACATCTTTCATAATTAAATTAATTGATATTATTTTCATGTCTATGCTTAAATATTACCTTATCAAAGAAATTTCTTCTGGACCACCTTCATAAAATAATACGGCTTTCATCTTCTTGCTGTCACCTCCCTTTATTTTTAAAGAATGTATTACCTGCCCTGGCAGGTGGGGCCCAGTTGGTTGGGTGGCATCCTGTGCATGGAAAGGTTACCAGCTGTATTCCTGGTGGGGCATGTGCTCAAGTTGTGGGTTTGATCCCCTGTGGGGGCGCCAGGGGCAGCTGATCAATGCTTCTCTCTCTCACACACTCCCTTCCTCCCTCTCTAAAATAAATTATAAATTTAAAAATCTTTAAAAAAGGATATGCCACCAAATGACAATATATATTTTTATTTGTCTATCTCGAAACTGTCCACTTTATTAGACTGTATGACCCATCAGAATAGAGGTTTAACACTTTACATTGCGCTCTCTCTCTCTCTCTCTCTCTCTCACACACACACACACACACACACACACACACACACACACACATCTTCAGAGCCTAAAACTATGCCTGGGTATATAGCATATAATCAATAAATATTTGTTGATTAATACATGAATTAATGTTAGCCAATAAATTGTTACCTCTTGAGTAACCAAATATGTATGAAGCTCAGTGAATAATCATGAAGTGATCATTACAATAATCTATCAAAGCAATGTCATAAAGAACCTGTTTCAAAATGAGTGTAAAATAAATAGCAACATAAGGTTTTTCAGGAGCTTTAGAATTTACTTTTGCTCATGTGGGAGCTATTTTCAGTTTTTTCCAAGTTATAAAATTTTAAAAGTCTTTATTATAAATTATTGTATTGATTTAGTGATGTCACAAAAAATGCAGGAATGAACAGAGAGGCACAAAGAATATATGACTCAAAGAGCACTCTGATTTGAAGGGGTACATTACTGCCTGAATTATGATGTGATTCCTGGCATGAAAATATCTTGTAGCTGGAGTTTTATAAATCATACTGAAAGAATAAACATTCAGAAATCCCACAATGGAATGGATATAGGCAGTAGTTTACTTAAAGACTCATATTTTTAACTATTGCAAATCAAGTTAGTATAAAAATGTGAAACATACAGGCTTAGTCTTAACAGCAAATGTACAGAATCTATATGATGAGAACTATAAAACTTTGTTGGGAAAAAAACACACAAAAACACCAACATTGAAATAGTGGAAAACTGTATTCTGGTTGCAGTTTTATCAGTTTTTGCTTCATGTATTTTTTTCAAATTAAATTTATTGGGAGTGAAATTGGTTAATAAGATCGTATAGGTTTACGTTTTTTATGTATTTTGAAGCTCTATTATTAGGTGTGTAAACATTAAGGATTGTTTTGTGCTCTTGTGGAATAAGAAATGAACTTCTTTATCCTTAGTAATATTCTTTGGTCTGAAATGGACTAGATTGTTTCAGATTTCCTTTGATTTGGGTTAGTATGGCGTTTCTCCACCCATTCTTTTCTGTTTAAATTACTTGTGTTTATAATGTGTGTTTTTTTATAGGAAGAAATAGTAGGGCTTTGCTTTTTTATTAGATTTGAAAATATCTGCCTTTTAATTGGAATGTTTAGACATTTTACATTCAATGTAATTATTGACATAGTTTTAAATTGACAATGTTGTACTTTTTTATATTTGTTTAATCTCTTTCTGCCTTCTTTTGGGCTATTGATTATCTTTAAAAAAAATACTTTTATATATTTCAGAGAGGCAGGGAGAGGGAGAGAGAGATAGAATCATTGATTGGCTACCTCCTGCACGTCCCACACTGGGAATTGAGCCCAGAACTTGGCATGTTCCCTTACTTGAATTGAACCATGACCTCCTGGTTCCTGGGTCTGTGCTCAACCACTGAGCCATGCTGGCCGGGCCAGTTAGCCTTTTTTTCATCCTCACCCAAGTGTATATTTTTATTGATTTTATGATAATTATTTTATCTCTTTATTGGCTTAAGAGTTAAAACTGTTCACTTAGTGGTTGCTTTTGGATTAATATTATTTCACAGTGAAGCCTCCAATGATATACTACTTAATATAAAAGAACTTTAATTTTATAATTTATACTTATTTTTATCCAACTAGTCAATTACATTTAAAATATTTAAATAATAAGGATGAAAACATCCTAAATCTACCCAAATTGTTGTCATTTCTAGTGTTCTCTTTTCTGTGTAGTACCCCAGAATATGCTGTCTGAGATATTTTCCTTCTGCCTGAAAGATTCCCTTTAACATTTATTACAGTGTGGGTCTGCTGCTGCTGGATTATTCTGCCTTTATATATATGAGATGGTCTTTATTTAATTTTTATTTTTGTAAGGTAGATTAAGGGAGTATAAAAATCTAGATTGATTTTTTTTTGTCTTAGTATTTTAAAAGTGTTGCTCACTGTCTTCTCATTTGCATTGTTTCTGCCAAGAAATTGCTGTCATTCTTATATATGTTCTCTATGCAGCAGGGTTATTTTCCCCCTCACCTCTGTCTGATTGTAAGACCTTTATTGCTGGTTTTGAGCCATATATTTATTAAATGCTTTGCTATGCTTTTCCCCCATATTTTGTGCTTGTAGTATATTGAGCTATTTTCCTCTATGGGATTATAGATTTCATTAACTATGACAAATTTCAATTACATATACACTGAGTGGCCAGATTATTATGATCTCTGAATGCATTATAATCTGGCCACTCAGTGTATATCCTATACAATAAAAGGCTAATATGCAAATTATCCCCTTCACGGGGAGTTTGACCAGCAGGAAGGCTGGCCAACTGCCCATGTGCCCTCCTCCTAGTCAGGCTGGCCAGATCCCACCATGCATCATGAATTCATGCACTGGGCCTCTAATATATATATATATATATATATATATATATATATATATATATATATATATATATATGTATATATACAGTATATATGCCTAAGTGACCATCACTATTGAAACAACCCAACGGATGACCCAAACAGGCTGTGTGGAGCAACCAGGCCAGCGGGGGGGCAGGCAGTTGGGGGTGACCAGACTGGCAGGGGGGGCAGTGAGGAGCAACCAGACTGGAGGGGGTGGGCAGTAAGAGGTGACCAGGTGCCGGGAGAGGCAATGAGGCAATTAGGGGTGACCAGGCCGGCTGAAGGGGGGGGGGCAGTTGGGGATGTCCAGGCCAACAGGGGGCAGTTTGGGGCAATCAGTCAGGCAGGCAGGTCAGCAATTAGGAGCCAGTGGTCCCTGATTGTGAGAGTGATGCTGACTGCTGGTTTAGGTCCTAGGCCTGATTGGGATCTGGCCTAAAACGGCAGTCAGACATCCCCCAAGGGGTCTAGGATTGGAGAGGGTGCAGGCTGGGCTGAGGGAACCCCCCCCCCATGTATGAATTTCATGGACTGGGCCTCTAATGTGTGTATACACACACACACACACACACACACACACACACACACACACAGTGGTCATATTATTATGCGTGCACATATAATATTCTGGCCACTCAGTGTATGTTCAACTGGATTAACTTATCCCACAATTCACTGATAATTGTTTATTATGATTATTTTAAGTTCTTTTCTGTTTCATTTTAGATAATTTTCTACCTAATTAGATATAAATCGATACAATTTATTTTCTATCTCCATAGTTTTAACTCTAGAAATTTATTTTGGGTGTTTTAAAATATTTTGTTTCTGTTATATATTTTTAACTTACTGAATGCAGTTATAATAGCTATTTTAATGTCTTTATCTACCAGTTATAACAAATATTTTAGTCTTATCTTGCTTTCCATGGACTGATTTTTTTTTTCTTTTCATTATTGGTTGTATTTTGTTGGTTTTCTTTTCATGCCTGGTAATATCAAATTGGTTGTCAGAAATTATACATTTTATCATTTTTGGATACTGTATATTTTTGTATTCCTACACACATTCTTGAGCTTTGTTTTAAATTGCAGTTAATTAGAAACAGTCTGATCTCTTGGAGACTTACTTTTAAGATTTACAAGTCAGGGCAAGAGCAGTATTCTGGGGCTAATTATTCCACATTACCACGGGGAGAACATTCTGATTACATTGTCCAATATCCCATGAATTGTGAAGCTGTCATTTCTTCTGGTGGGGGCAGTCACCATTCCCAGCCCTGTGTGAGCACTGTATACCATATTTCTAGTACTTTATGTTGGTGCTCTTTTTAGTCTTATATAGTTTCCTAAAGCACATGCACTGGCCATTTTCAGCTGAGTACTTAAGGGGTCTTTCTATGCATCTCTGGAGTTTTCTTTGTTTAGCTGTGTCGCTTTCTGTGCCGTTTTGCACCTAGGTCTCCCCAGACTCTCAGTTTTGTTTTGTCAGGCTCCACCTTTGTTCTCCCTCCCCCTGTTGAAGACTGGAACTCTCAATATAATAAGTTTTGGAAGTTATAGACCTCAACTAGTTGTATTCCTATCTCTCAGGGATCTTTATATATATGTCATTGTCTTATATACAGTGTCTTGACAACCATAGTTTCATATATTTGCATTTGTTTTTTACAATTGGCTTCAAGTAGGAGAATAAGTCCAGTCCTTGTTATTCCATGTTGTTTGAAAGCAAAAATGTATTCCTTTAGTATCCTTTTTTTTAAAATGAATTACCTACCAAATTAAATGCTTATTTATTTTTCTCACTAATAACTAACATTAAGGCTATGTGTTTGTCTCCAAATATAGAGGTTTAATGTGTTTTTAAAATATTCTAGTTATGGGAGAGGGGAACAAGATGGCGGCCAAACAGATGGACTTGTTCTGAGCCTGGTCCCAGAACAGATAGAGGCAGCGTCTGAGAGTCACTCAGGGAGTATTGATTGGCAAGCTAAGGGGTAGCAGAACTCTAAAGGAAGGTAAGGGTCCACTGGAAAGGATTTCCTGACCAAGCAGCCTGCACTGTGGTGGTGGAGACCTCTCCCTGAGCTACAGGCTCAGAGGGAAGGCTGCACCATCTTACCAAGAAAGGAGGATCTTTTCTGAGTTCTGAAAACCCACAGCAGAAGAGACCATCAAACAGCTGTGACGTCCCAATGGGCGCAAACACGTGGATTCAAGGGTGTTTTTCAATCACCCATGGAAAGGTAAGAGTTTGCGGGATAACGTGAGGGTTCTGGGTCACAGCTGCGCTGGCAGCTACTTTAGCTGCTGCATGCCCGAGCAGCCCCCTGTGCCCAGCTGCACTGAAAGAGGCTGCGGCTGCAGAGAGAATCCTGCATTGCAAGACCCAGTGCTGGGTTTGGTGTAATCTTCCCAAAAATCGGGACTTTTTTAAAACGCCAAGGGACATGGGACAAATTGTTAAGAAACGGGACTGTCCTGCCAAGGGCGGAACATCTAGACACCTTGGTACAGACCCACCCTGCACCTGATCCCCTTCACCCCCTTGCTTCTGAGTACTAGGGAAGGACTGCCCAGTTGGGCATATCCTGGGAGACTGCAGGGGGGAAATTGCCTTCCTGGAAACGGGGGATCAGAGCAAGAAGAGACAGTCTGGGAGCCAGCCGGCACCCTGGCAGCCTACTGGGACAAAACATAGAGCCATAGAGAAAGAAGGCTAGAGCACCCAAAAAGACTGGGAAGTCAAACCAGAAACACTGCCACCTAGGGGCTGAATTACAAACTGCCTTTTTTTTATTGTTCCCCTTTTTTTTTAATTACTTTTAATTAATCAAAAATAAATGGACACAAATAACTAAGATATAGCCTACTTAAAATTAAGGAATACCTTATAAAAACGAGGTGCAGTGGAATGCTGGGAACTGTAATATTGTCTGGACCGAGAACAAGGCATGCCAAATAGAATAACAGAGGAAGTGAATGACCACTACTGGACATTTTTATGCTAATTTTTCTATTCTTTATTTTATTTTCACTTTTTACATTTTTTATTTTATTTTCATTTTTTACATCTTTTACTTAAGAAACATTTTTTTTCTTTTTTCCTTCTTGATTTTATCTTTTTAATTATTACATTTTTCAATCTCAATCATCATTATTACTACTGCTATTTGCATTGTTTGTTTCCTTTTTTTTCCTGCAGTACCATTTTATTTTCTCTTTATTTTACATTGGGATTAATCTTCATTCTATTTTAATCTCTACTATAGCATCTTAACTCTACCTTTACACTATCACTCTCTTACTAACCTTTACCCTTTTTGTCTCCTGTTTATCTTATCCCTTTCTGGCTTTAGTTTTTCCCTATTCTTTCTGTATACATGCTGCTAAAACTCTCACCATACTTACAGACCTAATTTCCAACACCCTGCTCCAAGTGTATAAATACCACTCCCTTAACTATATTAACTAGTTAAACAAACAAACAAACAAAAAAAACTGTTCTGCTCTCTATACTTTTGTCTTTGTTTGCATGAATGTTGATTGTAGTGAATTTTTATGCTTTTTTAGTGAAATTGTTATGCTTATTCTTGTGTTGTTATAGTTGCTTTATATTTTTTAAAATCCTTTGTTTTTGTTTGTTTTTTTATTTCTGTTTATCATAGCCTTGCTTAATACTAGTGGATATTGTAGTTGGTATTAATCTCCAAGTATTGTTGCTGGCATTTGCTGGGATTAGTGGTTGTTCTATGGGAATTTTCTCCATATATATAAACACACACACACTTTGTTTCCCCTTTCTCTCTTAGTCTGATTCTTGTCTCTCTCTCTCTCTCTCTCTCTTTACCCCTGTTTTCCAACTTCATTTCAACATTACTTTTATTCTTCTTTTTCTATCTCTTTATTTATCCCTCTTTTTTTTTCCTTTCTTCTTTCTCTCCTATCCCTTAATTTACATTTCACTAGTGGTCACCTTTATTAGATGTTATTAATATCACAAATACATTGCTGTTAAGTGCCTTTTGTGTTGTACCTGGTAGTGTTGTATTTTGTGCCTTTAAATCAACACAGGAGAATGAATACCACATAACCAGAAATCCTGAAAAGAGAGACCATGGGGAGACAAAGAAATAGCCCGCATATGAAAGAAAAGCAGACATCACTAGAAAAGGAAGTAAACGAGTTAGAGGCAAGCAATCTACAAGAGCAAGAATTCAGAGAAATGATCATAGGATGGCTAAAAAGAATGGAAGAGAAATTTGATGGTATGAATAACAAACAAGAGAAAATGAAGAAGAACCAAGAGGAATTGAAGAAGAACCAAGAAGAATTGAAGAAGAACCAAGAGGAAATGAAGATGAACCAAGAAGAAATGAAAAATGACATTGCTACTATGAAGAACTCAATAGAAAGCATCAAGAGTAGACTAGAAGAAGCAGAGGACCGCATCAGTGAGCTAGAAGACAAAATGGGAAAAAAATACACAATTACATCAGCTTCAGGGAAAAAAAAAATTAAAAAGCAGGAGGAGAGCCTACAGGAACTTTGGGACAATACAAAACAAAACAATATTAGTATAATAGGGGTTCCAGAAGAAAAGGAAACTGAGGATGACATGGAAAACGTATTTCAAGAAATAATGACAGAAAACTTTCCTGAGATAGAAAATAAAAAACCCTCACAAATCCAAGATGCTCACAGAGTCCAAAGCATACGCCTAGGCACATTATAATTAAATTGGGAAACACCAACGACAAAGTAAGAATCTTAAAAACAGCCAGAGAGAGACAGAAAGTTACATATAAAGGAACCCCCATCAGGCTAGCAACTGATTTCTCAACAGAAACACATGAGGCCAGAAGGGAATGGGATGAAATATACAAAGTCATGCAATGGAAGGGTCTGAATCCAAGAATACTACACCCAGCAAGGCTATAAATCAAAATTGAAGGTGTAATCAGGAGCTTCACAAAAAAAAAAAAAAAAAGACTAAAGAAACTTATCTCCAACAAACTACCAATGCAAGAAATGCTAAAGGGTCTATGAAAAATAAATAAATAGGAAGTGAAGAAGGAACATAGGGGTGTAGAATAAAAATGGTGTCAAATGAGTACCTATCAATAATATCTTTAAATGTAAATGGATTAAATGCTCCAATCAAAAGACATAGGGTAACAGATTGGATAAAAAAATAAGACCCATACATCTGTTGTTTACAAGAAACCCACTTCCAAAAAAAAGACGCACACAGACTGAGGGTGAAGGGATGGAAAAGGGTTTTCCAGGCGAATGGAAATGAAAAGAAAGCTGGGATAGCAATACTTATATCTGACAAATAGATCTCACAGTGAAGGACATAACAATAGATAATGAAGGACACTTCATAGTACTAAAGGGAGCAATCCAAAAAGAAGAAATAACTCTGGTAAATATATATGCTCCCAATATGGGTGAACCCAAATACATTAAAAAAAAAAACAAAAAAAAAAACTGCTGGAGGACATTAAGGGAGAGATTAATAGCAATACAATCATAGTAGGAGATTTTAATACCCCATTGTAACCCTTAGACAAATCATGTAAACAAAAAATCAGCAAAGAAATATCAATCCTAAATGACTCACTAGACCAGATGGAATTAATCAACATCTTCAGAACATTCCACCCCAAAGCCACAGAATATACATTCTTCTCAAGCGCACATGGGACATTTTCAAAGATAGACCACATTTTGGGACATAGGCAAAGTCTCTTCAAATTCAAGAAGATAGAAATCATATCAAGCATCTTCTCAGATCATAGTGGCATAAAACTGGAAATAATAATAAAAATAATCCAAAGAAATCAAACACATGGAGACTAAACAGCATGCTATTAAACAAGGACTGGGCTACCAGAGAAATCAAGGAAGAAATGAAAAACATTCTGGAAACAAATGACAATGAAAACACAACAATCCAAAATCTATGGGATACAGCAAAAGCAGTTTTGAGAGGGAAGTTCATATCCCTACAAGCCTATTGCAAAAAAATAAGAAAAAAGGGTAACAAGTTATCTAACTCTACAACTCAAAGAGTTATAAAAAGGACAACAAGAAAAGGCCATTGTAAGCAGAAGGAAGGAAATACAAAAATCAGAGCGGAGCTAAACGACATAGAGACCAAAGACACAATACATAAGACCAACAAAACCAAGAGCAGGTTCTTTGAAAGGATAAACCAGATAGATAAACCTCTAGCCTGGCTAACCAAGAAACAGAGAGAGAGGACTCAAATAAAAAAAAATCAGAAACAAAAGAGGTGAAATAACAACAGACCCTGCTGAAATACAAAGAATTGTTATAAAATACTACAAACAACTCTATTCCAACAAACTGAACATACTGGAGGAAATGGACATATTCCTAGAAAAATACAACCTTCCAAAACTCAATCAGGAAGAATCTAAAAATCTCAATAGAGCAGTGACTTGGGAAGAAAGTGAAACAGTAATCAAAAAGCTTCCAGCAAACAAAAGCCCAGGGACAGATGGCTTCACAGGAGAGTTTTACCAAACATTCAAGGAAGACTTGAAACCTATCCTCCTTAGACCATTCCAAAAAATTCAAGAGGAAGGAACACTTCCAAACTCCCTCTATGAAGCCAGCATCACCCTAATACCAAAACCAGATAAAGACAACTCCATGAAAGAGAATTACAGGCCAATATCCCTCATGAACATAGATGCCAATATCCTCAACAAAATTCTAGCAAATCGGCACCAGCAGAACATCACAAAGATCATACACCATGACCAAGTGGGATTTATTCCAGGAATGCAAGGATGGTACAATATCCACAAATCAATAAACGTGATACATCACATAAACAACATGAAAGATAAAAATTATATAGTCATGTTAATTGATGCAGAAAAAGCATTTGATAAAATCCAACACCCTTTCCTGATAAAAAACTCTCAACAAGGTGGGAGTACAAGGATCATATCTCAACATAATAAAAGCCATATATGATAAACCCACAGCCAACATCATACTTAATGGGCAAAAACTAAAACCATTCCTTCTAAGAACAGGAATAAGACAGGTATGTCCACTATGATCACTCCTCTTTGACATAGTACTGGAAGTACAAGCCATTGCAATTAGACAAGAAGAGGAAATAAAAGGCATCCAAATTGGAAAAGAAGAAGTAAAGTTATCGTTATTTGCAGATTACATGATATTGTACATAAAAAAAACAAAAGAATTCATTAAAAAACTAATTGACTTAATAAATGAATTTGGCAATGTAGCAGGATACAAAATTAACTCCAAGAAATCTATGGCATTTCTATACACCAAGAGTGAACTTACAGAAACAGAGACTAAAAAAGCAATTCCATTTACCATCGCACCAAAAAAATTATATAGGAATAAACTTAACTAAGGAAGTAAAGGAGCTATATGCGGAAAACTACATGACGCTGAAAAAAGAGATAGAGGAAGATGTAAACAGATGGAAGAACATACCATGTTCATGGATTGGTAGAATCAACATCATCAAAATGTCCATACTTCCTATAGCAATCGATAGGTCCAATGCACTCCCCATTAAAATACCAATGTCATATTTCACTGACCTAGAAAGAACTCTCCAAAAGTTCATTTGGAACAATAAAAGACCCCGAATAGCCACAGCAATCCTGAGAACGAAGAAAAAAGTAGGAGGGATCTCAATACCAGACTTCAAGCTGTATTACAAAGCCACTGTTCTCAAAACAGCCTGGTACTGGCACAAGAACAGACATATAGATTAATGGAATTGAATTGAGAACCCAGATATCAACCCAAATCACTATGCTCAATTAATATTTAACAAAGGAGGCACTAATATACAATGGATTGAAGACAGTCTCTTCAATAAATGGTGTTGGGAAAATTGGACAGATGTATGCAAAAGAATGAAACTAGATCACCAACTTACACCATACACAAAAATGAACTCAAAATGGATACAGGACTTAAACATAAGACAGGAAACCATAAAAATACTAGAGGCATCCACAGGCAGCAAAATCTCAGACATATGCCAAAAGAACTTCTTCACTGATACTGCCCCTTGGGAAATGGAAGCTATAGAGAAAATAAACAAATGGGACTACATCAAAATAAAAAGCTTTTTTACAGCAAAAGAAACCATCAACAAAACAACAAGAAAGCCCACTGTGTGGGAGAACATATTTGCAAATGTTACCACTGATAAAGGTTTAATCTCCAACATCTACGGACAGCTTATAGAACTAAGTAAAAGGAAGATGAATGATCCAATTAAGAAATGAGCAATGGAGGTAAATAGAATATTTTCAAAAGACAGAAGGAAGGCCAAAAGGCACATGAAAACATGCTCAAAGTCATTAATATTCTGAGAGATGCAAATCAAAACAACAATGCTGTACCATCTCACACTTGTCAGAATGTCCAACATCAACAAATCAACAAACGAAAAGTGTTGGCGAGGTTGCGGAGAAAAAGGAACCCTCGTGCACTGCTGGTGGAAATACAGACTGGTGCAACCACTGTGGAGAAGAGTATGGAGTTTCCTCAAAAAAGGTAAAATGGAACTCCCATTTGACTCAGTAATCCCACTCCTAGGAATATATCCCAAGAAACTAGAAACACCATTCAGAAAGGATATATGCACCCCTATGTTCATAGCAGCACAATCTACAATAGCTAGAATTTGGAAACAGCCTAGGTGCCCATCAGCAGATGATTGGATCAAAAACCTTGGTACATCTACACAGTGGAATACTATGCTGCCATAAAAAAGAAGGAATTCCCATCATTTGCAGCAACCTGGATGGAATTGGAGAACATCATGCTGAGTGAAATAAGCCAGTCAATGAA